>NW_020631041.1:4065725-4396116 GCF_003573695.1 Papaver somniferum
GCCATTAACAAACCTTGAAGAACACGAAGAACGGACTGCTCAGAGCAGTCTTATTTTCTGCAGCGTCAACAGCAGCAGCTGGGTGTCGTTGTTTTACTGCATCTCACTGGTATCGTTTCTTTCTGGACGAATTTTGTGGGTCACAGAACCACTGTTTTATATTTTTCACTCTTTTAATCATATTTTGAGCATCAAGTATGTATTTTGAGAACATGATTATTATGAGTAGCTAAACCCCAATACTGGGATGATGGAGGAAACCATTCTTTATGCATGAGTAATTTTATTTAATTCTTTTATGACTATTTGCACTATTATGAATGGAATTATGAATTTTATTGATTATTTGTGATTTTGTCTGATGATGTATGCTTAATCCATGAGATTCTTGATGCATCATGCTTATGATTTACATATAATACTTACAAAATCTATTTTTGGCAAAGTAAGAGTCGATATTTGTTATCAATATAAGCTTTAATTGTCTAGAATTAATAATTGAATCGCATGAGTATAAGAATTGGTGAAATCCTGAGTCCCGGTATCTCTTGATCCTGTGACAATTTTGTATATACTTTTGTTTTTAAATCTATTCAAGTCCGAGCATCGAATCCGTATTTACCGCAATCGAATTACTACAACAGGCCGCTCTTGTTGTTCCCTTGGGAATGACATCAAATGGGGGAGAGTTCTTTTGAACTTGTGCTTAATGGTCATATCTTGAGGGGTGTGCGGCTGGAATTTTAAAGGGGTTATCTTGTATCTTTTAAACTCCTTGATGAATGCTATTAGCTTCGTCTATATGATTGCATCTAAATTAGATAGTATATATTTTTTCTTTTAGTCATGAAATGTTTCTTACGAAAATTTCATTATGATCTTGTTCTTGTACCTTTGCCAATTTTATTGACAAAAAGGGGGAGAACTAATATGTAGTTCACACAACAAATACATTATGGTTTTCGGATCATTGTGCAAGGGGGAGTGGTTTCCATGTGAGATGGAGTATTGACTAAGGGGGAGTGATACGTATCACCATAGTATTATTGTTGAAGTTGTGATACAATTGGACTTTGACATTGTGTAATAATACTATGACACTGTACAACAAGGATCGAAGCCGATGCTTTCTCATTGTTATGATCGAGACCAATGCTTTCTCATTGTTATATCTACGGATCTTCAACAACGGTGATGCTAAACTTACAACCTTTGGGATCATTGGAGTACTTGGAAGTGACGAATATTTCGAGTAATGTTGAAGATTAAACATGTGGAATAGGAGCTACTAAAGTTTCTTTATCTTTTTTGTATTCCATATGTATTGATAGTTTTGTCACTAAAATTGACAAAGGGGGAGATTGTTAGAGCATTGCTCGGTCGAAATCGCATGCGCTGCTATCTTAAGCATGTTTGTCAATGTTAGTGATCAAACCTATAAGTCTTGTTTTCTAGTTTACTATAGCTAAGTCTCGGACTAGGATAAAATGTGTAGTTAAGCTCAAGGACTTCATGGCGATTCATCATACAAGAAAAATAACTACTCCAGGAACCGGTGGAACTGCTCGAGAAAAAGGTATGTGAAGACTTGAACTTATCTCTCACTCAAAAGACTATCTACTCTATCTCCTACTTCTTGAGACAAAAAGTCGTATGCTATATATAGACTTAGATTATACACAATTGGTATTTCGAGCCGAGTATACCTTGCCTATATATCTATATCTCAAAATATGTGTTGGTAAGCATTTCACTTCGACCATGTTTATCTTTACCTAGTGGCAAAAGTCATGATATGTTTCAATCACTTTGAAAATTGCTTTGACGAGAAATGGTGTAACAACTATATAACGTCCTCTAAGAATGTTTCAATGGTTGGAATGAGAGTTTAGATTACATAACCAATGATGGACATAAATATTGTTTTGGAATCACATATGTGCATAAGTCCTATTCGTTTAACCAAAGTTTGCGAACTTTGTTGATCAAGAGAAACCGGAAGAATGGCTTGTTGCCAAGTCCGCGAACTTCCGAAATTCTCATCCCGAGAAATTCTGCTGGAGTTGAAAAACTTGTTACGTGAGTACCAGTCCGCGAACCTAGTCCGCGAACCAGCGGAAAGTCTTTGCCGAGATTTTCTGCTGTTGTTTGTAAACTCTGCCCGGTTGCTTAAGTCCGCGAACCTAGTGTGCGAAATTAAGAAGGTTATATATCTGAAGATGATTTTTGAACTTAAACTTATAAAGACTAAGGAATGCAAATTACAAACCGTGGCTATATATTTCATGAACCAATTCAAGTGAACCAAATCATCTTTGCTTCAATTGTGTTTTGTGTAGTACATAAGATTTCCTTGCAATTGAACAACTCTCTAACTAGTTCATTTGAGTCACTTGAACTAGTTATGGTGAATAAGAATATGGTTGGTATGAAATGCTCATATGGCTAACCTTTTGGTTAACTATTGTTGAACCAACAATGTACACGTTTGGGTACGGTTAACAAACCTAGAAGCGTAAATTTCATTTGTGTATAACAAGCTAGTTTTTCGATCTTACGGTTGAGAATTATTAGCTTGAATCTAAATCAGGTTTTCATCTGACGGTGGATATTGTTTGCTTTGAAGGCTAAACCCTGATTTGAGAGACTATATAAGGGGACATCTAGCAACTCTGCAAAAATAATCCCCACATCTAACGTGTGATACTAGTTTGCGTGCTAGAGTCATTTCTCCTTTAACTTTTGGTTTTCTTCTTCTAAAACCAGGTTAACGACTTAAAGACTTTATTGGGATTGTGAAGCCAGACCGATACTACTTTTATCATAGTTGTGTGATCTGATCTTGCATCTTCTATCGTACGAGTACAATCAGATTGATTGGCTTGAGATTAATATCTCCGATAGGCAAGATATAAAAAGTAGTCAAAAACATCTTCGTCTCATTGTTTGTTATTATGCAACATCTTGTTTCGCTACTATACGATTAAGATTGTTGTGAGGTGATTGATTTATCTAGGCTATTCTTCGGGAATATAAGACCGAATTATCAATTGGTTCTTGTTTACCTTGATTATTATCAAAATACGGAACAAAAACTTTAGGGTTTTTCCGTGGGAGACAGATTGATCCTTTGATAGACTTGTCTGTGTTAGACATATTTGTTTATTGTTAAATCCTACGATTTTCGGTCGTTGCAACTCTTAGTTGTGGGTGAGATCAGCTAAGGGAATTAAGTGCGCAATATCCTGCTGGGATCAGAGGCGTAGGGAGTACAACTGTACCTTGGATCAGTGAGAGACTGATTGGGGTTCAACTACAGTCCAGTCTGAAGTTAGATCGGAGTAGGCTAGTGTCTGTAGCGGCTTAAAACAGTGTGTGTTCAATCTGGACTAGGTCCTGTGGTTTTTCTGCATTTGCGATTTCCTCGTTAACAAAATTTCGGGTGTTTGTGTTATTTCAGTTTCCGCATTATGTTGTTTTATCTTTATAATTTAAATAATACAGGTTGTGCGTTAGATCATCAATTAGAGTAATCCAACCTTTGGTTGTTGATTGTCATTGATTGAACCTTGGATATTGGTCTTTGGTACCATCCAAGTTATTCCTTGTATTTGATTAGTACTCGCAATTTCTGTTTGAGGAAATCAAATCAAGAGAGAGAGATATAAACTCGTTGATATACTTTTAATTGATTGAGTCTTGTTGATTCTCTTAAAATTATATTCGAGTTTGTCCATACAGATTGCTAAACGAAATATTGGGTGGTGTTGTTAGACCCCCGCTTTTTCAGGAACATTAAGGAACGAGAGAAGAAGAAGCGAAGAGCTTTTTTTCAAAAAGTAAAAAATTTCGGTGTTTTTTTCCATCTTTAGGACACCCCTTATAAGTATAGGGAAGTTGGCATAATAAAATCATGGTCCCCTCAAAAAACTCATGGTCCCCAAAAAATCGTTCATCTTGAACTAAATGAAACGAAGAGTTTTCTTTCAAAAACTAAAAAATTTCGGTGTTTTTCTCTATCTTTTGGACACCCCTTATAAATATAGGGCAGTTGACCTAATAAAATCGTGATCCCTCAAAACTCATGGTCCCGGAAAAATCGTCCATCCTGAACTAAAGGGTGGGGAATGCGGATATAAATGGATCATTCTTTTTATCGCACCAACGGGGTAAAATGTTAATTTTTAGCCTACCACAGGCCTATGGACCTCAATACCCATATCCAGTACAACTTCTTATAGATTTGGAGACAGTAGGAGGAGACTAGGAGTGGACATAAACTCCAGTGTGCAATCTAACCCTAAAAACTCATGTGAAAACTCGAGGTTTTTTTTACAAGTACCCCAACCCTATTAATCAGGAGGAAAAGATTGTCAATCAGATTACCGACATTGTTCGAGGTAGTAATAGGCCTAGATAGTTATGGTTCAATCACATTAGCATCTTAATCGATGACGTGACCATATAGAAATAACAATGCTTCATTGAACCGGTTCTCTAATATTCCAAACGATACTTTTTTTTCCAAAAAAAAAAAGAAAAAGAAAGCCAATATGAAATTGAAGTATAAAGAAAATGAATTAGAAAATGTACATGTACAACTAGGAACAAGCATGAAGACATATTTCCAGAAAATTCGACGGTAGGAACTAGCTGTCTGAGTTTCAAAGTAGGACCAAAATCACCAAAGTCATTATTTCAGCTTCAACAGATAAAACACCTTCCCCATTACAATCGGTTTCAACACGATCGTTTTCATCCCTTGTTAATCTACCAGCCACTGGGTAAAATATATGGTACAAGCACTTTACTTAATGCTTCTTTAAGAAGAGTACAATCAAAGAAATTTAAGCCCCATTTGGCCTGTAAAAGTACACACAAGGTGTGTGAAATTTTGGTGCCACCGGTAGGTCTAAATTTGAGTTCCACAGGTTCCGCTGTGGAGCTTTCTCGGCTGGCGAAACCCTAGTCAGATTCCATTATGTTGATTTTCATCTTCTTTCAATTTGTTAACTCCTGCTAGGACAACGGAATGAAAAAAATAATCAGTGCCTACGTCATAGAACAAACAAAACTACAATCTTTATAGTATTCTGGAATAATATAATAAGGAAACCAAGTATTAGATGTAAGGGCAGGGCAATTAGAACATGAGAAAAGTATGAGTGACTAAATATATAAGCACAGATCGCCAAACGGTCCAAAACTATCAGCATCGTGGAGGTTACCAACCAACTGTCATTCTCATTTGGCCAATTAATCAGTTCTATTAGAGGAGGTTTTGCCAACCGTTATTCTCACACGACACTGGTATTACAGTTGAACTGGCCATTCCATGTTTTCAACTTAATAAGCAGCAGCCTATTCCATTTTTTGTTGAGATTTCCAAGTTACAATCTTTCACTCTTTCTAATGAGGAAGATACAAGAAGATTGAGGTGGTCTTCGGAATGGCACTATGCAGCCCTACAAAAATATCAGGGAGTCGCTGACTTTCCTGTAAAGGTGGTGTGGAATAAAAATGTACGTCCCAAAGTGTGCTTCTCCACTTAGTTGGCACATCATGATTCCATACTAACTCAAGTTATATTGGGAAGGGGTTGGAGTGGGGATAAAAATGTACAAATAACCATCTATCCATTCACTGTAAAGAGGCGGGAAAGGTTTGGGGTGGACTTTTTTATTGCTTTGGGATCTATTGGGTTGAATGTGCTGATGTAAAGGACTTATTTCAAGGCTTCAATCGGATATCTTTTCTCACAGGGGTAACTTTATTTGGAATCTTTTCATTTCCTGGACGAGATGGAAAAAAAGAAATAACCGAATGTTTAACATCAATGCATGCAGAAGAAAGAAAACGATAGTCAATAAGTTATTCGAGACACAAAATCTAATTATAAGTTTATAACATTCTCTCTGCTGGTCCCATCCATCCTTCTCAATGTCACAAGGGAGTTAGGTACGAGGACCTTCTCACAACTGCTACAATCAGTTCTTGCTCTGTAATTCTTTTATTCTTTATGTATATATAATTTATCGTTTTGTTGATCAATTTTTTTTTTTGACAGCCATTCTTACGGGTACTTCTTTTTCTCTCGCTCTCTTTAATAATATATATGAAGGGGTTGGTTTCTATTTATGTCTATAAATATCACTCTTCATTCACCAATTCTCTTCACTCAAATAACACTTATTCAGTTATTCTCTACAAGCTAGCATAAGTAATCTTTCATTCCTCTTGCAATTTCAACTTCCTCATATTTTCCCTTCAAGTTCATTACTTTTTATTTAGATACATCATCACATTATTAGCTTCGATTTGAAGTGTTAAAATATCTAGATATCAGAATTTGATCTTATATAACCCATTTTTCGTCTAAATGGATTTTCTTTTTTTGGTTCAGATATCTATCAGGTTTCTACAGCATACCATTCTACAGTCACCAGATATGGGGAGTGCCCAACCTGGAGATGTCCCCCTTTATGACCGAAACAAAGAGTTGAAGGCCTTTGATGAAACAAAAACTGGTGTCAAAGGAATAGTTGATTCGGGATTTGAAAAGATTCCTCGAATGTTTGTCCGGACACAAGATGAGTTCACTGAAGACTTGACATGTACAGAGGCCAGAGGGGATCGGTTCCAGATTCCAGTTATTGACCTCCATGACATTGAATGTCGACGTAACGAGATAATCGATGACATTAGACTTGCATCAATGACTTGGGGATTCTTTCAATTGGTGAATCATGGAATACCTATAAGGGTGACCAATGAAATGATCCAAGGCATTCGTAGATTCCATGAGGGGGATATAGAAGTCAAGAAACAGTTATACGTGAGAGACCTCAGCCAAAAAGTACAGTACGATAGCAACTTTGATCTTTATCGATCAAGATCTGCTAACTGGAAGGATACCTTACGATGTCGTTTGTTAAGTCCAGATCCTATAGATCCCCAACTATTGCCAGATACTTGCCGGTAAGTTTATGTACGTAGTATGTGCACTGCTAATTAATTTTGTCTTCTTGATTGCCCAGCTCTTTTGATATTCATCTCTAACACCTCTGAATCTCAAACAGAGATATAATAGTCGAGTATTGGAAGCATATTATGAATCTAGGAAATACTCTCGCTGAGTTATTATCAGAGGCTCTAGGTCTAAGCAAGTACCACCTTAAAGGAATGGATTGTACTCGATACTTGAATCTTGCGGGTCACTACTCTCCAGCATGCCCCGAGCCTGAACTGACCTTGGCTACAGCAAAGCATTCAGACCAAAGTTTCTTCACCATTCTTCTCCAGGATCATATTGCTGGACTACAGGTTCTTCATCAGAATCACTGGGTCAATGTCAAACCCATCCATGGAGCCTTACCCATAAACCTTGGCGACCTAATGCAGGTAACTATGTCCCTAACAAGTGTATTTTTATTTATTTGAGATTTAAAACTAGGTACGGCGCATCATTTTAAATATCTTCCATCTTTAGTTTTCTTAGTTACTTTCTTGTTTGTGTCCATTTCATGTAGCTCTTAAGCAATGACAAGTTTAAAAGCGCGAAGCATAGAGTAGTTGCAAACCATGTAGGACCAAGAGTATCAGTAGCGTGCTTTTACAGAGCAAGTTTGGACAAGCCTACACCGTTGTATCCAATAAGGGAACTAATATCTGAAAGTAATCCCCCCGTATACCAAGATACAACATTTAAAGAGTTTGTCAAGTATTCCCATTCTAGACGGCCCGATAGCGTTTCCTCCCTAGAGCACTTTAAGTTGGGAGCACTATGTTGATGAGAATGTATGTGCTTTTCTTCCAACGTTGTAAACACAAATATGTACTAATTTGATTGTTTGTAATGGTTTGTGTTGTGTTTCATTAAAATCAAAAAGGTAATGCTTTGTGTTATATTTAATAAATAATGAATTATTTTTTCATAAAATAAAATTTTAATATTCTTATTTTTACTCCTTATAATTCAAGGTCTTTTTCGAAGGGTTAGACTGTTTTGTCTTTTAGTTTGTGAAAACGGAGAACATACATCTTTTTATCATCGTAAGATAATGGGTTTTGTTATCTTGTGCATCCATGCACAAAATAAGAGCCAATCATTGACATTGGAAATGATAAAAACCAATAAAATAATATGAGAGATAGTTATCTTGCATTAGAGAAAGCAAATATTCATGGATTTTTTAAATTTTTCTATATACAACTGCAAACTTTACCTTCTCCAATGCAAGATACACTATCTCTAGTATTATTTTACTGGTTTTTATCATTTCCAATGCCAATGATTGGCTCTTATCTTGTGCATTGATGCATAAAATAACAAAACCCATAGATAATCAACGATGGATTCTATGAGAAAATCTAAGGATAGGAGACGGAAAAAAAATACCTTTGATTTGATAATTCAAACTTATACTACGGAATAATGATGAGATCAGCTAAGGGAATGAAGTGTGCAGTATCCTGCTGGGATCAGAGGCGTAGGGAGTACAACTGTAGCTTGGATCAGTGGGAGACTGATTGCGGTTCACTACAGTCCAGTCCGAAGTTAGCTTGGAGTAGGCTAGTGTCTGTAGCGGCTTAATACAGTGTGTGTTCAATCTGGACTAGGTCCCGGGGTTTTTCTGCATTTGCGGTTTCCTCGTTAACAAAATTTCTGGTGTCTATGTTATTTCGATTTCAGCATTATATTGTTTTATCTTTATAATTGAAATAATACAGGTTGCGCGTTAGATCATCAATTATAGTAATCCAACCTTTGGTTGTTGATTGTCATTGATTGATCCTTGGATATTGGTCTTTGATACCATCCAAGTTATTCCTTGTAATTGATTAGAACTCTCAGTTCTTGCTTGAGTAAATCAAATCAAGAAGAGAGATATAAACTTGTTGATATACTAATTGATTGAGTCTTGTTGATTCTCTTAAAAGTATATTCGAGTTTGTCCATACAGATTGCTAAGAGAAATATTGGGTCGTGTTGTTAGACCCCCGCTTTTTCAGCTTCTATCTTCGGGTGGTATGTTTTTGCAATGGTCTTTATTCGTTGTTTGAATGGACGTACATCCTTCCTGACATCGAACCTGTGACATGCAACAGCAGGACCTATACCTGGCATTTCATCCATATCCCATGCGAAGACATCGCTATATTTTTTTAGAAGTTGAATTGTTTTTTCTTCTTCTTCTGCCCCAATTCTGGTTCTTATCCTTATCATCTTGGGCTCCTCTTATGTCCCTATATTGACCTCCTTAGTTGGTTCAGCTGCGGTAAAGTTCTCCTTTGGTTCACCTAGTGGGGATGGCTCTTTGATCTCTTTCACTGGTGCTCCTTCTTTATCTGGGATTTCTCTTGGTATACCTCGACCTTCTTTCGCTCGCACCATGTATACCTTAAGTTCTTCTTCTTTTTTAACTGTTTCGCCTTTCTCCACCTATGTTTTCGTTTTTTTTTCTCTTACTTCATATTTCTTAATATCTTTCGCTCTCTCTGTGTCTCCTGCAATTTCTCTTATTCCGCTCGGCATCGGGAAACGTGTGCACTGATGTAAGATTGATGCCACGCCTTTTATACCATGTAACCACGGTCTTTCCAAGAGCATGTTGTATGGTGACTCCACATCTACTATGCACTATGATACCTGCACTTCTATCTCCCTAATTGCATGTTTATAATTACCTTCCCTTTTGGCTTTGTTATTGCTTTGTTGAAACCATGGATGTTGTATGCAGATACCTTTAAGTCTACATCGTTATATCCCATGTTTTTGAACGTGCGATAAAATAAGATGCTGACTAAGCTCCCGGTATCTATCAAAGTTCCTTCGATCGCCCATTCCTATGAAGCTTTCGCATCTTCATCCTTCCCCATCTTTCGCGCGGGTATAATTACTACTAATGGATCTGTTCGTCCCCAGCTTCCTTGTGGTATATCGTCCGCTTCGAACATGATCTTATGTTTTTTCCATTCGTGTAACGGCGACATCTTCTCGACATTCGAGATCTTCCTTCCTTCATAATCACGTTTGTGGATCTGCCCTGTAAGTCCTGCATGAAAATATGTGACATCCACGCTTAATTTTGTTATCATATTACATTGCAGACGTCCGTTTCCATTCATCGTCCCGCCGGTGCTTATCACTTTCGTAGATCTACTCGTTTTCTGTTGCGGACACATAGTTATGTGTTTTTCTTTTATCCTCAATTCGTTCCCCTTTTATTTGCAGACAGGCTTGATAAGATTAGCTTTTCCCTGAAATAAGATTAGTTTTTCCCAATATCTCCTAGGAAAATCTGTTAAGTCTGTGGCTCGAAAGAAAACTTATAATTCTTAGTATGACTTCATAGATTCGAAATCGGCAAATGCTCAAGAATAAACTTATGAACTTTTATGTTTTGCAAATCGAAACTCAGCGAAAACAATCAGAAGTCCTTCTTCAAAACCAAAATATAAGAATTTTTCGAAAAATCAACTTAATTTTTTTCACAAACAGGTATAATCCCACTCCCAAGCTGTATTCTAGCGCCAAAATGTAGTAGTAGAAAATCCTACTACTACACCCTTTAGATAATCTATACAATAAACTAGGAAATCATCGTGAAGAACGCTAAAAGGACTTTATTAAGTTTAGAAATCAATACAAAGAAGTAAAGTAAATCCTTTAACTTGGGGAGCAAACAACTTTCTCTCTCCTAGAGTTCTATCTCTATTCTCAAAAGGATCTCTCCTCCAACACAGGGGTGGTTGGTCCTGTATATAGGAGTTTTACATAGTGGATGACAGCTAATAAAGCTCATATCTTCGGATCTGGCGTGCGATGTTCTCGCACGTTTATAATGGGGTCTTCTCGCATATGCTCTTAGAACTTCGCACTGACTTCATACTATACTCGTGACTTTATGACGCCATCATCTTCGTCATTCCGGAATATACTACGTGTGAGTATGTTCGTCCCCTTATAATAGTATCCCTTCGCATGATAACTAAGGGTGCGATATTTAACCCCTACAAAAAACATCTCTCGCTCCCACTCTCGATCAATTCTTCCCTCTTGCAGGTCGACTTGCTGTCAGAAAACATAAGAATGTGGACTAATGAAAATGAAACATCATCTGTTTACATTGATTGCAACTCTGCAGGTACAGAATTAATTCATGCGATTGCGGATAATATAACCGTAGGTAACATTCTTGATCCAAAGTATGTTCCTAGAGTAGTTCATGAATCTTTATTCTCACTGAATGACTTAAACAATCATGAGGGTTTATCAAAGCCGTTGCTCTCTGTCCAAGTAACGGAACCATTGTGTTTGTGATGGTACATCGTTTTGGCATTTCTTTGATTCATGGTCTGAGATCTCAAGACAAACTACAACAACAGCACCTAGTTTTAGTTCAACACATCATGGTATCTCACGCACACCATTTCTCAAACGCTGGTTTCCCGAAAGTGCAGGCAACCCCATTCAGCTCCCCTTCTCCACCGACAGCAAATATTTCAAAGAAAAGTATATTAGTACTACTACTGCAACCAGTACGTCCCAACTGGAACCGAAATTTTTTCATTTCACAGCGGAGAACATCGCAGGACTTAAAGCAAAAGCTATTATGTGCATCTCTGCAGAGAAAAAAAGTACTAAAATCTCGTCTTTACAAGCTCTTTAGGTTAACTTTTGGGCAGCTATAGCTAGAGCTAGGTAATTTAAATCAGGATGATGAGACTAGTTACGTATTAGCTATAAGTTACAGAGATAGATTGAATCCACCTGTGTCCCAAGAGTACTTCGGAAACTTGAGTGGAGAAGGGATAGTAACCGTTAAGGTCGATGAGCTGCTCGAACGAGGAATTGTATGGGCAGCTGTGTTGCTGAACCAGATGATCTTGTCCCACAATGACAAAGCAATTCGAAGTTCTTGGGATTCATGGGCCGACAAACCGGTTCTTTTGGTGCCATTTAATAGCACATCATCGAGAAAAAGCAGACACAGTTTGCTGCTCACAGGGAGTTCCCCAAGGTTTAACATGTATGGTAACGATTTCGGTTGGGGAAGACCCATCGCAGTGAGGAGTACTGGCAGTTGTAGTAAGCAGGAGGGAGTTCTTTCAGCTCATCCTGGACCAAATGAAGGGAGTATAGAAATTGAAGCTTGTCTTTTAGTGGAGACATTTGAAGCTCCGGAGAATAATGCTGAACTCATGGAGTTTGTCACTGTCTTGCCTCCTTACGAAAGCATTCCACCATGAGTACTGTTTTGATTAACTTTGGTGCTACTTCTAGTAGTCTCTTTGCAGTGCACCCACTGAGAATTTTGTCAAATGAAGGCAACAGAAGTTCTTTATCCTTGCTTATAAAGGCTACATTCAAATTCGATCCCTCAGCAATGTGCCCTTCGTCATCAATCCATATAGAAGCAAAAGCTCCCTTCTCCTCGGCTAACATTTTTGAAAGGACATTTGGAAGGTAAGTCACATTCTTGGATGTAACAAACAAAGGTGGTTTCATAGGTATTGTTGACACTTTCGCTCCATCTTTGCAATGCCATGAGTTATTATCATCGGTTATTACTATGGCATAGAATGCAGGAGTAGGACAACCAAATGGTGACAACAAGAAATCCGCTGGTCCAGCACCTAACCAATATTCCAGCGACCCATTTTTGCACTGCGAAACTGCAACTAGTTGCACAGAATGCTTCGCAGAGTGGATTGAGGGAATGGAGATGAAATCTTTGCTAGTGACGCTGATCTCAAAAATCTGTCTAGATGTCTGTCCAATTCATAACGATTTCATTACCATTGGTACTGTAATAGTTTGTGCCAACATGGTCTAACTCATAATTTATGAGTCATAAATCAATAGGTCCATAGTTAGCAAATTACCCATTGACAATCCTTGTGGTATCAAAGACACCATGGCCTCGGTGAACCATATGGTCATCAATTGGAATAACCATTAGCGCTGGATCAAGAGTAATTCCACCAAAAATTCAATTGGAATAACCATTAGCGCTGGATCAAGAGTAATTCCACCAAAAACACTGGAGTACATTGCTGGGTATGGTTGTTTTTTACTTGTATTCCACTTCTCTAGTAGCTTCTGAAGCAACTGGATATATTATGTCTTCAATTAGTAAAATGTTTGAACCATAATTCCGTATGGTGTCGTAAGTATTGTTAATAAGTAATCCACCTATAATTTGAAAGGTGAACGAATTTGTTTTTAATGTTCAACAAACTGCGGTACTGGAAGGAACCGAATCCTAGTCTTAAGTGCCATTAATTGCAGACACTACTATGAAATCTGTAGGGGTAAAATATCGCAGACGCAGTTATCACGCGAAGCGGTAGCATTATAAGGGGGCGAAGTCACTCGCACATAGCATATTCCGGATGACGAAACTGAGGACGTCATAAAGTCACGAGTAAAGTGTGGAAGTTGTGCGAAGTTTAAATAGCACGTACGAGAAGACCCAATATAAGTGTGTGAGAACATCGCACGTCAGATCCGAAAATAGGGGCTTTATTAGCTGTCCTCCACTATGTAAAACTCCTATATATAGGACCAACTACCACTGTGTTGAGGGGAGATCTTTTGGAGAGTTTAAATAGAACTTTAGGAGAGAGAAAGTTATTTGCTCCCCAAGTTAGGGTTTTATCTTCTTTCTTTGTATTGATTTCTAAAACTTAATAAAATTCTTATAAGTGTTCTTCATCATGATTACATAGTTTAGTCTATAGATTATTCAAGGGGTGTAGTTGTGGGATTTCCTTCAACTACATTTTGACGCTAGAATACAGCTCGGAGAAGGGATTAGACCTGCTTGTGAAAGTATTAAACTGATTTTTTCGAAAATTTCTTATTATTCTTGTTTTCGTGAAAGATTTTGATCGTTTTCGCTGAGTTTCAATCTTTAGGTTCACTCACAGAAAACGCAGTTTTCATTTCGGAAGGAAATTTTGGTTTGCATAAGTTTGTGAGGAAAGTGCTTTTTCAGAAAAAAAGATGGCGAGGCAAACATCAGCAGGAGAAAATGCAACACCAATCAGGAGGAGTGGAAGGATTGCATGTAGAAGAAGAGACGAAATCGCAGAGACATCAAGAATGGAAGAGAGGAACAACAGATCTCGACCGGTCAGAGCTCATATCCATCTAGAACCAAGGGAGAACGAGCAAAGAAACTATGATGAAGTAAGTGTTCACACTACGGATACAGCTACTGCAGAAGAAAATGAAGGGAGAGCGCCGGAGGAAGGAACTGTAGGAGAAAATGAGGAGAACATGACCATTGCAAAACTCAGACAAAGGCTGGAAGATGAAATAAGGAGAGAAGAGGAAATGCGTGCAAACTTGACACGCCAAAATGATGAACTAAGAGAGGAGAACCACAGATTGCAGAAAAAAAGGTAAGAAACTAGATCCAGAACAACACGTGCGAGATCAAGATCAAGAACAAGTAGAAGTACCTCCAGACGAAGCAGATCTGATTACAGAGGGGATGAACATAGACAATTTTTAGATAATAATTTGGCTAATAATCTTCAGGTAGGTGACAACATACAGGTGGAGCGCGAACGCAATCAAATAGAAGATCGATATGTACAGGTGGGTGAGAATGACCCCAGGTGAGGACATCACAGAGAAGATAGACTGGAGCGAAATGGAGAATATAACTGCATCCAAGACGACTCAGAACAAGAAAATGACCCAGAACAAGAAAGGATGATACTCCATGGAAGAGAAATGTTGAGACAACAAAACGGGAGAGATACATCCGTACAAGAACACCCAAGTGATGAAAGAGAAAGGAGAAGAAGGAGAAGAGGCCGAACAACAGGAATTAGAGGAGTCTATGCATCAAAACGGGCACGAAAACATACTGAGGCAAGCACGCTTTAAAAGACCGATGCAGCAACAGGAGAAATCATTCTCTAGTGGTGAAATTTTAAGAGAAATATCAGAACTAAGAGAATTAATGGCAAGAGGGAAAGACGGAGGAAGAAGACAGCTAGAAGAGGCGATAGAAGAAGAAGCAAAGACACCTTTCGCACGAAGGATACAATTAGTAACAATACCAAAAAAGTGCACACTACCCATATTTCCTAGCATCTTCGATGGATCTACATATGCAGTCCAGCATATAAAGGCGTACATCTTAGATTTGCTACAATATGAGGATAACGACGCGGTCTTATGTAAATATTTTCCGGTGAGCCTCACAAGAGAAGCTTTGAAGTGGTTTGATGGATTTCCAGTAGGTTCAATAAGATCATTCAAGCACTTGCAGAGTTTCTTCTTGGGACAATACATCATCAAAAATATGCTAAGGCCAGGAATCGAGAAAGTATTCAGCCTACGAAGGAGAAAGAATGAAAGTCTGCGAGCTATGACCACTAGATGGAGGAAAATGTGTAGAGAAATGGCAGGACGAGTGGATGAAATAAACCTCATCTTAGCATTCATCAATGCACTATTTCCAACTGACTTGTTGTATACACAGATATTCAGGATGAAAGACAAAATACCGATGACAGAGCTGCGCGAGTACCAGGAAGAATACATTGCTCTAGAAGTAAAGCAGAGAGATATGGAGTCTTACCCAGTTGCAGTTACGAGCGAAAAGGAAGGAAACGCGAGTCTATTACCAAGAATGGCGAACGCTGTTGCGAGCACTTCGCAGGGAAGCAAAGAGAAAATAATCATAGAAGATCAACAAAACCAGGTAGCGATGAGTAGAAGAGATCAAGAAATGCATGAGAGAGAATATAGAGAGAGGTAATACAATAATCATGGAGGAAACAACAAATTTGCAAGATTCGACAATCAAGAAGAAGGATACAGAGGAAACAAGAGATACTACAATCAAGGACCAGGTGGGAGAAGTAGAACCTATGAAGAAATCAAGATTCCGCCTCTTAATACAACAGTGGAAAAAGTTTTGGAAGTTGTTATATTAATGGAAGAGATCAGATCACCACCTAATCTAGGGCAAGAACCACCATCTAGGATAAGAAGTAAAGAATTATGTGCTTATCATCGTTTCCATGGCCACACAACGAATAACTGCAAGAATACACAACAAATGATATTAAGAATGATTGGACAAGGAAAACTTAACCACTTCCTAGCTACACCATTACCACCACCACCATAACCAACAACAGGAGGACAATCGTCAGGTGCGGACAAAGGAAAAAACACCTTTCTGATAGAAGTGGGAGAGAATGCCAAGAACCTACGCTGTAATTCAATAATACACTCATTTAAAAGTATAGAATACTTCCATGACAATGTGTTAAGCCGCGTGTATGCAAGGGATGCTGAAGGAAAAGAAATACTCAACCTAGCAAAGATACCAAAACTCAAGGAATGGCAGAAACAACCAATCACATTCAATGCATAGGAAGTACCTGGAGAAGGCGAACTTCATGAGAGCCCATTAGTGGTTAAGTTGGAGATAATACCAAAAGAAAAACTGGATAAGGAAGAAGATGAAGAGGATGACACATGGCGATAAATAAAATACTAATTGACTCTGGGAGCTCGGTGGACATTTTGTTTTGTCATGCATGCAAGACAATGGGAGGAAAAGATGAAGACTTGATTCCTTCAACCTATAAAATCTACGGTTTCAACGGATCAGACAACAAGCCGAAAGGAGAAGTTACAATGAGAATTCCTCTTAAAACAATAACCACAGATATCACCTTTTGTGTGGTGGACGTAGAATCTCCCTACAATGTACTGATAGGTAGACCATGGTTACACAGTATTCTAGGCAAAGCTTGTACATATCATCAACGCATTAAGTTTTCATTACCTTAGGGAGTGGGAATTATTAGGGGTAATACAACAGAAGCGAAGACACGCAATGATATTGATGTGGAAAAAAGCGAAGGGCGTGTGAATAAAAGAAGAAATTGGAAGAATGAAATAAAAAATAGCAAGCGAGTGGAAAAACTGGTGGTGGATTTCATACCAAAGAAGAAGAAGTTGATAATCATTGTAAAGGTGAGTCATCGTCAAAAGATAGAGGTATCTTAATTAGGGAGAAGAAGGAAGAAACGAGCAATACATCTCAGATTTCTATGGAGGTGATGTGATAGAGACATTTTTGTGTCTGATTTTTCTCGATTTTATATATTGTTAGGGCTCATTTTTTTACTTATTATGGTGTTTTATTTATTTGTAGGTATTTTTGGCTAATAAACATTTTTGGAAAAAATTGGCTCAAAAAGTTGTCGGAAAGCACCCGGAGGACATTTGCTATTCGGACTCTCACTTTGGATAAGGGGTAACCTAATTACTAAGGGGCATCCCATTTCTAGGCATCTGCTAATCGCACCCCTACTCTGGATAAGGGGCAACCATCTTCAACATTCAAAAACCAGAAAATTGGCGGGAAAATAGTGCAGTTAAAGAATAGTTTTGGTGATCGTGATTTGGAGGAGTTTGAGGTCGATTAAACCTCTGATTTTCATAGGATAGACTCCTTATGAGTCTAGGAATCTGATATGGGTGTTTAAATCGATTAGAATGGGCTCAAACGACGGATTTTTCTCACAACAAGAAAATATGGAAAGTCACGTGTGTGACCTGTTTTAGGTAATTTTAGAATGATTAAAACACTGCAAACCTTCCCAAAGATTTGTAGTTATCTAAGGAAGAGTTTAGAATAAAAAGGAAAGGTCAGAAACGCGTAGAAATCCTAAGACAAGAAATTGTCGCAACTTGGCCGTGAAGAGAAGGAAAGAGATTTTGGAAGATTTGGGAGAGATTTAATCGGTATTTTTGATATAAATAGATGTCTTGGGTCATATAGAAGGGGTGTCGAGAGTTTGAGAACCTAAGGAGAGCCAGAGAAGAAGAAATCAGATTTTTACCAAACTCTGTTTCTGCTGCTATTGTTGTTGAAGAAGAAGAACAGCTGAAGAACATTGACCCTCGGTAGACAGTCGCAGAAAAGTGTCGCTGTTTAATAGCTGAAGACATTAAGCTGTTCAGGGAAGTCTTAAATCAGCGACAAAGCAACAGTTTTTCTGTAATAGTTCCATTGTAACAGCTGTTTTGCAACACCAATACACTGTTGCAAACAGTCTGTGTTATTACTTTTCACTCTTTTAATCATCTTTTGAGCAACAAACACATATTTTGAGATCATGATTAATATGAGGAGCTAAACCCCATTGCTGAGGCGATAGAGGAAGCTATTTTTCCAACAAAAAGTGGTATATTCTATTTTATCGTTTTATTTGCAATAATTATATGATTATTTGCCTTGAAATATTATTGAATATGATTTTTATTTGAGTGATTGTGATCTATTTTGATGGAGTATGCTCAGTTTTAAGACTTTTGATGCTTCATACTTTGTATTTACAATTATTACTTTTGAAAATCTACTTGTTGCAATATTTTAGAATCAAATTAAACAAGAAAATTGCATAAATATAAGTATTGGTTTAATCACTTTGAACTTAGGAAATAGTGGAATCTTAGCCTTAGTGTTTCTTTTAGTATTGATATCATCTTTGATTGAGTTTGCTATAATGTTTAGTGAGTTTTCTATTTTAATATTAGGATTTAAGTCTCCTTCACAAGTCTGAGAATCGAACCACTTTTACCACTATCTACAAAAACATCATGATGACACTAGCAAGCAAAAATGAACATGGCAAGCGAACAAAGAAGGGAGAATTTCAACCAGGAAACTTGGTTAGGAAAGAATTACCATCCTATGAAAAGCAAGGAAATAAAAAGAGGAAGGCAGCATGGGATGGACCACATGTAGTGAAAAGAAATGCGGGAGATGGTATGTACGAGTTGATGGAGAAGAGCGGGGAAAATATGGAGAAAATGCATAATGGACTTCATAACAAAAAATATCTGAAGAAGTACAACAAATAAAGAGCGAGGCAACAAAAAGTTTGAAGGCATTAATCACTATGCGAAGTCATCAAAGAAGAAAAGTAAAAAGTAGCAAGTAGGATATTATCAAGATACTATTATTATGTATGTGAATAGAGAAAAGAAGAAATCAGCATTGTATGAGCGAAAGACATGAAAAGAAATGATTCTAATTATTCATATTGAATCGTTCACTAATACAAGAATAAAAGAGGCAACAATAAGACCCCAGAATAAGACCTCACGAGGGGGCAACAAAATTTAAAACCTCTAACTAGGGAGGCTAGGCATCCAATTGTGGCGTGCCCCCTAGTTCGCACTTGTGCAAGAGGCAATATAAATAATCCCTAACGTGCGTCATAATTGGGGAAAACCTAGTAATGCATGGCTCAGGGGAAAGTCATACCAAACATGAAACCTGAGTCATGGATATTGGGGGCGAAATGAAAGCCTATCCGGTAGAGACTCCTTAGTTGAAAGACTAAGTTACTAAGTTCTCTATCATGGAGTGTAGAAACTCGATCAGAGCGCCGAGGTACATGGTTAAGTCAAGAGTGTCGGGGAAGTCTGGAGCGTACCTCGCCACTCTTGACAAGTCCTGGCTATGATACACTCGGTCCTCAAGAAACCCCACTTAAGGTGATATCTCACAAGAGGCCGCGAAAACAATTGGTTGTTGCATCACCGGATGGGAGGAGCCCATCCTAACCCGGTAGGGTTACGCTTCCTTGAAGGGGAAATCAGGGGGAATATAAGGACGACACCCTCCATTAGGAAGATGAATTGTGTCAAAAGACGTCAATATCATGCGACTATAACTCAAACAAGAGTATAGACCTGTCGTATTGGCGCATAAAAATATCCTGCAGAGGCAATAATACGAAAGATAATAAGGCGAGATCAATGGGTCATTGCGCGAAAGCGTAAAAACCTCTTGCGATCTCGTCGCGAGACCAAATGAATACCCTGAGGGAATAATAAGTCTTATTAACATGGGAGGCTGATTAAGACCTCTACTTAGGGAGGCTCAATAAGACCTCATGAACAAACACAAAATACCGCAATAACATTATTTTTACAGGATGAAATAAAGCAGATACAAAAGTATAATCAGAAACACAAAGTACAACCATGAATGATTTTGAGCGATATCTCTCGCAGATGCAAAAAAGAGAATTACTAAGGTATTGTATATAATTAAGGATTTAACAGAGGAAATCATACTCTCGTGAATAACAGAGGAAAGAATAGGAATATAAAAAAAACAAGAATATGTTATTCGCGTTATCATGATATATAACCTTATGTCAAATATGATAGAAGTAGATAATTCGCATACTTATGATAGACTCATGTACATATACTGTTGTATTCGCACCTATAATTCATTTCTGGACTAACACAAATTATTAGAAAGGAAAGTGTTTTGCTTTTGGTAAACAGCCAGGAGGAGAATGAAGAATCATAAATAAAGAACGAAGAGTATAACTATCAAAAGCTGAAGAATAATCAGTATATACAAGGTAATGGATATGATACAACAAGTAGGAAAAGATAAATAAAATGAGAGAGGCGACTATTTTTCGCCAGCATTATCTTCACTAGCTTCAGAATCACAATCTTCTTCATCGTATCTTCATATTCAACATCACTATCATAGATTTCGGAAGTTTCTTCATTGTCTGAAGGATCCTTAAACTCATAATATGATAGCATAGGAATATGATGTTTAGCGCAGAGCTCACGCGCTTCTCCTTTAACGGCCTCATCATGTATGCGAATAGCATCTTTGGTCAGATTGGAAACGGTGACTTTGATCTTTTTCTTGAGTCTGCGGCACTTGGTATCACGGGCAACAAAATTCGCTTCCAATCTTTTAATTTCAGCAGAGGACTTCGCCTGTAGACTTTTAATATCCCTCAGATACTTCTTTTTCTTTTCGAGGAATTCCTTCTTGGCAGCTGCGAAGAGATAATGACAAGGGTCAAGATCGCATGTAAATAATTTAATAGATAAAATCAGAGGCAAAGTTATAAATCAAAGATAATTAGAAACCCTCTTTTTCGGAAAGGATGGTTCTAACCAGAGATGCATGGTCAGATTCTAAACTAACATTTGTAGCCAACCCTAGCCTAGCATTATTAAGGACTTTAGAAGCCCATTCAAACTCAGCATCATTCTCTATTAGAAGACGAGAAAGAATTTCAAGAGCGAGAAGAATATTCTTCTCACTTATGGCACAATACCTTTCTATCTGAATTTTGAGTTGAACATCGTGAAATTCCTTCAAAGCCTTCGCACAATTAGCAATCACCTGACCTTTCTCAGTAATAAGATTATTTTTTTTTTGCTTCTAAAATTATAATTCTCTCTTTATCCGCACGAACGCGACGTTGAAAGGTCCTATTAGAAATTAGCAGTGGTCTATAATCACAAATAGTCATATTTTAGCCTCAGTTCCTTCCGACTAAGATTCTCTAAACCTCGAATGGGGAAATTATCCAAGGAGTTGTTAAGGAGCTCTAAAAGGGAAGAAATAAGTAATTCAAAAAACATGAAGATATAGAAGAAATCATAAGGTGTAACGGAGAGAAAAGAAACGCACCTATTAACTAATTATTCCTCTGTAGAAGTTCATCTGCCTCTCGCATCTTACGCGAAAGCTCCCCCTTAACCTTCTGACACTTAGCTTCGAAGGAGCGAGATTTTTTATACGAGTCAGCGCTCGCGCAATCTATAAAAAATAAAGGGGCGGGAGGGTTTAAAACAATTGAAATGAGAAGAAGAAATATTGACTCAAAACAAGCTTACAAGAGAAAGAGGAAACATACCAAAGAACTCATGGAAAACAAAAACTATGGAGATATGGATGAGGCAGATCCTCGCAGAAATTCATGACTTAAAGAGGGAGCATCGCATATTGTAGAAATCATTTCACAAGTGCGAGTTAAATCATCATCACCGGAGGAAGAGAGGGAATCTTTGAAGATAAGAGATAGTTGATCCATGGAAGAAGCTGAGGAAGGATCATCATGGAATGGTAGCTCGTCTCCCTAAGAGAAAGAAACTAAAGGGGTAGGAGAAGATGTAGTAGAAGTAATCTTTATTTTCTTCTTGGGGTTCGCTCCCTTATTTTTGTTCTTCGCATAGGACTTAGAAACAACGGTTTTGCCCTTAGCCTTCGCACGAGAAGAAACCCCCTCCTCACCCTCAGAAGAATCTTCATCATCAGCTCCGCCAATGTCTAACACGTCCACCTTCGCACATAGATAAAGATAAGAAATAGAGGAAACAATATTGTTAAAATTTGAATAAAAGTATTTCTTACTTCATCAGTGATCGAACGTAGCGCTTCCAATGTGCCTTGCCTACTGTGATCCCTAAAATATTTCTTCAACTTGACAATCTGAAGACAAGAAAACTAATAAAACAAAGAGGAAGAAATAAATAAATGAAAATTGGTGAACGAGCGAAGTTCAGAATAGTATACAATCTCTCTCTCAGTCCAACTGAACTGCCAAGGGAAACATGAAGAAAAACCCTCAAGAAGATGATTAACCGACTTATCAGCACCAAAACCAGTAATGTAAGAACCCTCAAGGAGGATAGGATAAACGTCTCAGCGATATTCATTCGATTTTCGTGCGGTGAGGTTAGTCTTATCGTGAAAATTAACATCTCGCATAATCCTTTTATCCTCCGCGATTCCATCTTTCCTCGCCATACGAACTGTCCAGCGGGATAATTCATTCTTCATAATAACAACTTCGTAGTTAGCGAGAAGCTCTCAACAGTATAGTCAGAAGGGATAATTTCCAAATATGAATACGCTTTGTTCTTGTATTCTCTAAGGTAAAGGGATCTTAATCCAGCCGCGCGGCGAGCGAACTCCACCATGACCCTGATAGCATCCCCACTCAACTGAAAAATCGCACGCTTAAAATTATCATGAGATAAAATTTTATAAAACAGAGGAATTCTCGGGTCAGAAAGAGGAATAGGGAGACCGGCGAGAAGTTTCCCCAGAGAGTTGATAATTTTTTGATCATTCGATTGATCAATCTCAAACCATCTAGGTTAAGCGTCAAAGTAGGTCCTGATAAAGTATGAACGAATAATTTAAAATCTTTATCTCTGAATTCGACTTCAAGTCTCTCAAAGTCTTGAACCATTTTCCACCCTGCCTTGTGCCCCATTATCGTTCGTATATAATGGGAATATAAATATCAAGATGATCAAGATGATTAAGATGATCAAGGAAGCGAGATAATATAATGAATGGGAGATTGAAATGGTAGTCGTAACTAAGGCGAAAAAGAAAATGTGAGGTGAGAAGGATCAAGAAGTAGGATCGAATAGAAGAAGGAAGATACTCCGAGAAAAGAAAATTTGCAGAGGTTGAAAAAGAAAGAATAGAGAGATGAAAACGAGAGGGGGTATATAAAGGATTTTGTTTCCTTCTTACGAAATTCGTTTTTATGAATGCATTAATGAGTGAGAAGATATCAAGCGATAGTTACATGGATCAATCGCAACATGTCCAAAAATAAGACGATGAGAGTGACATGTGGAGCAGTTAATTCCGATATCCCGGAGTATTGTCAGTCAAGGAATACGAAAAATTAAGAGGGTGCGGAAAATGATATGTAAAGTTGCGAAGGTGACTAAGAAAAACTTCGCTCTTTCTTCTACAAAGATCGCTAAGAGAAGAGGCAAAATGTAGGGTTAAAATATAGCACACACATTTATCACGCGAAGCGGTAGCATTATAAGGGGGCGAAGTCACTCGCACATAGCATATTCCGGATGACGAAACTGACGACGTCATAAAGTCACGAGTAAAGCGTGGAATTTGTGCAAAATTTAAAGAGAACGTACGAGAAGACCCAATATAAGCGTGCGAGAACATAGCACGTCAGATCCGAAAATAGGGGCTTTACTAGCTGTCCTCCACTATGTAAAACTCCTATATATAGGACCAACTACCAGTGTGTTGAGGGGAGATCTTTTGGAGAGTTGAGATAGAACTTTAGGAGAGAGAAAGTTATTTTCTCCCCAAGTTAGGGTTTTATCTTCTTTCTTTGTATAGATTTATAAAACTAATAAAATTATTATAAGTGTTCTTCATCATGATTACATAGTTTAGTCTATAGATTATTCAAGAGGTGTAGTTGTGGGATTTTCTTCAACTACAAAATCTCTATGGAATAACTCCCAGAAATGTTTTAAATGACGAATTTCGTAGATTCATTTTCTATTTTACCTGAGTGGTTGATGAGTACACAAGAACACAAACATGGATTCCGCAGTCACCTTGTTTTTGATAAATTGCAAACTCTTCAAAAGAAAAAAAAAAAGAAAAAAAAGAATATAATCAATTGCAAACTCTTCAAACACTACTATCTAGACTTCTTTGAATGCATATATGTCGAAAAGAATACGAACCTGCTTGGTTTGGCTCCATTGTTTGAGTGGCTTATAAGAACTTCGCTGCTTGAAGTATAACGAACCTCTTGAGAACTCTATATATTGAAGATGTGGTTGCGAACACGCAGATCAAAGTCATCTGAGTATTCACAAACAATGCGCGCAGACTCATGACAATACAATAAATAGGCTGCGCCTGAAGGGAACGTATTGGTTATGTCGAATCCTTGACTCAGAGTTTTAATTCTCTTCCTCGTCTCATCAACTAAAATCATTGTCCTTAGCTCATACAATAAGATAAATAATGTACGAAGTATAAAATGTACGAACATGATATGCTATAAGTAACGAATTGAATATATAAAGTATAGATGCATGAACATAGACGAAACGATTAACTTATATGATTCTCACTCAGATCCCTGTCTCCTGGATTGGGTTTTTCATTATATGGTGGGGATTACCGAAATAGTCGAATGACTTAGAGACTAATATAAGCCTGCGTAGCAGGAGGAACCTCACTTACACTCTTTATTTCTCTGTATCTCTCCTATTCTCTTCTCAATGTTTCTCCTTTTTCTCCTCCCGTCTTCACTTGGGAGAGAGGGGTATTTATAGGGTGGGTACATGGGGTCCACTTTTAAAGCCCGTTATAACCTTATCCTCTTGTGTCTTGTGCCGCTTACGCAGAGGTCTTTGTGTTCTTGGTCTTCTCTGCGTGTTCCATTTGAATATTCAGTGATATATGCACTTCCTCCACAGGCTGACTGACACTATGTTGTTTGAGGGTATTTAATGCAGGTAGTTGAGATGTATGTCCGCGGTAGAAAGTTGTCCTCTGCCCCTGTCTTGTCTGCGTCAGTCTGACTATCCCCAGCCGTAGATCTTAGATCTTTCTGGGGATAGGATAAAGTGAATCTCGGGTTATCCTTCAGTGCTTCACAGTGTTCTAGTGTTTCCGTCTTCCTCGATCCTCTACCGTTGGATCTGGTGGGTGGCGACGCTATCTTGATAAGTCGCGTCTCTTGGTTGTCCACGTGTGATATTATATCTTGATGTTCTCAGCCGCATGTCCTCCACGTGTGTCTTTGTGGACACGTGGCGGAAGATTAAATGTGTACCTAAAATTTTCCCCTTTTCATCCTACTGGGCGGTTAGTCGAAGTGGGAAGAAAAACGTGTTACTTTCTTCATCTTCTATTTATTATTTTCCTACATTTTAGGGCACATTCCCCACTATTTGCAATAACTTCTTCTTGGGTAGTAGGGAGGTTTTATTTCTCTTTGTATATATATATGAGAAGGAATATGAAAATTCTCTAGTCATAAATTTCATTCCTTCTCTTTCCTCAGAACTTTTGTTCTCTGCTTTTGTTTCCTTGTTATTAATTGTTGTTGCTGCTACTGTTGTCGTTCCTCGGAGCTTTTCTGATGTTGTTGTTGTTCCTCGAAGCTTTCTTTACGACCCTGATTTTTCCTTTATAGGCAAGTGGTTCTACTGTGTTTGATTATCTTTTGAAAAATGTATTCGTTTTCTGTAGCTTCTATATGTGTTTGTGATGAAGAACATATATATAGATGTGTGTATGATTTCCCATGTTCGTCATTATAAACAGTAATGATATCGTCCTTCGTGCATGGTTGCCCCTATTTGTTATTTCCTCTTTTTATTTAAGTTTTGTTCTTATTTTCCATCTGGTTCATGATTATGAAGAACTGGGTGTGGGTTTTTTGATTTTCGTTTTGTATCCGCGGAAATCCGAAACTTGTTTGTGTACTACGCATACATGGCTGATCATCCGCGAGTTTCTTATCAAACTCCACCGCCTAGTCTGCGTAGATCTCCTCCGCGTAGGGATCCTGATGTTTCTCCGCCTGGTGGAGGTTCGTATAAATCTTCCCAAGGTGATGCCCGCGTTCATAAGGTTTCGTCTTCTTCTGGTCAGAGGCGCTTAACTTCTAAGAGGAGTGAGTCGCATAGAGGGAATACGCAGAAGTGGGACCAGCCAAAAGAGACTCCTGGCTCCAGGTATGTTGTTTCTCGTCCCTCAGCTAATCCGCGTGATGATCCTAAGAGAACGCGGGATTTCCTACCTCTTCGGTCAGTGGCGCCTCCTTCCGCGTCCCACCAACATCCTCTACCTCCCCCTTCAGTGTCTCAACCCAAGGGGAGGTCTTCGAAAGAAGTGATTTCGAAGACTGATGCATCTAAGGTTCAGCCTAAGATAAAAGCTTCCGATAGAAACCCTTCGAAGGATTCTGCGCCTGATCCCGTGGAGGAGGAGGATATTTCTCAGGAGATACGCAGCGTCTCTGTTGGGGAGAAGAAAGTGACCTTCAAACATATTGATCTAGAGGTTTTCAAGGAAAAACATGGTCTTCAACTATTCGATGTTCGTTTTTACGCTGCTGATGATGATATTACTTATGAGATGATATCGACGTATAAGTTTGATGAATTTCATCTGCTGACCACAGTGGAGGCCTTTGAAGCGGGTCTTATGTTGCCTTTGTACAAGTCTGGGGATTCTTTTTATTATGATGTGATGGCTAGTCGAGAGGGTTCTTCGAAGAACACACACTGTCGCTCTATTTCCCAACTTCATGGGAATTATCTTCGTGCACTGAGGGAGTGTTATCTTCGGAGCAAAGGAGATACAATGATGACTCTTTATGTTCCCAACCCTAAGGAAAGGGTGGTATACGCCTGAGAATTTTAACAAGTCTTTCGGTGACTATGTTAACAGTAGGAATCGTAAACCGTGGAGTGTGAGTCTTCGGAATATTCCCGCTCCTCGTGGTGAGATCCGTCTTCTGAGTGAAGTAAGTGGTGCTAAGGTAAAGTACGTCCCGGGTACATAGAATTCTACTAACAAACTGGTGTTTCCTACTCGTGAGCGGATCAAGCGTGATCATGACTATGAATGGCACGCAACTGTTATTGAGGTTGTTGGTCCCTGGTCTTGGGGGTGGGTTCCAGGTCCGCAAGGATGGCGTCCTACCGCAGATAGCCAGATACGTACGGCTCCTCCTCCTCGTTATGGGAATTTCCGTCCTTGGCATTTGAATTTTGAGGGCATGAATTTCCAATATGCCCTCGATATTGTTGATGGAGATGACGAAGAGAGTTCCGATACTGATCTTCAGGCGAAGAATGTTGCGGTTGTCAAGGTAAGATTTCTATATGCCTTGTCCTTTAGTTGAACCAGTTTTAATTCTTTCCAAAGTCAGGGATTTTATTCTTGTGTCTTGTATTTTTAGGCGACGAAGAAGAGGAGGATAAATCCCAAGCAGTCCACCACCGTAACAATCGAGGAGGCGGAGGTTTATGAAGAAATTAACAGTCCTGTGACTGAGCTTGGCGAGGATGAAGCTGTGTCTGACATAGAAGAGCATACTGATACATCCCCTCCCGGTCATGATGATGATGAATTTGTTGGAGGGAATACTACCGCTGGTGGCAGCGGATTGGTGGTCAGATTAATCCCGCAGGTGTTATGATGCTGGTGTCGAAGCTAATCCTGCGGGTTGAAGTGATGCTAGTGATGATAGCACTGGCCTTGGTGATGAGGGTGCTGGTGGTGAAATTCCTGCTATGTCTCAGGAGTTTTCCTTTGGTCGGATTTATTCTGCGGAGGATGGTTTTGACATAAACGCTTCCCTGGGCCTAGCTTCTGAGTTCAACCTGCTTTCCCCCAACAATGATTGGGATCTGCTTGGTAATTCTAACAAGGTGGACGGGAAGGGTAAGGGAGTCGTGGATGCTAGTGATGTTCCAGAGGGGAGCGGTGTTAGAGACCTTCCAGATTTGGATGCAGGAGTAGCCTCGAACTATTCGGGTGCTAAATTCACGGACATGGGTAAGGCCTCGATTGGGTCTCCTGGAGATGATTTTCCTCAGTCACTGATCCTGGAGGGTGATGATGCCATTTTAGTTTGGTTTAAGAAGAAGAACTTGATGTTCGTACCCAATCCAACCCATGTGGTGGAGGGTGAGAATAAATATGATGCCTATACCCGTAAGATGACGCAATTTTCTCCCAAGGACCAGGTTGCAGTAGCGTGGGATAAGAATCTTCAGGCCTCGAAGGCTGCTCTAGTAGTCGACGCTCCCTCGACTGTTGCTGATATGATGGCATTGGCTGATGGGTATCAGTATGGATTTCCCCAACAGCGGATGTTAGAGGTGAGTTCTCTTATCATTTTGCCTGGTATCAGTTTTTAACAATTTTTAGAGTCAGGGTGTTCTAATCTCCTGGTTCGCAGATGATGAGGAGTGAGCATTGAAATCACATGTTGTACCAGTTTTTTAAGGCCAAATCCCTTAAGTTGGAGGCTAAGCTTCGTCTTCGGGAAGAGGAGCTTACTGCAGCTGAGACTGTCATCGCTGATAGGGATAGGGAGATATGTGAATTGAAGAGTCTCCTCAAGGCTAAGGAGCAACAAGGCAAGGAGGAGGAGAATCTTCTTATGGATATTGCTATGGTTCGTAGTGAATTGGAGGAGGCCAAGAAGAATTCTTCAGCTGTTACAGGTTTGATTATCTTTTCTCTTCCTTGTTGTTGTCCTTTACCGTAATTAGTGCTCTGTCTGAGTCTCCCTCCCCACCCTATCTTCAGTGGGTGGAGTTCCTGAGTTAGTATGGCTTCGGAAAGAGCGGAAGCGTCAGAAATCTCGCATCGCAGAGTTGGTAGAGAAGATAAAGAGCGAGGCTGATAAGTGGAATGCTCGTGCCGATGAACATAATGTTCTGGCAGAGAAGTGGCTGGTCAGACGAGTCCAAATGATTGATTGCAGAACCAATATAACAATGATCATCGTTTGTTTGATGGAACGTTGTTGTGGACGCGTGATAATCTTCGTGAATCCCGAGAACAGGTCTCATCATTGGAAGCTAAAATCAATCTCTTGGAATAAGAATTGCGTCAAGCTCATTCTTCTCATACATCTGATGTTAAAGATTACCTTCAGCGTCTTGCTAGGGAGAGGATGACGCTAGGGCTGAGGCTGGTGCTCTCAGCAAAGCTTTAGCTGCGTCTAGGGCTGATGTGGTACGTTAAGCTGAGGATGAGAGGAATCTTGAAGTAAATATGTATCGGCTCAACAAGGGTCTGGAGGGTTTAAACAATGCAGTCAATCATCTTCGTCACTTGAAATCAATGAAACAGGTATAATTAGATACGAGTCAGTACGCCCTTTCAACCCTTCAAGCGGATTATAAGAAGTTGTCAGATGAGTATGATTTTCTTGTTGAAGCCCGTGATGCTTCTGTTTAACGAATATGAAATAGCTTCGGCGAGAGTCGAAGGTATATGCTTATATTATCGAGTGTGATTCTGCAATTTCCTGGACCTAACCATCTGCGTTTTTCTTTTCCTTGCAGAGCTCCAGGGACATATTCGTACTGCAAATGAAGAGCTTGCGGAGGCTCAATCTCAATTAGTGCATCAGGAAAGTCAGATTAATTATCATAAAGGTTTAGCTACAGCAAGGGATGAGGCTGCCCAAGCCGCTTCGAAGGAAGTGAGTCGCCTTTCCTCGTTGTTGTCAAAGGCTGAGATGATGCATACTGTTATTGCGTACAAGGCTCGGTGTCAACTAGTGGAAGATACCAACAAAATTCTGGATAGCATTGAGTATGATCTGAAGACCGAGCATGGCCTTATCAGGAGCTATCCGCGCCGTGAGAAACCCCCTCCCCTACATCTGGTTCTTCAGGCCCTTCCTCGGGTGGGAGCGTACCTTCAACGCAGAAGGGGAAGATTGCTAAACCTGCTGGTGGGGTTGAATCATCCGAGTAGATTTTTGTAGAGAGTTGATCTTTGTTGATTATGAGGCTTCGTGAGATTCCTTTTGTTTTCTTGTTTCCGCGTACCATTGCCAAGCCTGTAATCAACTTTTAATGAATTGATAATTGTTATGGTTAATTTGGAATATAATGACTGTAACCAGGGATAGTGAAGTGTTTGGGTGCGAACCCGAAGATGTGTATCTTCGTGAACGTCTTGAGACCTGTCACCCCGCTGGCTAATCCTGGGCAGAGGATTCCCAGACGGTGGGGGTCGGGGCAGCGTTCTAGGATATGAGTTGTTTGGAATGTACGTTCATTCCGTCGACCCGCTGCCATAAGTGTAAGTGAAGTGTTTGAGTGCGAACCCGAAGATATGTGTATCTTCGTGAACGTCTTGAGACCTGTCACCCCGCTGGCTAATCCTGGGCCAGAGGATTCCCAGACGGTGGGGGTCGGGGCAGCGTTCTAGGATATGAGTTGTTTGGAATGTATGTTCATTCCGTCAACCCGCTGCCATAAGATTGGTTGGGTATCTCTTTCTGCTGGATGCCTTCCCCATGGTCCTACACTTATAGACGCTGATAGGGGAGTCCCGAGAGATTGTAGGTGACTACTTTCCCCAAGTAAAATAGAACAATTAACATCAGTGTTTACGTGGTTCGACAGCAGAGTGTCTACGTCCACGGGTGAAAGAGGGTTAAAGTGTCTATTCAGTTGAGTTACATTTAGAAGAATTCCATTGATGGAACCTCTGAGGTAGTAAATAGTAAAAAACAGGAGGATGAAGTATTGACGCGGAGGCTGTATTTACAGGTGTAGGGTTCTCGTGAGGTGTTATATTTACACGCAGTCGTCTTGTTATATGTTGCTCCATGTATTGACTATTTTTTGCCAAAAGTTTGCTTGATTGATAGGTTGAGGTTTGCTATTCCTCTCTCAGAGATAGAAACATGTCGATCGCAAGCGTCGTTTTCTTCTTCTGGTGCTCTTCACGTAGATGCAGGTCTGCGTTGCCCTCTACGGGTAATATGGCTTGAGATATTTTGCATTCCATGGGTGTTTGAGGATCTCCCCTTTTAGGTTGCGCAGATAATAAGACCCATTTCCTGCAACATCATGTATGACGAAGGGTCCCCCCATGTTGGTGCTAATTTTCCCCACTTCTTTTCTCGTTGGTATTGGGGAATGGTCCTCAGCACATACTGCCCTTCTACGAAATTTCTAAGCTTAACCTCTTATTATACTCCCTTGATAGTTTTCTTTGATAGTTTTCCATTTTTTGTAGTGCTGCCTCCCTCCTCTCTTCTAGATCATCCAACCTTTCCAACATCATGTCCGCTGTGAGGTTCTTTTCCCATGCTTCAGTCTTCGTAGTTGGCATGATTATTTCTGTTGGGATAATAGCTTCGGCTCCATAGGTGAGTAAGAATGGGGATTCTCCCGTGGCTGATCTTCGAGTTGTCCTATAAGCCCACAAAACGTTGTGTAGTTGCTCACACCAACGCTTCTTGTATTCGTCCAACTGCTTTTTGAGGATGAGTGCGAGGGTTTTGTTTGTGGCTTCTGCCTGACCATTGCTTTGAGGGTAAATTGGTGTTGACTTGTTCTTTCGAATTTTGAAAGTATCGAAGAGTAAGTCGATGTTTTTTCCCTGGAATTGCTTGCCATTGTCAGATACAATCTCAGCTGGTATGCCAAACCTGCAAATGATGTTTTGAAAAATGAATGTGAAGACATCTGCGTCTCGAATCCTTGCCAGGGCTTTAGCCTCTACCCATTTGCTGAAATAGTCCGTGGCCACTATCAAGAATCTTCTCTTCCCTGATCCTTCGATTAGGGGACCCACGATGTCTATGCCCCATTTTGAGAATGGCCAAGGGCTGTCTACTGGGTTTAACATTGTTGCTGGTGCGTGGATTTTTTTGGCGAAACGCTGGCATTCTTCGCATCTTCGTGACATTCTTGCAGCGTCTCGTATCATTGTTGGCCAGTAATATCCTTGAGTTTTCGCCTTATCTGCTAGGGATCTCATTCCGCTGTGATTGCCTGCGTCGCCGCGGTGTATGTCTTTCAAAATCAAATGTCCTTCGGATCTGGATAGGCAACGTAATAATGGTCCGAGAAAAGATTTTTTGTACAAAATTTTTTTCTCAGATCATATCTTCCTGCCTTTGACTGTATTTTTCTGGCTTGCTTTAGATCTGAGGGTAGAATTCTTTCTTTTAGGAAAAGATGAATCTCAGATCTCCAATCTTCTTCTTTGCTGAAGTCTTCATCTTGATCTGCCTTAGCCATGATGTCGTCTTCTTGGAAATCATCCGCGATGAATTCTCCCACGTCATCATCTGCATATCTTCTTCTGCGTGGTTCCTCTGCTGTGCAGCGCAGAGTTCTTGAATATCAATTGAAGGCTCGTAAATCCTGGTTACTTTGATTGCTTTGACGTCCTCGTTTCTGAGCATCGATGATATGTAGGCCAGGGCATCCGCGTGCCTGAGTTCCTTCCTTGCCAGGTGTCGGAATTTGATGTTTGGGATTTGTGATGCCAGTGTTTGCACCAATTCCATGTATGCTGACAATGTTCTGTCATAAACATTATATTGCAACCCTATTTGTCGGATGACAGCTGTGAATCGCTTGTCAGACGCACGTCAGTTATGCCCATTTCTATTATCAACTGAAGGGCATGCACCACTGCTTCATATTCAACTATGTTGTTGGTATGCCCCTTGAATTCTAACCTGAAAGCATGTATGATCCTGTCTCCTGTTGGGGTGGTGATTACGATGCCTATCCCCGCCCCTTCTTTATTTTTCGACCCATCTACGAAGACTTCCCATTGCCTAGGATTTTTTGGTTCCAAGATGTCTATAGGGTCTTTACCTTCGTCCATCTCTGGTAGTCCTGCTGCCTTTCGTCCTTCGATGATGACTTCTTCGCAGTTATCCAATGGTAAGTCTGCTAGGAAATCTGCTAATACTTGTGACTTCTGAGAGTGTTGTAGTTCATGGATGATATTGAATTGATCTAGGTGAGTATTCCATTTTGCAATTCTGCCTACTTTTCCTGCGTTTTTAAGGACTGCTTCTAGCGGAGCTTTGCATGGGACGCGGACGTAGTGAGTCAAAAAGTAAGTTCTGAGTTTCAGGGTTGCCCATACTAACGCCAAGATGAGCTGCTCGATCTTCGTGTAGTTTCTTTTCGTTCAGAGTCTTGCTGATGTAATATGGGCTGCTCTATCTTCGTGTTGGTTTTAACCAATACTGCGCTGACTGCATCTTCTGTTGCTGCTATGTATAGTGCCAACACTTCATCAGGGTCTGGTTTTTGTAATATAGGGATCTCAGCCAGGTATTCTTTGATATTTCGAAAAGCTTCCTCGCACTCTGTCGTCCATTCGAATTTGCTTCCTTTTTTGAGAATGTTAAAAAAGTGCTTACATCTGTCCGAGGACCTGGATATGAACCTCCCCAGCGCAGCCAGCGAACCATTGAGTTTCTGAACCTCTTTTAAACTCTTTGGGGATGGCATTCTTACGATGGCTTCAATTTTAGCGGGATCGACTTCAATGCCCCTCTTCGTCACCAAATATCCGAGGAACTTTCCGGAAGTGACACCAAAAGTGCACTTCTCTGGGTTTACCTTCATGTTGTGCACTGTCATTGCTTGGAAAATATCTTTTAGGTCTTGGTGATGATCTTTGCGCAGCTTGCTTTTAACGAGCATATCATCCACATATACTTCCAGCGTACTTCCAATCCATGGTTTGAAAATTGCATCCACCATTCTTTGGTAGGTTGCCCCTGCGTTTCGCAATCCAAAGGGCATTCTTACGTAGCAATAGAGGTCGTGTGGTGTATAGAATGTTGTATGTTGTTGATCTTCTTCTGCTAGGAATAATTGATTGTATCCAGAGTATCCATCCATGAATGACATTTCTTCGTATCCTTCAACTGCCTCAACAAGTTGGTCAATGCTTGGCAGTGGATAGCTATCTTTAGGGCAAGCCTTATTGAGGTTGGTGAAGTCGATGCATATCCTTACTCCGCCATTTTTCTTCGGTACGATGACCATGTTAGAGATCCATGTTGGGTACTTAACTTCTTTGATGAATCCTGCGTCCAGTAGTTTGCGGAGTTCCACTTCAACTGCTCGATGGTATTCTGGAGCTACTTTGCGCACCTTCTGCCTAAAAGGGGGGGGGGGGGTACCTGGTTTTATTCGAAGTTCGTGATGAACTAACTTTGGGTCAATTCCCGGCATGTCCCCTAATTTCCAAGCAAAGATGTCCGCGTATTCCTTTAGAAGTTTGATTAGCGCGGCTTCTCTTTCTTCATCCATCAAGGTGCCTATTCTGATAATCTTCGGATTTCCCTCAGTACCTATGTTGATTTCTTTAGCTGCTTCGACAGGCGTAAACGTGGGTTTTGGTTCCCCCAAGAGAGGAACATTCTTTGATTGCTATTTGGTGTGCTCTCCGTTTCTTTTGTCGCGGAGGTGCTGGCTTCTGCTGCCAGTGGTGCGTTAGGTTCGGAGATTTCTTCCAGATATGTATCTATGGTTATTTCCTTATTTTTGGCTCTTCGGGACTGGTGGTTTTCTTCCCGCTCGTTATTGATCTGATTCTGTAAGGTCTGACATTCCCGCGCAGTTACTTGGTCTCCTTTAATTTCCATGACTCCCTGGGGTGTTGGGAATCTGAGATATTGATGGTAAGTTGCCGCTACTCCTTTGAGCTTGTGAACCCATCTTCTTCCGATGATGGCGTTGTAAGGTGAAGGTGCATCTACGACGCTGAATCGAGTGTCCACTTTCATGGGCCCTGCGTCTACTTGTAAGACAATGTCCCCTAGGGGCTTTGTAGCTGCGCGTTGAATCCGTAGATGGTGTAGTAAGATGACAGCAGTTGCTCGTCGTTGAGTTCCATACGTTTGAACGTGTCATAGAACAGGACGTTGACTGAGCTTCCTCCATCGATGAGAATTTTCTTGACATTGCACCCTGCTATTGGGAGTGTGAGGACTAGAGGATCATTATGGTCTTCCATGTCTTCTTCCACATCGTCTGCGTCGAAGGTCATGGGCGCGTCCATCCATTGTTCGTGCTCGTTTACCTCTTTCCCATCGATCTTATAAAGCTCACAATAATCTTCGAATTGTTTTCTAATCTCTTCCCAATCTGGGCGGTTAGGGATGGTCCTTGAATCTCTGAACATGAAATCGTGTTGAGGGTGCGGTTGCCTTCTGGTAATTGAACCTGCTTGCCTCTCTTGGTTCTATCTTCGTTATCAATCTTCCGTATATATTGCTTAGGTCTCCTGCGTCGATTAGTTTTTGAATCATTATCTTGAGATTTTTGCACTTTTCTGTTTGATGACCGTTGAAACAGTGGTATTCACAGTATTCCTTGGATTTTTCTGATCTAGGAGGCTGCTTTCCCTTGGACCATGGCCAATCGAAGTTCTCCCTCCCTTTGATCTCTCTCAGGATGCGCGAATAACTGGTATTCAGCTTGGTATAGACTTGATCTTCAAATTTTCGATCATCTCTTCGTCTATCATCCCTTCGTTCTTTCCTTTCTGCGTTGGGATGCTCTTCTGTGATTCCTCTTTTGGACCCGCTGGCTTGATCCACGGAATTTGTGCGTGTGGGACGTTGAGTATGAGCTCTGGGATTTTCACGCTGAATTTCTTCTAACCTTGCATGCTTTTCTATGATTATCCGGAGATCTCCTTCGGTGGTAGGGATGGTCCCGTGGATCTCCACAAACAAAGGACCATCTGTCCATCCCCCATTTGTAGCAGTTGATACTAACCACAGGATCTACGTTGCCAATAGCTTGGAAAATCTTGTGCCATCTATATCAGTATTCTCTGATGGTCTCTTTGTATTTCATCTCCAGTGAGAATAGCTTGTCCATGCCGGTATTGACAACCTTGTTGTACATGTATGTTGCTAGAAATTTTTCTGTGAGTTGGTCGTAGGAATCGATGGAGTTTGACGGCAGGTTATCGAACCATGATAACGCGGACCCTTTTAGACTTGATGGGAAGTATCTGCACAGTATGGAGTCTTCATTATCCCAACGGGCCATCATTCGATTATAATATCGAAGATGAGCCGCAGGATCAGCTGACCCGTCATAGCAATCGAAAGCAGGAACCGAACATTTCTGCGGTATGGAAGCCCTGGCCAAGTGTGGCGTCAGGGGTAGTGTTTGCTTCCTTCATCACTTGCTCTAGTCTTCCGCCTCCCTGCCTAGTTTTTAGCTCCTTGATTTCTGCCAGCATTCAGCACGCAGATTTTCCATTGCGATCTGGTGCTCTTCACGAATGGTAGATTTTGCTCTTAGGAGGGTGGTACCGTCGTAGTAGTCCGAGTTCTCGGGATTGTACTCAGGGTCTGATCTTTGGCTGCTCCTTGCTCCTCTTCGGTTCAATGGAATCGGGTTGTTTGCGATCACCATTCTTCTATCTTGATTAGGTGCTACAGCCTTGGAGTTAGCTTCGTCGCGTTGGTTTTCTACCTCTGCGCTATGAATGATTCTTTCCTTGAGTGTTTGGTTCTCTTGTGCTAATATCGCCACAGCATCTGCGTATGCCTTCTGGTTCTTCCTTAATTCTGCCAGCTCGGCCATCATCTGAGCGGAATGATTTGACCCTTGATTTGGTGTTCCTGCCCGCAATCGCTCATCGGCGGCTATGGTCTGTTCCTCATCCACGATCTGTATTACTGGCTCTGGTGGATCTAACCGTGCACCCGGGACCCCGACGGTTGTTGTGAGGGTTGACCTGCTATTAGAAGCGGTTGCTTGGTCGGGAAAGGTATGTTCTGTTCGTTGGTTAAGGGCATCCCATAGAGGGGTTGTTGTATTCCTGACTCTGCTACGACTTCCTGATGTTCCTGTAGTTGAGCATTGGTTATTATGGGAGCTCTAACCTTGGATCCGCCAGCTCTTGAAGCTCCTGCTTTGGCTGCCGCGGCATTTACTTCGTTTGCTGCGATGATGTTGGCATTGATGGGGGTCGTGCTTTCCGCATTATCCTGTGCCCTATCCGCTGCCTTCAACTTTTCACCTCTCTGCTTACTCCTAGTTACCACTGGGGTCGTCCTTGGCATCTCTTTTGACGAAGCTTTGGCCTTCTCGATATCTTTGCTTTTCTCCATCTTTTAATATTTCCCTGAAAAAGAGAGAAAAAATCACGAAGACAATGGGTCCCACGTGATATCTATTAGCGTTTTGAGTTATCAAAGGTGTAAAATCTTGAAGATACGAAAGGCACCCATCTATGTAGACGACCGCAGATCCGTTCGAAGTTTTGATTTTCAAGGACGTGAAAACTTAGAAAATGCATGAAAAATCAGATCTACTTAGATAAGCGCGGATCTGCTTATAATTTTAGTTTTCAAAGGTGTGAAAACTTACAAAATGCATGAAGAATCAGATCTACTTAGATAAACGCGGATCTGTTCATAATTTTGGTTTTTGAAATCATGAACGAAAAAACCGTAGTGTTCCATACATCGTTATTTTCAGAAAACGAAGCCTGAAACAAGTCACAGGAGAAGATAAATCTTTTACCGGGATGAATGTCCCTGTTTCTAGCGCCAGATTATGAACACGCAGATCAAAGTCATCTGAGTATTCACAAACAATGCGCGCAGACTCATGACAATACAATAAATAGGCTGCGCCTGAAGGGAACGGATTGGTTATGTCGAATCCTTGACTCAGAGTTCTAATACTCTTCCTCGTCTCATCAACTACAACCATTGTCTTTATCTCATACAATAAGATAAATAATGGACGAAGTATAAAATGTACGAACATGATATGCTATAAGTAACGAATTGAATAAATAAAGTATAGAGGTATGAACATAGACAATATAAGCCTTATTGATTCTCACTCAGATCCCTGTTTCCGGGATTGGGTTTTTCATTATATGGTGGGGATTACCGAAATAGTCGAATGATTTTGAGACTAATATAAGCCTGCGTAGCAGGAGGAACCTCACTGACACTCTCTATTTCTCTGTCTCTCTCCTATTCTCTTCTCAATGTTTCTCCCTTTTTGTCCTCCCCTCTTCACTTGGGAGCGAGGGGTATTTATAGGGCGGTTACATGGGGTCCACTTCTGAAGCCCGTCATAACCTTATCCTCTTGTGTCTTGTGCCGCTTACGCAGAGGTCTTCGTGTTCTTGGTCTTCTCTGCGTGTTTCGTCTGAATATTCAGTGTTATTCGCTTCCTCCACAGGATGACTGATACATATGCTGTTTGAGGGTATTTAATGCAGGTAGTTGAGATGTCTGTCCGCGGTAGACAGTTGTCCTCTGCCCTTGTCTTGTCTGCGTCAGTCTGACTATCCCCAGCCGTAGATCTTAGATCTTTCAGGGGATATGATAAAGTGAATCTCGGGTTATCCTTCAGTACTTCGCAATGTTTTAGTGTTTCCGCCTTCCTCGATCCTCTACCGTTGGATCTGGTGGGCGACGACGCTATCTTGATAAGGCGCGCCTCTTGACTGTCCACGTGTGATATCATATCTTGATGTTCTCAGCCGCATGTCCTCCACGTGTATCTTTGTGGTTCTAGTTGCACTCAAAATCTTCAATGAAGATCTTGTTCTTATATTTAATTCAGTAGCTTCCAAAAGGCCATTTATGGGAAACCAATTAGATCTAAATTGTGATATATTTATATCTTATAAAAGTTTGTAGCTTCTCTTCTCATTCAACACGCCACACAACGCGTATCTCCAAGTCCTTTTTGATTATGAATCTGCAAAGTTGATATGTGACAGACGCGTGGTCAAGCTAGAGGAGGCTCTGGCGTCTAGGTACGTAATCTTATGATCATTTTCATCTTCATATATATATATATATAAGACGCATATACCAATTACTACCTCCGTCTCTAATCTGGAGTAGTTTAATCTGGAGTTGTCCTTTTTTATTTTTTAAAGTAAAAAGAATTATTAATTAAATAAAAGAGCATATCATGACGTCTCCATCTCCACTATGCAATAGATTATTCATTATGGTAATCATTATTGGCTCAGCTGAGTTCTAGGTTCGGATTATCGATCGGGTATGGATATTTGATAAAAACAACTCCACCTAACATTATTCTCCTACGAGTTCTCATTTTCTATCCAAAATCAAAATCATCAAGAAATCCTTATGATTGCCAGATAATCATGTTTTCCAATCCAAAAGTACCTACAACTACTCTCTTAATCACTTGTAGTATTTCCCTACTCCTATTCTTCTTCTCCCCATGTTTACCAAATTACACTACTCATCATCACCACTACCTCTACACTTCACTCTCAGACAATTCATCCATTTCAAACAACCTTCAAATCCTAACTACTAGGCCTCACATAGCCGGTTCATTACACAACGCCGATGCCGCTGCTTACGTTCTCTCCACTTTCAATTCCTATTCCCCTTGCATGAATTCCCACATCGCATCTTACCACGTGTCCTTAACGTACCCTTCATCACGTACACTGACGTTGATACGTCCACATCCGGAGCCACCAAGCGGTTTCAATCTTACTCAAGAGAACTACTCCAATAACCCCTATGCTCACGAGGTGGGACCAACGTTCCACGCATACGCTAAGTCAGGTACGGCTGTTGGACGCGTCGTCTATGCAAATTACGGGAGTGTCGGGGATTTCAAAACGCTCAGACAGATGGGCGTGAACGTGTCGGGTACGGTTGTGTTGGCAAGGTACGGAAAGATTTACCGTGGGGATATTATAAGCAACGCTTGCGAAGAAGGAGCACTGGGTGTTTTGCTGTATACGGATAGGACAGATTACGGTGGTCCGGAGAGTTTTCCTGATGACAAGTGGATGCCACCAAGTGGGGTCCAAGTTGGTACAGTATACAGAGGGGCAGGTGATCCATCAACACCAGGATGGGCTAGTACAGATTCTGCTTGTGAGAGATTATCGACGGATGAGATTGAACGAAGAGGTGAAGTTCCTTCGATTCCATCTTTACCAATATCATCCGATGACGGTGAGTTCATTCTGAGCGCAATGGGTGGAAAAGTGGCCAAGGATGATTGGCAAGGTGATTCTAATGCTCCTATTTATAGAATTGGTCCTGGCCCTGGGATTCTAAACCTCACTTACCAGGTAAGTAAATAACCACTTTATTCGTGATGGTTTTTGGTAGCAGCGTACAGCTTTGTAATCGTAAGAAGAATATATCACCGAACTATTTCAGACTTACACCATGTTTGTTTACTCCTGACTCATCTGAGTCGTCTGGATCTGAATCATCTGGATCTGAGTGAAATCACCTGACTCATCTGGATCTGAGTCGATATGTTTGTTTTGAGTCAGATCTGACTCGGAAATAAGTGAGTCAGTGGTTTGGTCACATGAGTCAGGGGTATTTTGTTACCTGACTCAAATGAGTCCGAGTCAGGGGTTATGTCTGAGTCAGAGGTCGAGTCAGATCTGACTCAAAATGGAAAACAAACGGTCTGACTGCTGACTCGGTCCGAGTCAGGGATTGACTCAGATTCAGACGCCGAGTCAGCTGCAAACAAACAAGTTCTTACTGTGATTTTATCAGTTTTATAAGGAAGTTGATGCCGAAATTGTGAGATAATGTGTGGATAATCATATTAAAAGATCCTCCCAATTAATAATAAGATATCACTTGTATTTATTTATGAAGGCAGGGTTCGCTGGAACTACTGACATCAAATATAAGAACCAACGTAGTCACCTTTTTCAAAGGTTGGGTTTGATTTCTTTCTGTTATATGGCAGGGAAATTATGTTATAAGCAAAATAGAGAATGTAATTGGTGTCATTGAAGGAGTTGAAGAGCCCGATAGGTAACGCGTAACGAACTTCATGTTCATTATCTGTACTTCTTTTTATTCGGAATGATGCCTTTCCGTGTCCACTACTACTGTACATGAGTTCAATTTGACATACTAGAAATGGTATCATCAACTTATAGAAACAATGTGTAATATATGTACATTTTCATGAATTTCAGTGATTTTTGTGCGACTTACTTGCAGATTTGTGATTTTGGGTAATAACCGAGATGCATGGACGTTCGGGGGAGTCGATCCTAACAGTGGAACTGCAGTATTACTAGATGTAATTTTTGATTCAGCATTGATGAGTTTGCTTGTAAGCTGTAACTTTATTAAGGACTTGGAAACACGTACAGATTGCTCGAAGACTTGGTAAATTGCAAAAGAATGGATGGAGACCAAGGCGAACAATTATGTTGTGCAATTGGGATGCTGAGGAGTATGGCTTGGTCTGTCACTCTAACGATCTCCAACTTTGATTTTAACAAATGTTTCTTCAACTTTTCGCATGCATAATGTTCTTGTTGCAGATAGGTTCGACTGAATGGGTTGAAGAGAACAGGGAAATGCTAGCATCAAGAGCTGTTGCATACTTGAACATTGGCACTGCTGTCTCTGGACCAGGATTTCATGTTTCTACCACTCCTCAGCTTGATGGACTACTTAAACAAGTTGCTCAACAGGTAATTGCAGATAGAAATCCGTACTGCCAGGCAATTTTATAGAAATAGTAGTAAATTGAGTCATCAAAGAAAGAATTTGGTCCAAGCAATAGATAATTTGTTTCTTTCTTTTTTAAGGTTCAAGACCCGGACAATTCCTCGCAAACCATATATGATTCATGGAGTGGTTCCAAAGGCACCCCTACAGTAAGGCTCTAAATGATTGAGTAGTTTCACTATGGGTAATTTCATTTTGGGGACTTTCTTAAGAATGAATCAGTCAGTCCCAATATTTTGGATCGTTTTGAAGTTTGGGAGGTTAGGAGGTGGAGGGTCTGATTACACAGCGTTTGTTCAACATGTTGGAGTCTCTACCATTGACATGTCCTTTGGGGGAGGTATATTTTTTCACTCCTCCTTTCTCGAATTTTTTAAACCATTCGGATCTAGAGATAAAACAGTAAGTGGTAGGTGGAATCCAGCCAGTAGTAGTTTGGATCAATTCATAAGCTGTTGCATGCGTTGCATCTTGGCGCACAAACTTGTACTTATGTCTTTTGGATTTTTCTTAAACATCTGTAACGAAAAATGATTCAAATGTACGTATAGGGTACCCTGTCTACCACTCTATGTATGATGACTTCACGTGGATGAGAAAATTTGGGGATCCTATGTTCCAAAGACATGTAGCAGGTATGTAAGTCCATTCGGTTTGTATGTCGATGTTACTACCTTCTGGATACATTTTCTGTTCATATAAACATGCTTTGAATAACTCTCATTTTTCACTCAGCTGCTAGCATTTGGGGGCTAGTTGCTCTTCATCTTGCCGATGATGAGTTGTTACCTTTTAACTACATGTTCTATGCAAAGGAACTGCAGGTATATATCTACATTCATAACCATTGTCACATTAAGGAAAGACTCCGCTTCATATATTTTATTTCGCACTATCGATCATCAACTAATTTATTTTCTATGGCAGGCAAGCACAAGGGAACTAGAAAAGAGAATCTCGGGCAAGAGTTTGAGCCTCCATCCATTGTACAGATCAATCCAAGAGCTTAAGAAAGCAGCTATTAAAATTGGTAAACAGAAAAAGGTACTCATATGAATTCACAAAAATTCTTGTATTAAGAGGATATCCAACTTAATACATACCACAACAAATTTTAGGTGTTGGAAGAAAGAATAAGTTGGGCATCGTTGTTGCGAAGAGATCCTTTGAAAGCAAGAGAGTTGAATGATCGATTAATGATGGCAGAACGAGCATTCACTGACAGAGACGGTCTCCCTGGGAGGCCATGGTACAAGCATTTGGTATAGATGTGTCTCATTTCTAGATTAACAACAAATTTTCAAACTCACGGTTCTTATTCGTATAATTTTTCTTATTTTGCTTTTTTTCTTTTTGGGTTGATCAATTTTTCTACAGATTTATGGACCGTCAAAGTACAATGATTACGGGTCCAAATCGTTTCCCGGGATAGATGATGCTATTGAGAAGGCAAAGACCCTGAACACTATGGAATCATGGCGCCTGGTGCAACATGAAATTTGGAGAGTCTCTAGAGCCATAACACATGCATCATTAGTTCTCAACGGAAAACTAACTTGATCCCATAGATGTCATTATTTTTCCATAGTTGCTTAGATTTTTCAGCTCTACATAAACTTGCTTTAGCCATTATTGCATCAACTGTACGTAAATCTGGAACGACTATATATTTAGTGTACTTGATGGACAAAGTTAACTTAATTTGTTCAAGCATCACAGATGTTTCATACTATATATCATTAGTAGTCAGTGACTAGGATCTCATTATGAATCTACAGAGTTGATGTATGAGCAGTATTCCTTTACAAGCTCACCAAACAACGATCCCTCTTCGTTCATCAATTTCGTTGGTTCATCATATTCCACTATCTTACCTGCAGATATAAAGACAACATTAACTTCTATCAAGAACTAGAATGAAGTTCTATAAATATCTATAAAACTAACCGTCACTGATTGCAAGCACCAGTGTACTATCCATCACGGTTGGTATCCTATGAGCTACTGTGATAACTGTGCAACTCTCTGAACGCGGTACGTATGGTTCTTTGAAGTATAGAGTATGTCGCATTGTCTATTGAAGCAGTAGCTTCATCAAGCACCAATATCCGACTTCTCCTCAAAAGAGCTCGCCCCAAGCAAAATAGTTGTCGTTGTCCCATGCTCCAGTTTACACCATCTTGTTGAACTGCAATATATCAAAAGTTTCATACAAGAGAAAGGGGTAGATTAAAGAAAGAGCTGATGATGGTACTGAATTTTACATACCTAGACTACTTAATCCCTCTTTTTTCTCCTGTACAGTATCTCGAAGATGACATTTCTCGAGAACCTGAACGCATTTATGAAATATGAGATGAGTATAGCGACGTAGGAAATGTTCAATTGTTCCAGGTACTATTAAAAAAGCACGAAGAGATAGCAGAAAACATATATACCTCCCAAATTTCCTGGTCATTATGTTGAGACAATGGATCCAAATTGTATCTTACGGTTCCTTTAAAGCGAGTAGGATCTTGGGGTATAATCCCCAACCGCAATCTTAAATCATGCAGTCCAATTGTTGAGATGTCAATGCCGTCTATGACAATTTTTCCTCCGGTTGGTTCTACTATACGAAACAAAGCACTTATTAGAGTTGTCTTTCCACTACCAGTTCTGCCAACAATTCCAATCTTGTGTCCTTCTTCAAATGTGCAAGTGATCCCCTGAAGAACAAGTGGAGTATCGGCCCTATAACGTATCTGCTTAAATCATCAAATTTCTTAGAATATTTATCTTCTTTAAACAAGACTAGCTACTATAAAGTTATATACAAACTTCGCATATTTTACCTTTAAATCGTGGAGCTCAACTCTGCCCGAAGCAGGCCAACTTGGTACGGGCCGAGTTCCTTCTATGACTTCAGGAGCTTCACTAGGAACTTTCATGTACTGGCTAAGCCTTTCCACTGAAATAATATTATTTGCTAATATACACTGGATTTGAGTTGAGAATACAAGAGTCATATTCAACGAGAGACCATATGACAACGCCATTCCGACAAACCCTGTCATATCATAAGATTGGTAATCATAAAGCCCATTAGTCAATCCAAAAGAACATGAGAGTTCCATTCTATGCTTACCTGAACTGAAAGTTCCCTGAGGAAGCAAAACCAGTAACAGAGCTGAGGAACAAAGAACAATGACTGACAGTGTTTCCAAACGTTGGATGAACCACTCATTTGCGGAATAAATGTGAAAAGAAGGACTAGCATTTTTGTCAATGAGCTCAAGATTTCGAAGAAAGAATCGTTCTTCATTTTGAAAAGCTCTTATTGTCATTGCTCCTTCTATGGACTCCCAAGATGATTTGCTACCATAGACTTGGTTGTTCCATTAATTCGCATGAACTCTTTTGCAGAAGCGGAATAGTATCCCTGTTGTGCAAAAGTACGTTTTCCAACTCATCCACTAATTCCTTACAAAATTACTTATGAAGAAAAACTTCAATGTACTTTACCTGTAAGTATATCACCGAGAATGCAATCGGTATACAAACAAAGACGACTTGCCAGGTAATGACGGTCAGTACTCCAAGAGTAATATAAGTATTAGCAGTAACCACGATAGCAAATATTAAGTTGAATGCGATATCGAGGTCTACTATACTTAGATCAGAAGAGACCTGTAGAACAAATGTTTTAGGCTTGGTTAATTCTCTCAAACAAAATCCATAATCTTACTGTAACAGTAAGTGAGCGCATGAACTTACCCGGCTTAGTAATCTTCCCAGAGGAGTCGACTCATAAAAAGATATCGGTGCATGGAAAAGAGAATTCAGTAATTGAGAGAATAAAGACTTTGATGACTGCATGTTCAAAGCAACCGTAGAAAGACTTCTAACAGGTAAAAATAATATCAAGGTGCATCCAATCGCAAAGTACACTACTACTAGTCGCAGTTTGCTGACATGAGAGTTCTGAAGGTTTGAAGCCATCCAATAGTTTTGTAGTACTTGGCCGGCAAAAAAAAAGAGTTGCGGAAGTGTTGCTAAAAATAAATAAAAGAAGCCTTTCTTTTGATTCAGATATTGTAGGTACGGCTTCCAGCCGGTGTTTCCAGTTACTTTTTCTTCTTTCTTAATCAACTGACGTCCTGCTGGTTCTTGAATCCCATTTTCTCGATATACGATATATTTTACCGGTATCTTTGGCGGATCGAGATTGCATTTCTTTGGAGGGTATCAACCTTAACGAGCCTTTCATTTCCAGCTGTATCTTTATGTGCATTGACAAGGTCATAAAATACTGAACTTGAAGCTAGTAGCGTATGATATGGAGATGCATGTTGGATTTCACCGTCTGACATCAGCTATCAAGCCAATAAGATGGTAGATTTCATCAAACTTTCAGCCATATATACAGAAGCAAGACTTGCAAGTCATGCTGATAAAACAAAGTTCATAACCTTTCAGTCATTAAGCTAGCAGTTTAATGGGATTTTAGTTGCAAACTGACCAGAACATAATCGAATGCTGGAAGAAAATCAACTTGGTGAGTCACAAGTAACACTGTCTTTCCTGAAAGTGCTCCCATAACGTATTCCTGAGAAACCGATTTAGCAAGCATAAAAAAAAAGAACAAATACTGAGCAAAATAATTTGCAGTGGAAAGAGATTAATGATCTCACGTTAAATAAGCTGGTAGCAGTATGAGCATCAACTGCACTGAATGGATCATCCAAGAGATACATGTCAGCATCCTGATAGAGCGCACGAGCTAGTTGAATACGTTGCTTCTGACCACCACTAAGATTAATTCCTCGTTCTCCTATTTCAGTTAGATCACCGTATGGTAGCATTTCAAGATCCTTAAGCAGTGAGCACTTTTCCAATACGTCTTGGTATGTTTTCTTATCCAAGGTGCACCCAAACAAAATATTTTCTTGTATACTTCCTGACTGCATCCATGCCGTTTGAGAAACATAGGCCATCGTTCCGTAAACTTGAATCTGCGGAATGAATTTGGAAATTGGACACATTAAGTTTTCAACTTATCGTTAATTTTATTTAGAATGAAAAAAATGGGGTTTGTGTGTAATAAGAACTTACCGTGCCTTTTATGTACGGCACCTCTCCAAGAATTGCTGCTAAAAGTGTTGATTTACCTGCACCAACCTCTCCGCATATAGCCACTTTTTCACCAGGTTTAACCTCTAAATGAATGTTACTCAGAGTGTATTTTATAGGGTTCTCTTCCCATGAGAAATTAGCCGATTCGATGAATATGGAATGCTTAAGTTGCTCTTCATCATTTCCATTGTGTCTGACCTTCTCACTCTCCAATTCCGGTGTTGCAAGAAATTTTTTGATCCTTTCAAACGAAACTTTTGTTTGAATTACAACTGAAATAACATCAGGAACCAACTTCATAGGGTCTTGCACAATACGTAACGTTGCTATAAACGTGAACACGTTACTAGGATTCAAAGGAACCTTGAGAAAGTAACAAGCCCAAAAGGTTGCAGCAGCCACCATGACAGGTGATGCCCATAAGAGGAAACCATTAACCGCTTTCTGATACTGCATAGACAACAACCATTTGTACTCCTCATTTCTCAAGTTTTCGATAACATTTTTGAAATGAATCTCCCAAGCATACAACTTTAAGATTTTCATGTTCATTAAAGCTTCAGACATTGCCTTTAGTCTTCTATTCTGTACCCCCATAAGCTTTCTCTGATACTTGGTTTGAAATTTCCCTATAGGAATGTTCACTAACACGGTTAGTACTATGACAACCAAAGCTGCAGGGGTCGCAAGACCCACAGCATGAACAAGAACCGCCAAGCCTAGACAAATTTGGAGGATTAGTGCCCATATCTGATGAAACCAGTAAGCAAATTCACCAATTCTATATGCATCAACCGTGATATAACTAATTATCTCGCTTGATGAATTTGTTGTTTTAGCAGAACTAGAAAGTTTATTGCTTCTTATAAATAACTGCTGATAGTAATGATCTAATTCAAATACCCGTTATTCTACTAAGAAAATACCATTGGCGCTGCGATAACGATTCTAGCAATTTGGAGAACAACAATAGTATAGCTAAAACAGAACCTTCATGTTTAAAATCTTATTTTCCTTCTGCAACTTTAATGAAAGCACCAAGAAACAATGGACCAGAAGATAGAGTGATTACCTTGAGTAGTGCGCATAAACCCGATATGGCGATTTCTTTCCAATAACAATGAACAATTGCCCACAAAATTGATTGTGGTTGCTGCAATTGTTGTTGTTGCATAAATAGCATGTAACAAGTGCTTGCTCTATCTGAATTCCTTAACATGGGTATATCATCATCTTCAAGATTTTTGTGTTTTCCTTTCCTTATCAATGGATTTAACCACCAAAATGATAATCTACTAAGTAAACCAGCTTTAGCAAATGGTGTTTCCGTCTTAGAATCACTCATAGTCTCTATTTTCATTTAGAACGCTCAAAAAACAGAGGCAAAACAGAGTAAAGAGACCACTCTGTCTTTACCTCTCTTTACTCCCTCAATAAAACAACTTATCAAACATCTTATATGGGCTACCAACTAAGAACACACCCTAGTTGAATACAGTCTACTTGTTTTGACTGACGAACTCATAGACTATATATTCAGTGACAGAGTTAGGATTGAAAATTGGAAGGGGTTAAACAAAAAACAGACCGTATGACGGTGAAAGATAAGTAAGAAAGCAAATTTAAGAAATTGTTTTATGTAAATCAAAATATATACACATAGGCTTCTGGAGGCGGTTGGCACCATAAACCCTTTCCTAGATTATGATTTTTCCTACAAATTTTTCTTATAGAAGGTGGTTGTGCTGCGATACATGCGGTCATATGTGTGGTCTAAGGTGTTTTAATGTGAACAAAGTTTTTCTGTTGAAAGAACTATTTCAGTCAAGTTTGTAAACTACGTGCTGTTTCAGTCTGAACCTTATCTTACAGAAAATCGTCAAAGATAGAGTTTGAGAACTCTTGCAATTCTAGTGCATATGAGATGATCAACTTGCTAAAGATCATGTAAGTATGTAGCCCCATCAATGATTGAATTACATGGTCCCATACAAATAATGAATGTCAAAACATTAGGGAGAGTAGTTTTATACCATCCCGGAAAAAATATATATCGGATATTCATCTATTTTTTCTTTTAGAGAATGTGATATATTCTATGTGTGAATGTTACAGATCATTGATTTGCTAGATTTCTAACTAATTACTCCCATAAGATTTGTTTATGTTTTCTTAAAAATTGAAATGTTATACTATAAAAATTTAAAATTTTATTGCTCAACTTTGAGACACCACCAATTGAGCTTATCATATGCTTAGTGATTTTAACCACAAATATATTCGTTCATATTCCCACTAAAGATTGATTAATTAGCTCTTAGGATATTGTATTTCAACTGGCACTTATTAAAGTCACTTCGGAAGTCTTGAACAGAATAATTATCAAAGATTACTCATTTAACTTAAAGAATGTTATAATATAAAAGATTACTCATTTAATAATATCTAGAAGATTATTTTGAAGTTCCTATAAAACTAACCATGTTGGTTCCTTTTTGGGTCCAAGGAATTCCAAGTTTTTCTTTCTGTTAAGATATGATATATTGTTATTATTGTGTTAAGATATGGTCAAGATATGATATATTTTGAAATTATTGTGTTTGTTATTTGGTTGTATCTGCATATATATTCTTTCTGTATATATCCTAGATATTGTTAGGTGTATCTTTTATTTGCCTTATTTAGTTGTCAGGTGTATCTTTTATTTGCCTTATCTAGTTGTGTAAACATGTATAAATCAGGCTTTTGCCTATCAATGAATATACAGAGAATTATTCTCACAACTATATTAGAATCTCTATGCTCATGTTCATCATGGCATCAGAGCTAGGAAAGATCTGAGAACCAGTTTCCGCTGCAATACAATCCAGAGAAAATACAACCCAGAGAAAACATAGTAATCATGTCAAGAGAAGATTCTCAACCTATCACTGTCCGTTTTGATGGAACCAATTACAATCACTGGTCATTCCTCATGAGGAGTTTTCTTAAAGGAAAGAGTATGTGGAAGTATGTCGATGGTATAGAAAGAAACCTACAACAAGGAGTTTTGTTGAAAAAGGGAAAGAAAATGAAACACATAAAAAGGATCCAAAAGAAGAATGGGAGATTAACAATCACAGGATTCTCACTTGGATTGGAAACACAGTCATTCCTTCCATAAGCATGCAACTCACAAGTTTTGAGGTAGCCAAAGATGCATGGGATTTTCTTTCGAAAAGGTACACCCAAACCAACTTTGCTCAGAGGTATAAACTCGAACAAGATATTAGATCTATGAAACAATCGCATGATCAATCTATTTCTGCTTTTCATTCTGAGATGTCTTTAATCTGGAATCAATTAGCACTCATGGAACCAATATGGACCGTAGATTTGGAATTGTGGCAGAAGTATAGAGAGGAAACACGTTTAGTTCAGTTTCTAATGGATTTGCGTGATGAGTTTGAGTCTGTTAGGGCATTCGTCCTTCATCGTTCACCTCTTCCCACGGTGGAAGTTGCTTTGTCTGAACTTATTACAGAAGAAACAAGGAAAAGAATCACACCGGAGATATCAGGAGTATTTGTTGTGCCCTCACGATCCAGCCCTAACAATTTTCCAAGAAACTCAAATGCTCAAGTGCAACGTGATATGTCTCAAGTACAGTGTCATAACTGCAATACCTTTGGACACTTGGCAAGGAACTGCAATCTCCCATTGGCCTATACATCACCTGTTTCCACAATACCTGACACACCAACAACACAGTGTGGGTATTGTAAGGAATTTGGTCACTCATCTAGATTCTGCACCTCACCAACCTCAAGAAACATGAGAAGGATCAATGCTAATGGAGGAAACAAATTCAATACACCTACCAGATTTACGGCAGCTCCAGTTTCATCTGCAACAGATCCATATGCAACATCGACAACCTCATCTGCATTAGTTGTACCTGGTGGTGGTTCAGCACCAAACCTTGCTGATATTCAAGATATGATTAAACAAGCACTCTCAATTGGTAACAACCCTACAGCTGCATCTGCCTTCTCTATCTACTCAGGTATTTATTCAACAAAATGGTTTCTCGACTCAGGAGCATCAAACCGTATGACTTTTAATCAAAAGTTTTTTGAAAGTCTTCATCCTGTCATCACCCCTAAGATTCATACTGCTGATGGATCAACAATAACTGCAAGTCATATAGGCTTGGTCAACAATTCAAATAACTTTTATGTACCAGATGTGCTTCTTGTTCCAAATATTACAATGAATCTTATTTCAGTTGGTCAACTGTGTGATCAAGGTTATAACACATATTGTTTTCCTTTTGGTTGTGCTATACAGGATCTCAAAACCGGGAAGCTAGTTGGGATAGGCCGTAGAGCTGATCGGTTGTATCTCCTTCAATCTCTTGCTCTCTCAGTGGAATCTAAAAGTCATGTCGTAGTTGCTACTCCCACTGCACCTGTGTCAATATCTCCCTTCATGTCTTGGAATTCTAGGTTAGGTCATGCTTCCTTTTCTCGTCTTTCATATATGATCAATAAGGGTTTACTAGGAGATACTCGGTTAGATAAAGAACCAAATTGCATCTCTTGTAAACTGGCAAAACAACCATCTCTTTCTTTTAATCTTAACACTTCTGTCTCAACTGAACCTTTTGCTCTTATACATTCTGATGTATGGGGTAAATCTCCAATTATGTCAAAGGAGATGCTTTGTATTATGTCAGTTTTATTGATGATTATTCGCGTTATACATGGGTATTTCTATTCACCTCTAAAGCAGATTTTCTTAAGTTATATGTTGATTTCTCAACCATGATAAAAGCTCAGTTTGGTAAAGTGATCAAAGTTTTTCGTGCTGATCAAGGAGGGGAATATATTTCCAATACATTCAAAGAATTTCTTAAAACCCAAGGAACCATTCTTCAACTGTCATGTACTGAAACTCCAGAACAAAATGGAGTTGCAGAACGTAAACACCGTCATATTATAGAGACAGCTAGAACTCAGTTAGTTTCTGGCTCAGTTCCTTCAAATTTCTGGGGAGAATCAGTCCTTACTGCAGTCTACACCATCAATAGAGTTCCAAACTGTCATAGGAGGAATGTCACCTTATGAGCGTCTCTATGGTAAGAAACCAAACTATTCTGAGCTTCGAGTCTTTGGTTCAACTTGTTTTGTACTCCTTCCAGAACGTGAACGTCATAAACTTGGTCAAAATAATGTCTTGTGTGTCTTCCTTGGTTATGGTATTGAACAAAAAGGGTACCGTTGTTATGATCCAGTTAATAAAAAACTTCGTGTCTCTCGTCATGTCACATTCTGGGAGAAAGTTCCATTCTGGTCACTTCCAAGCAGCAAATCATCATCTTTTGAGTCTTTCACTTATTCTGATCTATTTCCTAGTGAATCCAATCCTAGCACTTTTCCTATATCTACTCCTAAAATTCCATCTCCTCTAGTTGTTGATCCACCAAATACGGATGACCAAGACCACTCTACGACTCAACCTAACAGTGCAACTCAGGAATGAGATCCTGATTCTGAAGAAAATTCTTTGCCACCTTGCAATCGAAGACCACCAGCTAAGTATGAAGACTATCACTGTTCCTTGTCTTCTATTTTGTCATTTTATTAACCAAAAACATACAGAGAAGCTGCAGCCATTCCAGAATGGAAAGATTCAATGGATGATGAATTGGAAGCACATGCGGAGGAAGGCACATGGGAAATGGTGGACCTTCCTCCTGGAAAATCAGTTTTTGGAAGCAGATGGTTCTATAAAGTTAAGACCAGGTCAGATGGTGAGTTTGAACGATGCAAATCACGAGTTGTTGCAAAAGGTTATACACAAGAGTATAGTGTTGACTATGAAGAAACATTTGCACCAGTGGCCAGAATGGTTACAGTTCGTACATTGCTTGTTGTTGCTGCAGCACGACAATGGGGGCTTCATCAAATGAACGTGAAAAACGCGTTTCTTCATGGTGAGTTACAAGAATAGGTTTACATGCAACCTCCTCCTGGTTTGACTCATGAACCTAATCAAGTATGTAAGCTTCGACGGGAATTATACGGAATCAAACAAGCACCTCGTGCTTGGTTTGAGAAGTTTAGCAATGAAATTCTCCAGTATGGCTTTACACAAAGCTTCTGTGATTCAGCTATGTTTTTCAGATCGCCAGGAAAAGGAATTGTCATTCTTCTCTTGTATGTTGACGACATGGTTATTACTGGAAGTGATCTACAAGGTATTACTGAACTCAAATCATATCTCAGTGATTGTTTTAAGATGAAAGATCTTGGATTTTTAAGTTACTTTCTTGGCATTGAAGTTGGCATGTCACCCACTGGTTATTTCATATCACAAGTCAAATATGCATCTGAGATTCTACAGCGTGCAAGGCTATCTGACAATAAGGTAACTGACACACCTCTTGAATTGAATGTAAAATACAGTCCTACAGATGGGACTCTATTTTTTAATCCAACACTATATCGTCAACTAGTAGGGAGTCTAAATTACTTGACCATTACGATACCAGACATAAGTCATGTAGTTCACATAGTCAGTCAGTTTATGTCTGCTCCAAGATTTACTCATTATGCAGCTGTTATCAGAATTCTAAGATATATCAGGGGGTCTCTTCATCAAGGTCTGTGTTTCTCATCAAAGTCTGATCTCACTCTTCAAGCTTACTCAGATTTCGATTGGGCTGGGGATATTACAGATAGAAAATCTATTACAGGCTATTGTGTGTTCTTGGGAGACTCGTTGATTTCATGGAGAAGTAAGAAACAAAGTGTGGTTTCTCGTTCAAGTGCTGAAGCAGAGTATAGATCACTTGCTCACACCACCTCTGAACTCATTTGGTTACGGTGGCTACTTCGTGATATGGGAGTTCTAATTTCTGCTCCTACACCAATGTATTGTGATAATAAGGCTGTTATTCAAATTACACACAATGATGTCTTTCATGAGCGTACAAAACATATAGAGATAGATTGTCATTTTACTCGTCATCATTTCAAGAAAGGTACAATTACTCTTCCACGTGTTAAATCAGAATTTCAAGTGGCTGATCTTTTCACCAAGACTCACTCTGCAGCTCGTCTTCGATTCTTAATTTCCAGACTCAAGATGTGTACTCCACCACCTTGAGTCTTGGGTGGTGGAGTACACATGGGTGGGTTGAGAGGGTCCTGGATCTGATACCATGTTAGAAATCTATGGGCCTAACTAACCTCGAAAACCGGCTTGCAAGGTTAGGGTTTCCCATGGCTTATTGAGCATGGATCCTAGGTTGACCTAGACGATGTGGTACTATTTAACACCCCCCACCCCCTCAACGACTAGGGCTACACTAAACTGATGGGTATGACAGCCGCTGACTGGACTACACTGACGGGTATGATACGAAAGTCGCTGACTGGGCTACACTGATGGGTGATACGGAAACCACGGACACACGGATGGACATGGGTGGGTTGAGAGGGGCCTGGCTCTGATACCATGTTAGAAATCCCCGGGTCTAACTAACCTCGAAAACCGGCTTGCAAGGTTAGGATTGCCCATGGTTTATTGAGCATGGATCCTAGGTTGCCCTAGACGATGTGGTACTATTTAACAATCTCTATTAGAACCAGGAGGCTAAAGTTAGGATCCCATTAAATAAAACTCTGATAAGTCAAGAGAAATTAATTTGCTGACGAGCCAAAAAAATCATGGTTTCTAATAGGATTGCAGTTTATTAAGAAAGTATCAACCCTTGATAATTTAAATGTTGGTACCATTGCTAGGTGTCGGTCATTTTCCAGGTACCAACGCTTAAATAGCCCCATACTATATATAAGAGTCGCGAAGTATTATTTTTTTAGTAAACTGGTACCTAAGTTAGCAGGTTAAAAAAAATTGGGGTCACTATATGATATAAATGAAGTATGACACTGTCTCAAAAACAACTTCTCCTTTGTTTCGTCATATCACTATGGCTTGTGAACCGAAAGCCCATGCTTAGTGATCAGATTATACATGATTGAGCAAACTATAGTAACAGACAAAGTGGCCCATGCTTAATGATGTTGAGAAAGGGTGTGTGATTTTAGATGATTGTTGCATTCTACGTGGAAATGGGAAGGAGACTGCTGATCGCCTGATCATCTTTTTATTCAGTGCAAAGTGGCCTCGATCCACCACTGGATGAAGTTTACGCTGATGGTAGTTCGCTTGGAAATCCTGGAAGATTCCATCGGCTGTGGGTTATTTTTTCCAGTTATTTGGAAATAGTTAATCATGGGTTGTTTCGCCACTTTCTTGAGAGTTGATATTAATTCAGTATCGACTGAGTTTTGGGAGGCAATTCATGCCTTCAAAATTGCTCAAACGTATGAGTACAACGTATTTGGTTTGGATGTGACTCAATAAATAGAGATGTCTTTCAATCTATAAATTTTGCTAATGCCTTCTTTCCCTTTGATATTTTTTTCTTCTCTCCTTTTCTCTTTGAGGTTTTGGTTTCATGTTTTCTTCTAAGATTGAGGTTATAATCTTTAGCCAAGCCATAGTGTTTTTCTTATCCATTGGACCACAAGAGTCAAGACCAATGAGTTTTATTTTCCCCTTGGATGAATAAATTCTCTTGGGAGTTTTCAGCCCTAATTTATACTTAATAATTGTATCACTTCGCAAGCCTTAGCATCCTCATAGCAAGAATTTTGGCTCCGTCATTACCATGGGTGTGAAGCCAGCAAGAACTGTGGCTCCGTCTGTTAGCAAGACTTTTGCATCTCTTGACAAAATTTTGGCACCCCTTCCTACAAACCTGGCTCGGCCCTCCCTGTCGGTACCTTCTTTTTTCTCTACCTGATAGCAACATATCCACTACTGCAAACCGTGACCTCCCTCCTCCTGGTTATTTAATGATGAGATGTTACTGTTACTGTATTCGGAAAATAGTACTGTGAGCAGTTTTATTTACAACCCTAGAGCTAGCTAGGCTCTAAATTAACTGCAATTAGGATAAATCGGACCCACAAATGTGCAAGCTGTAGCAGCAGTACAAATTTGAACAGAGATCCAGCTATAGGTAGCCCAAATGGGGATGAATGATTTCTGTAGTATTCCAACACAGACTGTTACTTTGAGGTCCCCTCTTCTCTTTTCTTTTCCTTAGCTAAGCCATTTTCTACTTCGAAACTGAAACAATATTTATACCCCGTAAGATAAGATCAGATAGTTTAACCATGAATTCAATGTCCAGCTAGAATGCTACTTGCGCAAAATCAAGAAAGTGTAAAAATAGAAAGTATACTAGTTCCTAACTAGGTTTTTTTTTTTTTTTTACTTCCTTTTCATTTGTCTCGAGTTATCTCTGAAACTTGCACTCTTTCTATTTAACCCCGAATATTTTCTGCAAATTCTCTACTTCATCATCGTCACTATAATCTCTGAAATAATGACACTAGTATTTATAGTGTAGCAGCTACTATGGCCACCACAAACTTCCCAAATCTCAACAACAACAACAATCTAACAGTACTCTGAACTCAATATTGGTGGTTCTTGGGATGTGGAATAATAGTACTGGGATATCCAACAGTGACGATGATTCATGGGAAGTTCGGGCATTTGCAGAGGATACTAATATGGGCACAACTTGGCCTCCTCGATCTTACACTTGTACGTTTTGCCGTCGTGAATTTAGGTCGGCCCAAGCACTTGGAGGTCATATGAACGTACACCGTCGTGACCGTGCAAGACTTAGGCAATCTCCGCCGCCAACTGTCTCACCATCTTATCCATGTTCAGTTACTACTACATCAGCAGCAGCAGCATCAACTCTTATGTTTCCAACTGAAACATTTCTCGCCGCGGCCAACAACGGTGGTTTGTGTGTTTTCTATCCTTTATCATTAGCAAGTAATGATAATAATATTAGTCATAGAAGTACTACTGCTGCTGATATATTTAAAGCAACATTCGTTAATGGATGTAGTAGTATTACTGCTGAGATTTCTCCTTCTCCTTTACTATCAGTGTCAAATTATCCTACACAAGATATTTTGAAATCTCCGACAACAACAACAACAACATCGACTATTTGTCCACCCACAGTTAGTTTTGCTAGGGTTACGGAACAAATTGGAGAGACTTTGACATTTATTGAGAGTCATGAAAATGAAGATGGTGACAATAATGAGAACGAGAATAAGAACTCCCAATATAATCATCAGACAAAGTGCAACCACAACAATCGTAATAATACGCAATTATTCGAAGAATTGGATCTAGAACTTCGACTTGGATCCTCGAGGTAATAATAATGTAAACATTAAGAATTAAATGATAAATAAAATTAATGTGGTAGTACATATTAGGGTTCTGTGTATTGGTTTTCATTATTTTATATATTCCTCTTGTTTACACATAATTTGATGCATGTATATGATTGCAGGTGTAATATTGAGCATAAAAATGGAAAGTTAGCTAGAAAGGTAGAAGCCATGGGTGCAAAAGGAGGCCAGGTCCTAGCTAGGTGGTAGATCTAGAGTACTGTGGTTGTGGTTAACAATTAGGTTTGATCAGAAATGAACAGCTGGGTTTGCAGTGCAGTGTCATTTTCTAATATTCACACTTCTCTGATGAATTAAAGCCGAATGATAGGTAATTAAACCGTATATATCCAGATGAATTTATGCGCTACAACATATGATCGATTAGCAGTTCATGTTCATTCAGTGGTGTTTTTCCTATAACTATCAACAATAAGTAATAGTAAATGGGAATTAAAGGAAGATTCGAGTAATATATGGATATTAATGCACTAACTTATACAGGAATCTCCAAAATATTAGCTACAAACCCATTACCGTCACTTATATATATATATAAAAAAGGTAACCCTAACTGCCACTTTCTTATGCTCGGGTCCGATCTAAGCACGTATTTCCTTACGCAATTAAAAGCTACATTGTCAATGACTTTTTGTCGTAATCCTATTTTTTTTAGGATACTCAAATTTGCGCTGCTTATCTTTGAAAATTGGAGGCGAATGTGATAGGGATTTTGTTAACTAATCGTTATCCCTCGTGAAAATGACCCTTTGTTTCCTTTATTCGGGTTGGGTGATTTTGGACGGGATCTAATCACACCGTTTAGACCGTGAGTGTTGCAGATATTAGATGTTCCGCCGGCGTGATCAGACCGGATTTCTACGGTTGTTCAGTTAACTAGATCATAAACTTCAATTAATATTATTATTTATTTATTTATTTTTGATCGGTAAAGATTTTGGTGCTGGCGAGTTTCGAACTCAGATCACTGATATCATCACACAGTGATTTTACCACTGTACTACAGTGACCTGCATTGATATTATTATATTTGTGCATATATTTTGGTGTGGCTCTGTAATCTTGATCTAATATATTTTCTCATACCAGGAAAAGTTTATCTTGATATACAGCTTTTTTATATTCAAAAAAAGTTCTAGTACAATGTTGCAATAATGAGGAAAGATTTCTTTTTTTTTTTGTGCATTTTTTCTTATTTGTGAGAGGTCAGTTCTTACGCTACGTCTTGTTTATTTTTATTTTACTTTAACAAATAAAATCAGCTCTATTGGTTTCGTTAAGGGGAAAACGGTGTTTGATAGGTGAGACAGTGTGAGAATAATAATAATATAAATGGATCTGCCATTTTTTATAGAAAAAAATCATTGAAAAGAAAAATTATAACTGAACCAATATGGGACTGCATTATCCCTAGAAACGCAATTAATAATAATGAAACTGCATCATTGATCAGGAATAGACCTATTGAAATGATGAATTCAGGTGGATATACTTGGTAGACTCGAGGTGAGCAAAAACAATTCCTTCCAAGTACGGAAGCCAAATTTAATATATAACTTCTTTAAATTAATAGTTTTGAAACCACCAAACGCTGCTTACTAATTTAGAGAGGTTTTTAGAGATTGTCAATTGAACAAACCCAATATTTATGAGATTATACAATACGTCTCTTATGAGTATCCGTTTACAAGGAAACTACGTCAGATTTAGAGTTTCTGTATAACCTAAAACAACCACTATAAGACTTGTTATGTATTTGCTGGTTATATGAGGTTGGATAAGTTTGTGCCTCGTAAAAATTTGGTACCACATAGTAATTGGTTATGTGTAGGTATCCCACTTCAAAAAGAAACCGACGAATGTGTAAAGGGACGTTTTATAAAGTATCCCAGTTTTGAAATGTACACTTTAAAATTATCTCTGTTTTTTACAAATTTTCTAAAGTAACCCGTTTTATTTAAAAGGTAAATTCCATCCAGTTAAGTACTAGGTGGCAGTTATCTTTCCAATTAAAAGTCTTATTTATCCCTGAACTACATCTCCTTGGTAGAGAGGATAAAAAATTCGACGATCATGAAAGAGGGTGTAACGATCCTGAACCAGGCTCGACGAACCTGAAAGTGGTGTAACGACCCTGAACCGGACTCGACTAACCTGAAAAATATTGTAGAAGATTGATTCTCCACCAATCAAAACCCCCAAGATATTTGAGAATGATGAACCCTTTCAGGGAATGATGAAACGAACCTGAAAATGATGACGATCCTGAACCGAGCTCGAAAAATTGGAAAATGATGTAGAAGGTAAACGTACTAACAAGTAAAGGGTAAAGAAGTAAACTTTAAAGGAAGTAAACTAGTATTAACTAACTAGGATGGAAAACCAAACAGTTGGGGCACTTTAGAAAATTCGTAAAAAACGGAGGTAACAAAAAAACGAGATCAATAAAACAGGATACTTTATAAATTCTCCCATGTGTAAAAATGGACCTAAAAGAGTTATTTAACAGAAATTATGTTCCCAGACGACAACTTAAGCTAAGCCATAGCGTGCGACATACATATAGCATTTTAAAACTTAGGCTAACCTATCTACCGGAATATAGAGAAGCGAGCTCATAATATGAGTTTTTCTCGACATTCTAGAGATAAACCCATAATAGGGCCACCATGGTATTTGCTCCAAGTATTACTTATGGGTTATTATCTTAGGTTTTTGTTTTTTTGATAGGCTAAAGCTGGACCCAGACGCCTATCCAAATCCAGCCAGTTGGACTAGTCTCACTGCTCTCAACCCCGTCAAACCTCACTATATAACTAATTAAATACAAATCTCTACCACGATGGAGATCGAACCCCTGATTTCCTCCTTACTGGAATTGATGAGATACCATACTACTAAACTATGCTATTCGACCTAGAGTAAATTAAAAATTAGCAGTCATAGTTTAGAGTAATTCAGGCCGGAAACGTGAAATTGATTAAGCGAATCTTCACTAAACCATCTACCGCAACAAATCTAGCCATTGACTTAGAGCGGTGGGCCAAGTACTAAAAATATCAATGGCCAAATTTCATTTGTACAAAATGGTTTCGCGAAAACAAGAAGAAAAAAAATTAAAAAAAAATTGTGTTAATCATTTAGCACTTCTTTCTTGGTATTTTCCATAAACAGCAGCTTGAATCAAGATATCTGGTGACCGTTTTTTTAAATTGTATGTATGTTGAACTTGAATGTCCATGTGATTTGGCCTAGGGCCTAATTAATCAAAGCACTTGAGCACATCCCCAACAGAGAAGGGGCTCTCGTCCTGTCTTACTCCCCGGATATTTGTATATGATCTTGTCGCACCATCGATGAAGCCGGTGATAATGATTTAACAGCATCATCCACTATTTCGTAGTACTCTTTATTATTTCATGATCTTCTTTCTTTTTTAGTTTCTCCTGCATTACTTATTCATGATCTTTCTATTTTTTAGCTTTTCCTGCACTGATACTATTGTCTATTGCCATTATAATTAATATATATTATGTATACGGATTCAAAATTTACTAGACCATGCATCTTCATCCGTACGTATACTTATAACTAATTTCAGTACCGGCTAGAATGGAAATTAAGCTGCAGTTGATTAAAGTGGAAAAAAAGTTGGCATTAAAGTCATGAAAGAAACGGCAATTTTGTGTACAGTTCTGCTATTAGCTGCTGGACTCACTTGTCACTGTTGAATAATGAGAGAGAAGTTGAAAAGGGGATGATTGTCGGGGTTTGTCGTTTGCAGTGGACTATTTAGGGCTGCTGCACATGGTGGACTATGATTTTACATCCTCCAAAACTCAGAAAGTACTGTTTATCTGATCATCATCTCCTCAACTCGGATACTCTCTTCATTATCTATTCCATTTAGTGGGATTTAAAACCACATCTTGTGTGAGTCTGAGATCGACTGAGAAACAAAAACTACCATCCAACGAGTTGGTTCATTTTCACTGACTGCATGGGTCGGGTCCCTAACTTATATGATGGGTGATGGATGGGAACTATTCATACATCGTGTCTATCCCGCAATCAAAGATGCAGGTAATTATGGAAGAGAAGATGGAAGAAAAGAATGCCCCACATTTTTAGAGTCCTTCGAAATTATTGGTATTATTCAGCTTTAGAGTCAAAAGACCCAAAACCGCAAAGATATCACACCAAAAACACTTGATAAGTGAAAAATTTTAAGTAATAGCTCTTACCACGATACTCAACGGTATGGAGCGAAGTACATTTTCATTAAAGTAACTCGAATCATAGAAGTACAGAAGATTTCCAAAGTTTTCTCATTTCCGATTGTTTAATTTCTCATTTTTTACTCTTGAACTTGGCAACCGGGAATGGAAGTAACCAGGCCTTGTAAAAAAAAGAAGATGATAAAACAGAAGACTAAAATGTAACCGTTTCTTGTGTGTTAGCAACGAGGATTTGAAGTAAACACACCGCGCAGAAAAAAGAAGATAATAAAACAAATTGTTTCTTGTGTGTTTTGAGAACAGGATTAAGAGTTCTATTTGTAGGAAGAGATACTTATAAATCAAGTTAGGTTTTGGTTTTCTTCAAAAACAATCGTTTGTCAATACATCCATAAGAGTATGGATATACGGTGGAACTCCTCTTTAGTTTTCTACATGGGACTAAAAATTCCATTTCATTCACCCAAAAAAATTTCCTTAGACCCTTAGATTATTAAAATACCTTGTAATAAAAATTCACTTTCTCCACCATAGAGTTCACATGCAGCTGTCTTATTAGCTATCCAGACTGCATACCATCTAGTGGTAAAAGAAGAGCTGAGTTTCTAAAGTTAACAACACTATTATTATTGTTGTTGTGGACACTTGTTGTGATGTCCATTTTGCTAGATTTAGCGTACATTCTTTCCAGCACCATTAAAGTAGGTTATAAACTATTTTGGAAAGTAATATCATGTCAACTCCATCAAGTATTATGCCCGTTACAGTGTTTAGTAACTTTAGTTGCCATATTTGTCTTAAAATTGCTAAGTAGTTTTATTTTATTTTATTTTTCATAAGAGGAAGATTCCCTTTAATATTACATATTCAAGGTTCTAGCCATGATGGAACAAGATTTGGTCATGATATATTGTCATTAAAATACCGAGAATTAAAAAAATATGATAATTCTCAAAACTCTTCTCATATCCATTTGTTTTGGATATTAAAGATATTGGAGTGAGTTGCTGTGTTAGCTGCCCACATAACATTACATGAAGAAGATAAAACAAATTCTGAAATTTCAAAGTCTATGGTTTCTGAATTGTTTTTCTGGAAGTCAATACTAACATAATATCTAAATTTTCTAACTTCAACATACATTCCTTTAAACAGCATCAAAATAGGCATGGAAACACTTTAAAAAGTCACCTCATGACCACTCCATGTTGCCCACTGGTAGGCTTTCTGCACCTGTTTTTTCTAATTCTTCTCTAGTGTTGCAGTATCTCCCCTAACTTCAATCGTGTATCCTGCAAAATATGTAAGGATTATTCCAATACCAGATGAAGAAATATGCTTCATCATAGTCAGTGTTGTACTAAGTTTGTAAGCCATTTTAGTTTCTATATTTTTGTTTTCTGTTGTACTAAAATTTAGACAGTCATCCTTTATTGGGTTATGTATAGAGTTTGAAAGATATTATAGCCTAGGGTTGTTACAGTAGATATCTTATTTATAAATTTAACTATCGTATCTGTCGTGACCACACTATTTTGCTTTTCCTTTCTAAAAACCCAACTACATCTCGTTTTCCAGATGTGTCAGGTAATAATACTACAAAATTTAGGTCACTGCATCACATATACAGTTTTGTTCGTATTTGAGAAACAAGAATTTAACCAATCATGAAAAGTAATATTATTTTATGCCACATACTTCAACTAAAATTTAAGTGCATCCAAACATATTTTACAAAATTCCAAGTCATAAATAGATGAGGTAGAGATTCCTCACCACTATTACAGGGAGTATAGATAGTATTGGTACGAGGGACAACGGCGACAACCCTTAAACTGTTTGCTAGGATAGCATTTGCTGCTTTCCAAACAAAATTTTTAGCCGAAGGAGGAACTTTTGTCTTCCAAATTTGATTCCAATCTTTACTATCAATACCAGTAGAATTGATTTTGTTAAAAGATTTGACAGTAAAACTACCTTTGGAATTTAGAGCCCATTCAGATGTATCTACCATATCCTGAGCTGTTAGTCTTATTTTTAGAATACAATTTATTGTATTATATGCCTTTCCAAACCCAATTATCCCTCTGATTTGGTTTAATTTTTATATGTAGAATATCAGTGTTACAAATATATTTAGCCTTTACTAGCTTCGCATAAAGAGATTATGGATTCTCTTTCAGTCTCCACCTCATTTGTGCCGACATGGTGAGATTAAAGTTTTCAATGTTTTGAAACCCCATACCTCCTTCACCTAGAAGCTTACAAAATGACTCCCAAGCTTTTAAGTAGACTCCTTTTATCCGTTGTTCATTTTTCCCTCTTTTAACAAGCTAGTTTTATTATGATACCCTGTTTTACAAAAGGGAAAAGAAACTAAAAAAGAAATATCGTAGTCATACAAAGTACTAATACCAAATCAATTAGCTTAATAGTAGAAAAGGATGTTTTGAGGCATACAATATGATTGCGCTAATAGGTTGATAAGGGTGTTCTAAGGCTAGTTAAATTTCTTAGTTAATCTTGATTATTTTCTTAATTTTGCAGTTATTTCCTAATTATTTTTCTTTCCTTCTCTCTTCTTTACTTGAAACCAACTTTAATTTTCATAGTTAGAGGCTTTAATAATTTTTTTAATCTGCAAATTAGTAAAGAAAAAAAAAAGAAAGATCAGTTGAAGCAAAAATCAAACTGAGTGAAGTTGGAGAGCGAGAACCAAATCCTCATTTTAAGGAAATATACAATAAAAAGTATCTCCCACATACCCATGTATTACATTTTTATATTAGATTGATATATTAGGTTTAAAACGAAAAAACTAGGGTTTTACGGCAGTTATATAGAGTGAAGTTCCCATTGACAATTGAAAAGAAATTATTGATCGAACTACTCATTGTACTTGATTCTGGAAGTACTGATGAACTGTTCGGATGATAAATAAACACGAAAATGATAACCGAGTTAACTTTACTTTATGAAGGACATGTCATGTTTTTCATTCGAGTTAGCCGAACCTAGTTTCTGCAGTGAAAGAGTGATGTTCGGCTGATAAATTAATCTTTCTAAAACAAATCTAGGTTCGTTTGATAGCTTATCGTGCAAATTTATAAGTACTTTTATATACAAAAACCATCCAAAGTTAGTCCAATAATTTCCAATTGAACCTAGGAGTTCGGCACCTCGGTGTAGGTTTTGTAATTAAAAAAAAAATTCAATAAAAAAATTATTAGAAATACTTTTAATCATGAACTAACCGGTGACATACGATACAAACACTTCTAATGTTTAAACTTCTAGCCCAGTTGAAACTTGTTGCTGCCTCTTTCCATTAGTGAATGAAGTGAATCTAAAACAATTACTTTTCATAGTTCCAAAAAAGTGGACCATGTTGGTTCCCTTTTGGGTCCTTAAAATGTCAACTTTCTCTTTTGGTTTGGAAATCACCGCTGGCCTGAATCGGCAAGTTTCTTCCGATCCGGCGACCCCAATTAGAACCAGGAGAGGAGACTAAGATAACAATCCGTTTCTCTTTTGGTTTTGAACTCACTGGTGACAGCCAGGAGACTAAGATAACAATTCGTTTCTCTTTTGGTTTGGAACTCACCCGTGACCTGCGTCGGGAAGTTTCTTCCGATCCAGGAATCCGAACTAAAACAAGGAAATTAAAATAGCTACTCCCTCTGTTTCAAAAAAACCGTTCCCTATTCCATTTTCGTTCGTTTCAAAATTGTGTCCAATTTCTGTTTATAATCATATTTTTCCAATGAAGTCTCTAATATACCCTTAAATATTTATATTCATAAATTTATTTTTGATGAGACCTGATTTAAGATATTAAAAAAATCTATATGATTAAGGAAACAAATATTTCATTCCTTTCAAGAGAATATGTATTTGGCTCTAACAATTAAATTCCATATAAAGTTTATACTTCATAAATTTGATATCTTTTAAGTTTCTTTTTATATTTCGAATCTATAATCCACTTAACAAATTTAGGTAGTTTTAATTGCTCCATTTTTATTAAAATAAAATAGGTAAGTAATTAAGGGTAGTCAAGGAAAATACTATGGTCTCCTTAATATTTTGACAAAGTCAAAACGGACTATCTTTTTGAAACGGATGGAGTATTCAATAAAGTAATAACCGGATAAGTAAGAGAAATTAAACTTTTGATGAGCCAAAAGAATTGGGGCCCAATATATATGTACTAGAGTCAACTTCGTATAGGTTAGCTTGAAAGTATTAGGATATGAGACATTACAAGTATTGTGAAGACTTGAAGAAGTGAAGAAGCAAGGAGCTACAATGACAACATCATCCTTCCATTTGAGGTTAGTGATATTTGACTTGAACTGTTTCATTCCCTAAACGTATCTTTCAAGTCGTGCATATTGAAAACAAAACTGCGAAGCATGAATGATTATACTCTAGTTAGACATAGTATTAAGGAATACAATACGAGGTTTATTGTTTAACCATTAAACTTTGCGAAAAGGCGAGGGTACCTAAAAATACCTCAAGCTAAAACTTTTCCTACCTATAAGTCCTTTCTCCGAAAATGATTGTCTATAGACTCAGTCGAGTCGAGACAATACAACTAATCGGTTCACACTTCCTGTGATCTCCTATGAATACGAGATCTAGACAATACAACAACGAAGTATGTTTACTTGATAAAAAGGTTCGGACTTAACCAAACACAATAGGATTACTTATCAAGTAAATAGGAATTAATGTTTGTGTAATTTACTTTAAATTATAATAACGACAATTATAATTGCGGAAAATAAAAGTAAATGACATGACAAGATTTTGTTAACGAGGAAACTGCAAATGCAGAAAAACCCCGGGACCTTGTCCAGAATTGAATACTCTCAGGATTAAGCCGCTGTACAAAATAAACCAATTTCGTATAGTTGAGACCAAACAACTAAACCTATAGTTCACCTAGTTCCGCATGTATTCCCACACTTCCGACCTGTAAAAAATGCACGTACTTGGACCAATTCCTTTGGTCCGTATTCCAAACGGTAAAGGAACAAAAAATATGTTTGGTAGCAACTCTCTTCAACAAGTGATATGAGTTCGACAAAGGCTATTCTGTTTATCTTATATAAACTCCTTCGTCAGGTTTCAAGATCTATCTTATTATCAACTACCGAAGTAATTGTTAGATTTTGCAATCAATACATTTAATCACAAAGAATTGTATTGATGCTGATTTACACAACTAATCAATCTAATCTATCACAAGGATAAACCGATTATATTTGGATACTCTATACCGAAACAAGTATTGTGCACACCAAATATTATGAACCCCAAATTAGAAATCTTCAATATCTCCTTCGTCTTCAAATCTTCTTAGATCTTCAATAAACACCTGCACACAACAACTTGAATCTCTTGTGATCAATCACGCACAGAACGGAGTCTGTTAACAACGGATTATCACAAGACACCTTTAGATCTACAAACAGTCTGAAGATCCTTGTCGAAACTTTGATCTAGTTTGAGTGAATCTTATATCAGAAGAGAAGATTCTCAAGCATAAACAAACTAGGTGCAATCAAAGTTCAACCACCGTTAGTCAATCAAATCAATCGAAAACAAAATATAAACCGCAATTATCTAGTTTCCCACCAATGGTACTAATAGATCTTCCCAATCCCAAAGAATACATTAAACTGCGCGGTCGTAAGAGATTTCGCCTAATGAGGTTACTCTCCTCTCCGAATAGGCGGCTTCACCAGTAACAACACAATCGATGAAGTTTGATGTCGCGATGGATTAGTTTGCTATAAATGCAAACTTCAAGTATTTATAGACAAGGAAGTTTGAATACCAAGGAATTTCCAAAACCGAAAATATTCTCAAGATAGAAAATAAAGTCCAGATTCGGTTTTCATAATTCCTGAAAATGCTCTGTCCAAAATATTGACCGAAAATCTCTTTGGAAAATCTCAAACTAGTAAATGCACATTACTAATTCTCATTTTCCTAAAATAAAATTAACAACCTTAATTAAAATATTCTTAACTTATATATGTTTCGATCCTGGGATTTTCTTCCTTTAGATGTTAAGGAATAACTTTGAACAATTAAAGATTAACATTTACTGCACGTGTTCAAAGTATGTCGACATCCTTACTTTGTAAGTCCTTTTTCATACTTACAATCTTGAAACCGATTTTCCATACTTCCAAACAAGTTTAGAATTGGTTCATCTGAATTTCAAGAACTATGTGATTGATCAATAACACTCAGTCACAAATCATGGGTTTAACGGTTCTACCAAAACAAGTTTCGGTTCTACCTCCATGTGAGTATTGTGCATAGTCACACTAGCTTTCCAAAATTCGTTTCACTAGGTATTAGGATCGGTTCCCCATATATATGGTATCTAACTTGAATGTGTTGCACATGTCCATAGGATCGATTCCCCTTTTCCTAAAAACGTGTTGCACATGTCCATAGGATCGGTTCCCCTTTCTGCGATAAACTCGCTGCACCTCATACAAGGATCGATTTCCCTTTGTGATGTGTTGCACCTCATACTAGGATCGTTTCCCCTTTACCCAGAGTTGGTCTTACACAAATCACAAACTCGATCATACAATCTCATGTGATTACTTAAGATCGGTTTCACTAATAAAAGTCATACCATTACAAAAGTCAGGCCTTCGTGAATAGTTTTACCAAGAACATAAAACAAGTCATGAGAGGTTATAGTAATCATACATATTGGTTGTTCAAAAGATATGCAATGAATAATAATACCAATAATTCCTGGCGATTTCCTTTTCGATTCACAAAACAAGTTCATGAATTTACTTCCTTAAAACACATGTAAAACATTGTTTCCTAGGATGAAATCCTCACCTCACACCCATCCATAATCAAAATAGCATTGAAACGATTATGTCGATGTCTTATCTACAAAGTTTAATGGTTAAGCAATTATCCTCGTATTGTATTCCTTAATACTATGTCTATCTAAAGTTCAATCATGCTTCGCAGTTTTATTTTCAATATGCACGACTTGAAAGATACGTTAGGGAATGAAACATTTCAAGTCAAATATCACTAACCTCAAGTGGAAGGATGATGTTGTCGCTGTAACTCCTTGCTTCTTCACTTCTTCAAGTCTACGCAATACTTGTAATGTCTCATATCCTAATACTTTCAAGCTAACCTATACGAAGTTGACTCTAGTACATAATCAAGCGACTTTTTAAATGAGTTTTGATTCACTAAACTATGACAACCAAACTTGACATACCAACGCTTGGTGGGTTCAACCGAGCTATTCTCTAACAATCTCCCCCTTTGTCAATTTTAGTGACAAAACTATTACATCATATGGATAAACAAATTATAAGAATTCATTACACATACGCTTGATTCCCGAATTCAACATCACAATAACTTGTATACATTCAATCCTTTAAATACCTCTATTGACATTATAATAACAAAGCTAATACTCCCTCTAAAGGTAAGATAGGTAGATTTTCAATCCACACGTCTTTGTTATTCACATGGTAATGATATGTTACACCCCCTTAGTCTATGTTTTCACTCTTTCGTTTGATAAACGTTTAAGCACCAATGTCCTTTCCCTTAGTGATACCAATCAATATAAATCAATGCCAGTATCACTGTCTACTCCATATATTTCTCCCCTTTTTGTCATAAAATGACAAAGAAACGAAAAATTAAAGGACAAACCGAAAGGATCTTACAAATCTCAAAAGACTTGCAACCTATAAAGTTAAGCACGACGGTTCCACACACCATTTTTGATAACCAATATCAAACCTACAAGTAGTTTTACTTTGATATGTTACCAAGGAAACAATTGTCCGAAACAATTTTTCCTAATAGTTTAGCAAACCACAAACAACTAAGCACCTTAGTTCCTTTGCTAAACCGATTGTACAAATACAATCGCTTAATTCGATAAGACCAAAATAAAGATAACTCTATTTTTCTCATCAGGTTCTGATTATCCATATAACTTAGACCTTTAACTTTTAAACAAGACAAGTACTAGTTTAGTTAACTAGCATTTCTTGTTAAGGCATTCGATTAGACTTGAATGTCCTAAACCTCCACTTTGATAAGTCTAATTAAGATCTTTCTCTTATCCGGAATCGAATTGGACTAAACGACTCATCCCTTAAACATTTTCTTTCGTTAAGCCATAAATAATTCATATAAACCAAATAAATCAACTTGTATAATTATTCACCTCGACCGGAAGCAATTGAAACAACGTAGACATTAAAGCACCGCAATTGCACCGAAATTTTGTAAGCCTAAACAACTGATCCCACACAATTATATAAAGGGAACACCCTTTGATGTAGCACTTTGAAGCTGCAAAATATTTTGGACGATTTTACCCCTGCATCATACTTTTAAAAGAAATGTATAAAAATAAAACTAAGGACATATTGGTAATTAGTTTAATAACAGAGAAGACAAGAAAAATTATCTTTGTTGAAAATGGATCCAGACCAAGTTAATTCTTTGCCCGTGCGGAACATTCTAGTATTGATATAAACTAAGTACAAAATTGTCTCTATTCTCTCTGAAAAATGACCATCTCCCCCTTCATTTCATCCTGTCACGATGGCTTCTGGACCGAAAGCCCATGCTTAATTATCAGAATATACATGAGCAAATTGTAGAGGGTTTACTTTAACAGACAAACCTTTTCTTCTGTTGTACCAATAAATCATTACGAAATTGATCAAAAATAATTGGTGATGAAATTGTTTCATCTCACAATGATATATCAGCATTCAATTCGAACTGAACCGCTTGATGAAACAAACTTCGGTTTTATGTTGACTTGCTCCATGCATTGGATGACGTCTCCAATCTGAACCGCATCACAACCGCATATCACAACACCACACTCAGTTCCCTTTCCAACAGTTTCCACATCCTGCTTCTCTCGTTTCAGTGAGTCACACGAGCCTTCAAAAATTATCTGTCCACTTCTCAACAGCCTCAATACCGATGATTTTGTTACTAGGCCATCAATCACCTTACAACCAGCAATTTTCACCTCTCCTCCCTTAGTTTTGCCTCTTTTAATCTCGAAAATGTTCAAAACCTCGGCCTCACCGGCTACACGAGTCTCGAAAGTACCTGGGGCCTTAGCAACAATGTAATTCCCAATATCCTCCAGAAGATGGTAGATGACACGGTGCATCTTTATCTGCAGTGGTTGAAAAAGAAATAACAAGCAAGAAATGATTATGAGAATAGATTACATAAGACAGAAAAGTTCTCATTAGAAAGAATGCTTGTAAGAGCAAAGACAATGTACCTCTATATGGGCTCGTGCAGCTGCGACAGTAATAGAATTGGGTGGTTTTGGTACACTGAATCCTACTATACATGCACCGCAAGCTTGGGCCAAATCCACGTCAGATTGAGAAATGGGTCCAACACCAACATGGACAATATCGACAGTAACCTGGTGACAAAGTTTAAGAGAAAGTATTCAATAAGAAGATGAACTGAAGCTTCTGATGAGTACAATGAACTTGTTGCAATCTAAATGAACAACCCAACTACCGGAAAGAGATATGGTCAACCATATGGTGCTAAATACGAGGTGGTCAGTATTTATCCATAACGAAAATCAACGCCTCAATTGTGTATAGTTTCACAGTCCAAAAACACAGGCACAACCGGGTAGATGGAGTACAAGAATTTTTGTCTAATGAATATATTTAAAAGCCTAGTTCCCCATCTCATATACCTACTTTCTGCTTGGTAAGTTATGTAGAATTATTGTTCATATCATAATACGAGGGAAGCCCCTAATGCAGAATATAGACCTAATCCAAGTATACCCGCCGATCACAAGAATACAAGTTAAAGAACCTTTCAGCAAATGGGGATCCTGTTACCACAATAAGGAGAATCATACCTGAGCACTGTTTAGATTCATTAAAGCATCTGTAACAGCTTGGACAGTTCCCTGAACATCTCCCTTGACTACTATCGGTAAATCAATCCTCTGTGGCTTTTTACACTCCTCGTCTTCCTCCTCACCTTCCCCTTCCTCCACTTCACGAGCATCAATTCTCCCCTCCTCTATCTTGTGAAGCCTATCCTGCTTCTTTTTCTTTGTCCTGGCTGAACTAAGCATCCTTGCTCTGTCTTCTGAATCCACGACAACAATATCATCACCAGCCATCGGAAGCCCCTTAAGCCCTTCAATCTCAATAGGCATAGCAGGTTTTGCCATATCTATCGTCTTCCCCAGCATATTCCTGATAGCCCTAATTCTCCCCCACTCAGCACCAACAACCACATGTTGACCAGAGACTAAAGTTCCAGCTTTAACTATTGCAGTAACCAACGGACCTCGTCCTCTGTCTAATCTTGCCTCCACTACATAAGCTTGTGCCGGCCCATCCACACGCGATTTCAGATCCATCAGCTCAGACTGAAGAAGCAGAGCTTCCTCCAATTTATCCAAACCAATCTTAGAGACTGCTGATACCTCAACCACTTGAACATCTCCTCCCATGTCCTCTAGTGGCAAGCCCTCGGAACCAAGCTGAGTCTTTACCCTTTCAGGGTCTGCAGCGGGTTTATCACATTTGTTGATAGCAACTACAATGGGTACTTTAGCTGCTCTGGCGTGGTTCATGGCTTCTAGGGTCTGAGGCATCACACCATCATCAGCTGCTACCACAAGCACTACAATATCTGTAACAGCAGCTCCTCTTGCCCTCATCGCACTAAATGCAGCATGACCAGGAGTGTCAAGGAAAGTGATTGATGCTCCAGATTGCATTTCCACGACAAAAGCACCCAGATGTTGCGTGATGCCCCCAGCTTCCCTGGCTGCCACAGATGTCTGGCGCAAAGCATCTAAAAGAGAAGTTTTACCATGATCAACATGACCCATTACTGTTACAACTGGTGGTCGTGGTTGGACATCTGCACCTTCATCAGAGTGTCGCCTTTTAACATTAACCCCAACTTCCTACAAAAATGAGAAAGAATATGTATAGCAATCTGAGTTGAGTTGATTAATGTACCAGTGGAAATCTTCGATTGTAGTATCACTGTGGTGTTGCAATAATTTACACTAACAATACGGGTTCCATAGAATAGGAAACTACCATAGCAACAAGCTCCGCAACGTCGATGCTGATCGGGTCGAATTCCGAATCGGCTTTTTCCCCGACATTGACAAGGATCTCTTGCAGAGTGGAAATTGGTTGAGAAGTACGCTGGGCAAGCTCAGAAATAGTCATTCCTTCGAAAATTTCAACAATTCTATTGGCCATGGATGCCGAAGTCTTCTTAGGTTTTGGAGGTACATATCGAGCTTCAACAGGTGGTTTCCGAACTTTTTTCACAGGCTTCACCCTTGTAAGTCTAGTGGCGAATTCCTTCCCCTGATCAGTTTTTTTGATTTTATATAGTTCATGGGTTGCATGAAATCGACTGCACAGAAGGGAAGAGTGAGAATTTGATTACTCTTGGCATGTCATTTTCATATTTACATAGTAGATGAGAAAAATGTACTGAAAGGATGTACATAAACTTATGTCACAAAACAGAATATCAAGCAAAAGCATGTTTGCTTACCGAATAAAACTCTGTCTGGTTGAAACTCCGCTATCTTCAGTACCAAGAAATGCTGGGTTGACAGAACAATAAACATTTCATAAGGATCAAAGTGGGACTGTTTTCTTAGTGGAATCACTTCTAAGACTGGGTGAAAGACTAGAACCATTACTCGATCACTTAGCCATATGGAAACTGAATATACAACCACTACAAGTAAATTAAACATATATCTTAAATTTGACTTACCAGGTATTCCCCTTCCAGAAACAGAAAGTGATTGCACTCCTTCGCCTAGAGTGGCTGATGTGAAAGCTCTTAGAACCTTGGGATGGATACCCTGAATTTTAAAACAAATGAGATTCAGGAAAAACCTCATACTACACAAGTTAAGAAAATAGAGTCATTTGATTTAAAATGTCGGACACAAAAAATCACCTTATTTCTTATCTCTCTCCACGCCATTCATGTGCCTTCCAGAGAACAGAATTCCTAGACAATATAGCACAATAAATAAGTATCAAAGTATAAACAAAGATGCAACCAATACCAGAAACTCCGAGCTTTATGTAAAGAAGCAGAATAATTTCCTAAAGCAATGGAACACTTTGAAAAACTAATAGCCTCACAAAACAGATATTTACACAGCTCAACTGCACCACATTCATTGCAGAGCCAGCATAGGTTTTACGGCAACTGGATGCTGATTACCCAAGCCTATTCCTCACACAACCACACAATATACCAATAGGGCAATGCCCCCTGCTGACCCACTCAGCCAATTCCCCCCTCCACAAGCACGCAACAGCATACCCATGGGGCGTTCCCCCTCTCCGAACCCACCAAGCTATTCCACACACAGAGCATGCATTGCCCTCATACTGACCCACCAAGCCTATTCCCCCCCCCCCCCCCCCCCCCCCCCCCCCCCCACACACACACACACACACAGGAAACAACAACATCGTGCTCTATAAGAACTAAGACCAAACACCTTATGCGCATCTATGAAACCCTTATCATTCTTATCAATATTCAAAAATGAAATCATTGAGTATATAAATTACAAAACCTGAAACCTAAAATTAACAAATTTTTCAAAAACCAGTAACGAATTCCTCGAGGGCTATCTTAAAAGTTAAAACTGTTGGGGCAACAAAAAAAAAGGTTCATTTGATCGATCAAAAACCGCAACAAGGGAGGAATCAAATTAAAAAAATGAAGAAACCCATTAAAGATTAGGGTTTTACGTTAGTTGTCGGAAGAGAAAGCTGAATCCTTTCGTGCAGAGTCTCTCTCTACAGTTCTGTGAAGAAATTTCTTCTCTCTGCAAACTTTGAAGATTCAGAAGAAGATTTACTACTGGTTGGGGCGTCGGCGCTCATTGTTGTAGTTAGGGGGCACCACCACCTTGTAAATAAGCTACTGATTGACGCCGTCAGATCCGGATAGAGAGGATGGCGATTTTTTGGGCCCAATTACAAAAGTATTCTCTTTTCTTGGGCTTTTCAGGTCCTTTTTTTTTTCTTCCCACTTTGCCAAAAGAAAAATATATGAGCGAGGATCCATGAACACTCTTAGATGGACAAGGTCAGACAAGATTTGCGTCAATATTTTGATGATATGTTCCTCTTATAAGACTCTACATTCCTACAAAAAAAATGAACGCAATTCGAGATGGCAAACCTCACCATCTACTAATTTTAATTTTAACTGTTAAATTTGAACGGTTGATATTCAAAGGTGTAGATGGTCGTTCTATACATCTCGAATCGCGTTCATTTTTTTTTTGTAGGAATGAAGAGTCTCGTAAGAGGAACATATAATCAAAATATTACATTTAAATTCATTGTCGTTTGGGTTTCGCGGAGAAAATGGTGCAAATCTTGTCTGATCTTGTCCATCTAAGAGTGTCCATGGATCCTACCTCAAATACATATCTATGATTGCATGCAGTTAAGTGTAAAACGACAACTTTTCATCTCCCCTCTCTCTCCTTTTCTCCAAGAAAAAAAATCCCACTTTATTTTCTTGTGGGGCTAGATCTGAGCAAGGATCTTAGTTTTCTTGTGTTTTAGTTTTAGAATAAAAGAATTCTTTCCTATTAGGCTTATTTTCTTCACCTTCATGATGATTTTTATCTTCACCTTTATGGTGATTCTTGCCTTCACCTTAATGGTGATTCTCTTTTATTTTAATGGTTACTTGATCTTGATTATATGTTTGTTCAAGTAAATCGCCGGATTCAGATTACTCTCCATTCTCCGGTCAACAAATATGCAGATTACTCCTATACCATTGGAGCATCACTTCATCAGGAAGACGATTTATCAAATGGTCCATGAATATTATGAAGCCCATCTTCTCTCTGATCCAATCAGTTCTTGCATTCTTATATTAGGTCAGTATTTGGAATTCCTCCTCTTTTCCTTGTCGGAATTTTCAATCATGTACCGCTATAAGCTTGTTGTTTCTTTTTACTTTTTGAATTTGATGTACTTGAGATCTATGTAATCTTGATTTCCATTAATGAAAATTGAATTACCAAAAAAAAAAAAGTGTAAAACGGAAATGATCTTGCATATTAAAAATTATATTTATCCCCAAGATTACATTTCCTTAGTAGGTGGATAAATGACTCGATGATTCTGAAAGTGGTGTCATGATTTCATACTCAAAGCCCACCTTGAACAATGTTTTTCAACACTTTATCTTGGGGCATCAAGGCATATTAGGGCAACAAATTAGGTAAACTTCAAAAAGGCTTTTAACCTTTTTTTTGGAAAAAAGATCTTTCTATATAGCCGAATCTAATTTGATGGGGAGGTTCCTATTCTTATTTGGAAATACGAGATTATATGCGTAATGTTGGTTTATCCTTTTTAAAAAAAAACAGTTCAAACAGACAAAAGATTACAAACGATGTTTGGTTTATCTAATGGATGCACACGGTAGGTGACGGTACGGTTCTTTTCCTAACTCAGTATTTGTACCTCCATATAGGCGGTACCTGTACCTGTGAAGTACGGGACGATACATGACTTACACATGTTTAACTTGGTACCGGACGGGACTGGTTCTTTACATGTAGCATATGTAAAAGTATTAAAAAAAAAAAGCAAAGAAAAATATCTTCAATAACTTCAACTGTTAAGACCTGAATTCATATTTCATACGCATAAGTTTAAAATGCATGTGGCATTTGACCTGAATACATACTTCGAGAAAAATATTCAAAGTTATAAGTTCAACAACTTTAAATTAAGACTTCAAGTAGAAAACAGAAAGCAAAGCAGAAAATAGAACTTCGGTAGTTCGTATTTGGCACTTGACAACTTCCATAAGTTTGATGCAGCAAGAAACGAACTCCATCTCCAAGCATCAAGCATCCAAGACCTCTGACAGTTGAACTACAACCAAGATCTCTACAACAACAATTTATATTTCAGTTTATGTTTTGAAGTTACTCTAATATGCAAAGAAAAGAGAACCAAGCAACAATTAATATTTCAATCAACCATTGTTTCAAATAAATCATAATCAAACAAAGAAAAGATTATATTACTTTCCTCATCCTTAGAGTTATCATCTGGTACATAATCAGCTAGAAGATCAAGATCAATTTCTTTAACCAACTTTGAAAACAGAGCAAAGACTCAACTGTTCTTGTAGATAAAGAACTTCTCCAAGGAGTAAGCACATACTTTCTTATTACGATTCTTAGTGCAATGCCTCAAATGTATCCATAATCCAGCAGTACCGTTATTTTGACTCTGGGATTTCAATTTCTTCATACAATACTTACATTGTGTTCATTCTCCTTCGGCTTCGCGGTTATACATCACCGGCAGTAGTTGTAGCTTCAGTTGGATCCCCTGGTGCAGCTTACTGAGCATCAGCAGTAGGTGCAGGTACAGATGTAGGGTGAATAGAGGAACCAACTTCAGTTGTAGGTTGACTTTGAGTTGTGTTTGCATCTATCTAAATTGAAAATACAAGTTACAGTGTTAAACTTAGAGCTCATAAACCATGTCCAACCCTAACTTACATTCATAAACCAACACAATCTTCATGAATATATATACTAGACATCTATGAAATTATAACATTTCCAATATTATAACATTCACATACTCATGTTATGAAACCAATCACACACTCATGTTATTGAGTAAATCTGAAAACCCATTAATCAAAATAATAAACAAAATATAACATAAATAGATTCAGATGCACCAAAACCCTAAAATCGAAAATTAGATTCATCAACATAACAGATTATGCATGATGCATCAATAGATTCAATATTAATGTTTACATGTTGTTGTTTGTTGTTGACCAAACAATCAGTCCATATGAAGTTATGAACCACACTAGAAATTCCAAAACCCTAAAATAACAAACCAAAAAATTACAATCAGTTTCAAATATAAAGAAATCAACAAAAACTAAATAGAAATTAATGTACAAAAACTAATTAGTTTTTTCAAAAACCCTAACTATTATTAGTTGTTATTGCCTGTTGGCTGTTGCAGACTTGCGGTAAATTGAAAAGAAAGATTAGAAAATGGTCAGATGGTGGCTGAGAAGTTGGTAGTGTAGTAGTGGCTGAGAAGATGATGGACGATGGTCTCTTCTCTTCTCTGGGAGGAAAGTCTGAGAGAGGGAAGAATAAGAAGGAAATGAGGATAAAATGAGGAGAATACGGTAGAAAGGATATAACCCCTGCTATCAATGGCTGGATTTAATCCCTAATATCAATGGATACAGATCCTCGATAATAGGGGATGGGAATATCCTAGGACTATTACTGATACCTACTCTAGGCTCGGTTCCGGTTTTCGGTACTTGTACCTATCCCATCTAACCTCGGTTCCGATACGGTTCCACGGAACAAACATTTCCTGTGCAGCTTCATCGACTTGTGGGTAGGCTGATAAAGTCTTTACAAGTGGTTGGAAAAGTATTTGTAACAAACGACGATTTAATTTTTCAAGAGTGTACATCCAAGGTCTAGCTAGGTCAAATATCTTTCTACACAATTGTGATAATCTCAAATTCAAAAATCCTAAACGTAAATTTATATTTATTGTTGCCCTTTTTCTTTGGGCTTTTAGATTAATTTTTTTGTATCGTATTTTATTTAGGATTTGTGTATTCTTTTTTTTTCCGAATGAAAGGAGAGGATATACCTCTTTAGGTTTTATTAATTGGAAACCATGGATAGGATAATTCAAGTACATCGCATAGATACAACATAAAAATAAAAAAATAAAAAAATTGCAACAACATAATAATTGTAATATAACAAAAGTTCATAATTGTTGACCATAGAAGTAATCGATGTAATTGGAGGGATGGTGTTTTGATTCTGCATCCTCCATTTAGAAATTTCTTCTTCTTTTCACTTAGTGAAAATCCTTCATATAAAGGATAATTTGCACTGAACATTATTATCATACCCAATTCCAGTAGCCATTGATCTTGCTTGATTGAATCTTGATCATCGTCACACAGATATTGATTGTCTTCGAAGATATACTTCAATATATCATCGTATTCCAATTGAAGCGCCCTAAGGATATAAGAAATCATACTAATGGCGCATATAAATACAATCACATGACATGAAATAGCCCTGAGATATCAACAGTAAAATAATAATAAAGAACAAAAAACAAACCCTAATATGTTAGTCCTAAGAATAACATATTAAAGTTAGTTTGGTCCAGTTGACCCAGTCAACTGTCTGTTTGGTCCTCTTTAAAAATATATATTATTGTTTGGTCTTAAAAATTATTGTTTGGTCCTATGGTGGACAATACCCACGCTGTGAATGTCATCAATGATGTCAAAGTTCTTTAATAGTGGCAGAAATACCCTTTTTTCTCTTTGTTCTCTCTCCTAATAAAAATTAATAAATAAAAACTTAAAACTTAAAATTTAGATATCTTTTGCGCCATATGTCCAAAAATGATAATTTTATATCTTCGGAAAGCCCGCGGCGAGAGCTTTCCAACGTGTACCATTGTCGCTATATTTTAGAGCTTTTAATTTTTACCTTTTATTTTAGCTATAAAATGAACTATTATACGAGTTCATTCTAATGAACTATCACGCTCATTAGTTCATTCTAAAAAGTGAACTCTTAGGATTAAATAACATACGGGTTCATTCTACAAAATGAACTACCATATTCTATAAAATGAACTGGTATAATGAACTATTATTACAAGTTCATTCTACAATATGAACACCTATCACGGGTTCATTATACAATATGAACTACCATTTACGAGTTCATTTACAACATGAATTATCAATCCTACACTCATTCGAAAATAAAGACATCTATCATGAGTTCATTCTACAATATGAACTATAATAATGAACTACCATTGCGACTTCATTCTTCAAATTGAACTATTATTATGAGTTTATTATACAAAATAAATTGCTAGTATATACGAGTTCATTCTACGAAATGAACTGCTAGAACTAGAATGAACTACCATGTTCTAAAATAAAGTTCATTCTCGGATATGAACTATTATTATACCGAAAAAAATTAAAATTCTGAAACATAGTATAATGAGTACTCGTTGTCTAGATCTCGTCGAGACCTTTCCGAATATATAAGGGAGATTTTGTGTTTCCCCCTCAAAATAAATAGCTATTTTGCGCTCCCCCTTTATTAATTGATAATAGGTAAAACACCCTTTAACCTGGATGTGCCGTAACCGGGCAGTTATCTCACCATTGTACTAGTGCGTGTGTGCTAGAATAAAAAATTTCTTTTGTATACTGGATCACCGGCTCCTTCTTTACTACGACCACCACCGTCCTCTTTTTTACGTTCTTGCTACAATCACGTCCTGAACTCGAATAAATTTCAGTAAATCACGTTCAAAATTCTCAACACAATAGATCCAAACTCGAGAGTGATTTTATGGTTGAAGAATATTGAGCTTTTCAAACTTAGATTGAGTTTCTCTTGCTGCAACTTTTTTGTATTTTTATAGATTCAATTCTTCTCCTGCAAATTCAATTCCCCTCCTATCCAAATTCAAAAATATGAAATAAAACTAGCTCGTTTTACAAATTGAGATCACATTCACGAATCAGTTTCAAAATTATCAAAATCCATCATATATTCATTAAACAGGAGTTGATTAAACATGAGTTGGTGTTGGTTTATTGAATTATTTTAGTTATACTTACAGAGAACAAAGTGGAGCCGGTGTTATGAGAGACGAAGGTATATCAATGGTGTTTGATCTTCGGTTTGTGCAGATATTTTAAGGTGTTCGATAATAATTATTTATTTTTGAAACACATGTGCACTGCACGTGATGAGATAACTGCTCGGTTACGGCGCATCCAGGTTAAAGGGTGTTTTACCTATTATCGATTTATAAAAGCGGTATCGCAAATAAAATATTTATTTTGAGGGGGAAACACAAAATCTCCCTAAAATTTATTAATTTTCCATTTATATTTTAAGGGATATTTAATTTTTAAGCTTTTATTTATTAATGTTATACTCCCTCCGTCCAAGTTTACTTGCTTAATTTGGATTTTGCAAAAACTTGAAAGAAATTCAAATTACTTCCACATACACCATCGATCTTTCAAATTGTTTGTTCAATATACTAGTTTTCATATCCTAGTTTGTGTTTCTTTCTTGATGGTTAGAAAATTTTAATAGGAAATATACCAATTTCTTGGTACAAATTTATTAAAAAAAAGCACAATTTAGGCAAGTAAAGTTGGACGGGGGAGTAAGAATAAAGAAAATAAAGAAGATAGATAACAAAAAAAGAGAATCACGTGAGGAAGGGTACTTTAGATACTTCAATAATTTAAATAATAAAGGACCAAACAGAACTCTTCTTTTGTTGGTGGACCAAACTAACTTGAGACCACCTAATAAGGGACCAAAGGATTATTTCCCCAACCTAAAGTCACAAATAATATGATTTTCATAAGAAAACATGAAAAGCTAATTACAAAATTCAAATCTACTCAGAAAATATGATATCTCAGATCCGAGTAGATTTAGATTTTGAGATGAAGAAATTTTGGATAAGAGAGTTTTAGGATAATTTTCTGAAAAAAATGGTTATGCAGAGAGGTAGGAGAGAGAAGAGGCGGAAAATTCCAGGGTTTGTGTATTTTTAGTTGTTGGTTTATGTGACGCTTTTGAATGGTTTTTTTTTTGGTTTTTTAGGTTCAATTTTTGGCATTTCTCGTTTATTTTTTGGGTATTCTATATTTTTGATATTTTAAAGGGTTTTGTGCTCGAACGCCTCGAAAGACTTGAATCAACGGTGGTTCGGATGAATTCATGCTGACCCAATTTCATGTTGATCAACGAATTTTTGAATCTTTTAGAATGAATTATGTCAAAATGATCCTTGATGCTTCAAGTAATTTATACTTTGTGTGAGTTAACTAAAAGCTTAAATTGGAGAATTATTTGCTTGGGAATTATGGCCATAATCTGAAGAACGAGTTGCTCGTAAACTGGAAACAACTAAGAACAACACAGTTCTAGAAGATACCATTACCACTAGCATGACTACAACTTTAACGACTGCTCTAAACACTCTGACTAGACGAAATACAACAACTATCAACACTCAATTAACCGCTTCTCTTCGTGCAGTTTTTGCTGAATTCCTTCCTCAGTTGGTCACTAATAATGGTGGTGGCAATGGTCCTCCTCATCCACCTCCTCTTCCACCTTCACCCCCACCTCCACCTAATGCCAGAGCCAATGCAATCAATCTTAAATTTCTTACCTTTGATGGAGAGGATCCCGATTGGTGGATTTTTAATGCTGATCAGTACTTCAGTGTGCATCAAGCTGATGATGCCCTTAAAATAAATATTGTTGCTTCTAGTCTGAAAGGTGATGTTAATGTGTGGTATCGTTGGAAGCAAACTAAAGTCACAATTGTGACCTGGTTGGAGTTCTGTGCTCATCTTCGTGCACGTTTTTCACCTAAGAAATTTGTTGATGCTCGTCTGGCTATCGGTACAATTAATCAGGTAGGCACAGTAAGAGAACACATACCTTTTTTTGAGAAGTTATTAAATTTATTTGATTTTCCAGAAGACTACTTGATCAGTTTCTTCATTCGATCTCTCAAACCTCACATTGGTAGTATGGTTAAATTACTTTCACCACAAACTTTGAATGAAGCCTTTACAAAGGCAATTCATCAAGACGAAGCTTATACAATAGTCAATAATGTTCTTGCACGACAACCTTATCGTCCCCTACCACTTCGAGCTGAAGCATCTCCTACTAATACTCCAACCAAGAAGCTTACACTTCCTACTGGTTATAAGAAGTTATCCTGGGAGGAGATGAAAGAAAAACGTGAGCGGGGTCTTTTTTTAAATTGTGATGAGCCGTTTAAATCTGGACATGTTTGTCCTAATAATCCGCGCTACTTGCTTTTAGAGATGGATCCTCATTCTCCTGAAGGCATTACTGAGATTGAGCATAACATCGAAGACCAACAAGTGAGTGACGAGCTGTTTTGGAATCAACCCCAACCATCTCTCTTAACTCACTTTTGGGTTCTACGTTTCTAAATACTATGTGTATCACTGGTTATTATAAGGCTCGACCTCTCACAATTCTCATAGATTCAGGGTCTACACATAATTTCTTGCATCCCAGCATAGCCAAGCAATGCGGCTTTGCAGTTTCGTCTACTGATCCTATTTTACGTGTGACTGTGGGAAATGGTGGTCCTTTAAACACTAAAGGATCTTCCACTTTCCCTGTTGAATTACAAGGTTCAATTTTTCATACTAATGTTTTATTTTCCGGAGATTAGTGGTTGTGATGCCGTATTGGGGATTCAATGGTTACGCACATTGGGAGAAATTTCTTGGGATTTTGAGAAGTTGACCATGCAATTTAGCATTCAAGACACAGCCGTCATATTAACTGGTAACCAATCATCAGTTGTAATGATTATGGATGTTCCCATGCAACGTTTATTATCTACAGAAAACTATGGAATTTTATTAGAACTAGTTGCATTAAATACTTCCGCCGCTAAGCATTCCGAATTGTTACCTGAAATTAAACAGCTGCTCTCTACTTTTGGTGACATTTTTTCTACTCCAACAACGCTGCCTCCATAACGTGTACAAGATCATAAAATTTCTTTACTACCGGAGATTGGACCAGTGAATATACGCCCTTATAGGTACCACACTTTCAGAAAGACGAAATTGAGAAAATAGTGGGTGAGCTACAACAAGCTGGGTTTATAAGGCCTAGTTCTAGTCCTTTTTTATTCCCCTATTCTTATGGTTCAAAAGAAAGACGGTTCGTGGCGCATGTGTGTAGACTACCGTGCTCTTAATAAGATAACCATCAAAGATCGTTATCCAATTCCAGTGGTAGAAGAATTATTGGATGAATTGCGTGGCGAATATTTCTTTACCAAGCTAGACTTAAGATCAGGTTATTACCAGATTCGTGTCCATGAAGCTGACATTCTAAAGACAGCTTTTCGTACACATGATGGCCATTACGAATTTTTGGTCATGCCCTTTGGATTGTCCAATTCACCAGCAACATTCCAAAGTTTAATGAATGATATATTCAGGACTTACTTACGCAAGTTTGTGTTGGTTTTCTTCGATGATATTATGATCTATAGAAAGGATTATGATACTCATATCAAACATCTAGAGATGGTGTTTGAAATCTTAAGAAAGCACAAATTATTTGTTAAGGAATCCAAATGTACTTTTGCACAAAAGTATGTTAGTTACCTTGGCCATTTAATTTCATCAGATGGATTTCCGTCGAACCAGAGAAGATAAAATGCATTCTTTCTTGGAAGATTCCTTCAACAGTTAAAGAACTTAATTAGAGGTTTCCTAGGCTTGGCCGGCTCTTATAGAAAGTTCGTGAAAGATTTTGGAAAAATCAGTGCTCCTTTAACTCAGCTGCTTAAAAAGGATGCATTCAACTGGACTGAAGAGGCAACTGTTGCTTTCAGATTGCTTCAACAGGCTTTAACTTCTACGCATGTTTTGATACTACCTGATTTCTCAAAGGAGTTCTATTTGGAGTGTGATGCTTCTGGTGGGAGCATTGGTGCTTTGTTAATGCAATCTGCAAGACCTATAAATTTCTATATAGTAAACCCTTAACTGAACATAGAAGTTTGAAGTATTTCTTGGAGCAGCGTCTTTCTTAAATTGAGCAGCAGAAGTGGGTTTCCAAATTATTAAGCTATGATTATGAAATCATTTATCGCAGTGGATCGACAAACAAAGCTGCGGATGCTTTGTCCCGACTTATTAACCCCGAATTGTTGGCAATAAGTGCACCAATCTTCTCTGGTGTTAATGACATCGTTGCGGAATGTCATACTGATCCAAAATTACATGTATTAATTGATCAGTTGCAGCTCGATCCTAACAGTAACGTCACTACTCATACGTCAATGGGGTACTGCGCTATATGGGAAGACTAATGGTTGTTTCATCTTTGGAATGGTGTACAAAACTTCTTCATGACTTTCTTCTACTCCATTGGGTGGTCATTCGGGTTATTTGCGAACTTTCAAGAGACTACAACAAAATTTTCACTGGTCTGGTATGAAGCATTCCGTTAAGGAATTTATTTTACAATGTGAGACTTGCCAACGCAATAAAATTGAAGCTGTAGGTCCTCCTGGCCTTTTAAGTCCACCGCCAATTCCTTCAGATGTTTGGATTGACATCTATATGGATTTCATAAAAGGATTTCTGCTTTCTAATGGTAAGTGTTCAATCTTAGTAATTGTTGATCGTCTGACAAAATATGCGCATTTTGTTGCACTGTCTCATCCATATTCTTCCAGTACAATATGTTAGAGCATTGCTCGGCCGAACTCGCATGCGTTGCTATCTCAAGCATGTTTTTCAATGTTAGTGATCAAAACTATAATTCTTGATTTCTAGTCTACTATAGCTAAGTCTCGGACTAGGATAAAAAGTGTAGTTGAGCTCAAGAACTCCATGGAGGATCATCATACAAGACGAAGAACTACTCAAGGAACTGGTGGAACTTCATCGACAAAAAGGTATGTGGATACTTGAACTTATCTATCACTCAAAAGTCTATCTACTCTATCTCCTATCTTGAGACAAAAGTCGTTTTACTATATAGACTTTGATCATACACATTTGGTATTTCGAGTCGAGTTTAACTCGCCTATCTATTTCTCGAAATATGTTTTGGTAAGCTTTCGCTTTGGCCAAGTTCATATTTACCTAGTGACGAAAGTCATGTTATGTTTCAATCACCTTGAAAATTGCTTTGACGAAAAATTGTTTTTGAATAACAACTATATAAAGTCCTCTAAGAATGTTTCAATAATTGAAATGAGAGTTTATATTATATAACCAATGATGGATATAAGCATTGTTGTGAAAACACATCTATGTATAAGTCCTTATTCCTTGAACCGAAGTTTGCGAACTTCGTTGATCAAGAGAACCAGAACAAGAGTCGTGAACTAAGTCCGCCAACCCAGTCCGTGAATTGACGGAAGTTCTCGACCCGAGAAAATCTGTTGGAGTTTGAGAACTCATTCCTGGAACTTAAGTCCGCGAACCCAGTCCGCGAACTTGAGTTAGGTTATATCTAAAGACGATTGTTTGTGAACTCATGCTTATATAAACTAAGGATAATTTCAAACTGTGGCTATAAAGTTCATGAACCAATTCGAGTGAATCAAATCATTTTTTCTTCAATTGTGTCTTGTGTAGTTACATAAGATTTCCTTGCAATTGAACAACTCTCTAACTAGTTCATTTGAGTCATTTGAACTAGTTATGGTGAAGAAGAATATGGTTGATATGAAAGTGCTCATATGGATAACCATTTGGTTAACTATTATTGAACCAACAAATGTACATGTTTGGGTACGGTTACACAAACCTAGAAACGTGAATCTCATTTATGTGTAACAAGCTAGGTTTTCGATCTAACGATTGAAAGATATTAGCTTGAATCTAATCAGGTTTTCATCTAACGGTGAATATTGAATGCTTTGTTACCAAGCTAACATTGATTGCAAACCCTAATTTGAAAGACTATATAAGGGAGAACTCTAGCAACTGGGAAACCTAATCCCCACACCTTACGTGTGATACTAGTTGTGTAAGATAGAGTCGATTCTCCTTTAACCTTTGGTTTCTTCTTCTAAACCAGGTTAACTATTTAAAGAATTCTTTGGGATTGTGAAGCCAGACCGATACTACTTTCTTTTAGTTGTGTGATCTGATCTTGCTATTTTTATCGTACGAGTACAATTGCAAAGATTGGCTTGAGATTGATATCTCCGATAAGCAAGATATAAAAGTAATCACAAATATCTTCGTCTCATCGTTTGTGATTCCACAATATCTTCTTTAGCCGCGTCGATTAAGATTATTGTGAGGAGATTGATAATGCTAGGCTGTTCTTCGGGAATATAAGTCCGGGTTATCAATTGGTTCCTGTTCACCTTGATTTATCAAAAGACGGAAAAAAAACTCGTAGGTATATCTGTGGGAGACGGATTTATCTATTACCATAGACTTTTCTGTGTGATACAAATTTGTTTATTAAAGTCTTCGACTTTGGGTCATAGCAACTCTTAGTTGTGGGTGAGATCAGCTAAGGGAATCAAGTGTGTAGTATCCTGTTGGGATCAGAGACGTAAGGAGCGCAATTGTACCTTGGATCAGTGTGAGATTTATTGGGGTTCAACTACAGTCCAGACCGAAGTTAGTTTGTAGTAGGCTAGTGTTTGTAGCGGCTTAATACAATATGTGTTCAATCTGGACTAGATCCCGGGGTTTTTCTGTATTTGCGATTTCCTCGTTAACAAAATTCTGGTGTCTGTGTTATTTCTATTTCCGCATTATATTGTTTATCTTTATAATTGAAAGATCACAAGTTATGCATTAGAATCAATCAATTGGAAATCCGACTTTTGGTTGTTGATTGAAATTGATTGATAATTGAACATTGGTCTTTGGTACTGTTCAAGTTATCTCTCTAATATTTGATAAAGACTCGCAGATTTCTATTTGCTTGAGTACAGATCAAATCGAGATATTGAGATATTAACTCTTTGGTATACGTTTTTAAGATTGAGTCTTATTGATTCTCTTAAAAGTATATTAGAGTTTGTCCATACATATTGCGAAGCGAAATATTGGGTATGGTTGTTGTACCCCCACTTTTTCAATTGGGGTCAGAGCATGCAAACACGTTAAAGACCTTACAAGTATGTGTTTGTAGCGATTTGACTTTATGGACAAAGGTGCTATCTCTATTATCGTACCACCAGTCTTCGATGGTTCAAACTACCCATGGTGGAAAGTTTCTATGCGTTCTTTTCTTCAAGCTCGTGATTTTCGAAAATGGGTACGTGTCGTTAATGGATATGATCCTCCGTTTAATACAGAAGGCGATGTATTTGTACCTAAGGATGTTGGTAGATATAGTCCAGAAGAAATCCTTCCTGCAAAGAAAATTCTGACGGCTTGGATGCTATCATATAGGCCATTACCCCAGACCTTCAGCACTATGTGTCTACTTGCACTAAGTCTAAAGATGCCTGGGATATCTTAGAAACTATATTTGAAGATAATAGATACGTTTCTAAGAAGCATACCATCGATGGAGGAAATAACCTCAACACTCTCTCCAAAAATACTCCTTTAGGAAAGGTAAAAATTCTTGATCAAAATTCTGTTCAAACTTTTGCATTCAATGTTGTTTCCGATGCAAGTGAATCCTCTAACTTGTCTTGGGATGATGAATGTTGTTCAAATGGTGATTTTTTTGATAAACCATTGATAACCGAAAGGATCAAAGAATTTGTAAAAAAAGGCATTATATGTGATAAACGTCTCTTGTCAGAATTTGCTGCTAATGATTCTGTGAAAGAAAAATATTTAAGTGTCAACGGTTTGAATACGTTTGATGGATGTGGTGAACCCTCAGCTCTTGCAGCAGAAACATCCACACACTCAAGTTCTGATTCATATTTGAGTCTGACACAGAGATTTTTGAATTCTTGAATAGAGAGCTTCTTCAGGAAAATCTTCAATTAAAAGCTTCATTGGAGAAACTAGAATCATTAATCCTGGTGAAAACTCTTGAGATATATTATCTCAATGATGAACTCATCAGAACCATTTCTCTAAAGGAAAAAGATATTAACACTCTTAAGGATGATCTACAAAGATTATATGGAATCTCTGACAAAATTTCAACAATGCTATTTGGTCAGAAGTCCTTTGGAAACACAAATGGTTTAGGATTTAAAGGCAAAACTGCTGGCATTTTCAACTGTGTTGTTTCTATTAATCATGGAATAAAGGTTAACAGTTGTGATAAACATAAGGAATTTCAACAAGACAAGGGATCCTTGATTTGTTCGTTTTGTGGAAATGCAAATCATGTTCAAAGCACGTGCTGGAGATTCAGAAGGAGCAATAAGAAAATCACCAAACTGCAAAAGAACATGCAAAAGATGAATCCGGATAATCAATATGGGTCTCATAAAACCAGTGCTTCCAGAATCAGAAGAGGTAGGAAATATGTTTATACAACAAACCTTCGTAAACCACTATGTGGTAAACAAGGGGAGCGTTTGGCTCACAACGTCTCTTTCTTATACCAGAGACGTTCACATCTTCATCTTTAACTTGAGAAAATGGGGTTTTGCGTCTTTGTGGCTCAAGTATTGTATTTTTGTTAAGAAAATATTCACCTAACAATATAGATAATGGATTATTAAACTACATAACACTTGTTCTTCTAGGGTTTAGACGTTCATAAGTCTATTTATAAAATCGTGTGTAGACTTCCTCCTTCCCTAAAAACATACAGTTTCATGGCTCCTGTAACTAGAGGCACCACAAGCAGGGATGCAGTCGAAGAAGCTAGCGTGTATCTGTGTAAAGGAATTTCTTCCTCAAAGGTGAAGAAAGTGAAGGCTACAAATAATGGAGAAGGTTCTTCCTCTAATTGATTCTTGTTTTTTTATCAGCTTGATGATAACTTCAGGGACTTGGTGAAAGAATTCATCAACAAAAGAAACGATTTAAAATCTCAAATTGTTTCGTCTTTAGAAAAGTTAATTCACTATGAACGAATGTTGTCTCAAACAACAAACACTGTGCATGAACTAAAAAGAGAACTTAGTGAGTTGATAGATATTTCTGAAGATTTGGAGGAATTGAACGATCCCCTAATCAATGGGTTTTCAATAATGAGAAGGAATTCTCTATAGATGCTCTGAGAAAGATCTACAATGACTAGTAAGTCTTCAGATGAGAATTTTTCTTTTCTTGATTTTGTTTAGAAGAATAACTACAGTTTGGAATAGTCATTATTGTGATTACACATACCTATGTCCAACGTTTTCATCTTCATGTTTTTAGGTTTATTTTTTTAAATTCTAAAACTGTTTGGAAGATGATTTTTGCAGTATTAATCTTTATGGTTCTATATATTTTAATGTGTTATGGGATATGTATGTTTGCGTCCGTGAACTATGATTGTCCCATACCTTGTCAAAAGTAAAGTCTTTCGTAAGTCGATATTCACGTATTGATAAAAGAATGAATGGACTTTTGACAAATACAAAAGTTAAGCCTATTATGTCAATTATTGATGGAGGATAGGTTAAAATCTTTTGTTTACATGGATTGTGTCTATTGAATGTCGTGATGTGAATAGTGATGGAAAATAGAATAAATCCTTGTGTATTCCGCAGTATTGATCTTCCCTGATCCATTTTTTTTATATATTGTGTTGTTCCGTAAGGTGTCTTATATTGAGCACTATCGATTGAGTTGATTATTTTCTTATGATTAGCTTAGTTTTTGCTCCGTGAGGTACTTTATGTCGAGCATGACCAATTAAATTGATTACTTTTTGTGGTTAATTTGGTTGTGTATTCCGATTAGATTAATTATGAGTTCCCTTGTGATTAATCTAATTGAGTATTTTTGAGTCTCCATAAGTTCAATTATGTTGAGCATTTCTGACTAAATTAATCATAGGTTCTCTTTTGGTTAATTTAATTGAGTATTTTTGGATTCAAATTCATACTCGTATGTGATTTGTTATGTCCAAAGAAATCCTGATTTTCTTTCGAAATTAAGGTCGGTCTTATTGTTCTTTCAGGAATGACATTTTATGAGGGAGAGTTCTTAACTGAACTTTTGCTTAATTGCCAAATATTTTGTGGGGAGTGCGGTTGTGGAATATTATAGGGGTTATCTTGTATCTTTAAACTCCTTGATGAATGCATTTAGCTTAGATGATATATGCTTTCTTTTGGTCATGATATATCTTTTTTGGAAATTTCATTAGGATCCCGTTCTTGTACCTTTGCCAATTTTATTGAAAAAAATGGGAGAATTAATATGTAGTTCACACTACAAATACATATGGTTTTCGGATCATTATGTAAGGGGGAGTGGTTTCCATGTGAGATGGAGTATTGACTAAGGGGGGGTGATACATATCACCATAGTATTGTTGTCAAAGTTGTGATACAATTGAACTTTGATGTTGTGTTATGATACTATGACACTGTATAACAATCATCGAGAATTATGTTTTTCATTATTATAGATACGGATTTTCAATAACGATGATGTTGAACTTACAATCTTTGGGATCATTGGAGTACTTGGAAGTGACAAAGATTTCGAGTAATGTTGAAGATTAGACATGTGTAATAGGAGCTACATAAGTTTCTTTATCTTTTTTGTATTCCATATGTATTTAGTTTTGTCGCTAAAATTGACAAAGGGGGAGATTGTTAGAGCATTGATCAGTCGAAGTCGCATGCGTTGCTATCTCAAGCATGTTTATCAATGTTAGTGATCAAAACTATAAGTCTTGATTTCTAGTCTACTATAGCTAAGTCTCGGAGTAGGATAGAAAGTGTAGTTTATCTCAAGAACTCCATGGAGGATCATCATACAAGACGAAGAACTACTCAAGGAACTGGTGGAACTTCATCGACAAAAAGGTATGTGGAGACTTGAACTTATCTATCACTCAAAAGTCTATCTACTTTATCTCCTATCTTGAAACAAAAGTCTTTTCCTATATAGAATTTGATTATACACATTTGTTATTTCGAGCCGAGTTTAACTCGCCTATATATTTCTCGAAATATGTGTTGGTAAGCTATCGCTTTGGCCAAGTTCATCTTTACCTAGTGACGAAAGTCATGTTATGTTTTAATCACCTTGAAAATTTCTTTGACTAAAAATGGTTTGTGAATAACAAGTATATAACGTCCTCTAAAAATGTTTCAATAATTGAAATGAGAGTTCAGATTATATAACCGATGATGGATATAAGCATTGTTGTGGAAACACATATATGTATAAGTCCTTATTCCTTGAACCGAAGTTTGCGAACTTTGTTGATCAAGAGAACCGGAACAAGAGCCGTGAACTAAGTCCGCGAACAAAGTCCGCGAATTGGCGGAAGTTCTCGACCCGAGAAAATCTGCTGGAGTTTGAGAACTCCTTCCGGGAACTTAAGTCTGTGAACCCAGTCCGCGAACTTGAGTTAGGTTATATCTAAATAATATTGTTTGTGAACTCATGTTTATATAAACTAAGGAATGCTAATTGCAAACCGTGGATATAAAGTTCATGAACCTATTCGAGTGAATCAAATCGTTTTTGCTTCAATTGTGTCTTGTGTAGTTACATAAGATTTCCTTGCAATTAAACAACTCTCTAACTAGTTCATTTGAGTCATTTGAACTAATTATGGTGAAGAAGAATATGGTTGATATGAAAGTGCTCATATGGATAACTATTTGGTTAACTATTATTGAACCAACAAATGTACATGTTTGGGTACGGTTACACAAACCTAGAAACGTGCATCTCATTTGTGTGTAACAATCTAGGTTTTCGATCTAAAGGTTGAAAGATATTAGCTTGAATCTAATCAAGTTTTCATCTAACGGTGAATAATGAATGCTTTGTTACGAGGCTAACATTGATTGTAAACCCTGATTTGAAAGACTCTATAAGGGAGAACTGTAGCAACTGGGAAACCTAATCCCCACACCTTATGTGTGATACTAGTTGTGTAATCTAGAGTCTATTCTCCTTTAACCTTTGTTTTCTTCTTCTAAACCAGGTTAATGACTTAAAGACTTCATTGGGATTGTGAAGCCAGACCGATACTAGATTCTTGTAGTTGTGTGATCTGATCTTGTTATTTCTATCGTACGAGTACAATCGCAAAGATTGGCTTGAGATTGATATCTCCGATGGGAAAGATATAAAAGTAATCACAAACATCTTCGTCCCATCGTTCGTGATTCCACAATATCTTATTTCACCGCATCGATTGAGATAATTGTGAGATGATTGATAATACTAGGTCGTTCTTCGGGAATATAAGTTCGGGTTATCAATTGGTTCATGTTCACCTTGATTTATCACAAGACAGAACAAAACTCGTAGGTATATCTGTGGGAGGCGGATTTACCTATTACCATAGAATTTTCTGTATGATACAGATTTTTTTATTAAAGTCTTCGACTTTGGGTCGTAGCAACTCTTAGTTTTGGGTGAGATCAGCTAAGGGAATCAAGTGCGTAGTATCCTGCTGGGATCAGAGACGTAAGGAGCGCAACTGTACCTTGGATCAGTGTGAGATTGATTGGGGTTCAACTACAGTCCATACCGAAGTTAGTTTGTAGTAGGATAGTGTATGTAGCGGCTTAATACAGTGTGTGTTCAATCCGAACTAGGTCCTGGGGTTTTTCTGCATTTTCGGTTTCCTCGTTAACAAAATTCTGGTGTCTTTGTTATTTCTATTTACGCATTATATTGTTTATTTTTATAATTGAAGTATCACAGGTTGTGCGTTAGAATCAGTCGACCTTTGGTTGTTGATTGAAAGTGATTGATACTTGAACATTGGTCTTTGGTACCGTTCAAGTTATCTCTCTAGTATTTGATAAAGACTCGCAGATTTCTGTTTGCTTGAGTATAGATCAAATCGAGATATTGAGATATTAACTCTTTGATATATGTTTTTAAGATTGACTCTTATTGATACTCTTAAAATTATATTATAGTTTGTCCATACATATTGCTAAGCGAAATATTGGGTGTGGTTGTTGTACCCCTACTTTTTCACAATAGATGATCTATTTGTGCGAGAAGTAGTACGACTTCGTGGAATGCCAAAGACCATCACAAGTGACAGAGATCTTGTATTCATGAGTAATTTCTGAGAAGCCTACTTTACAATGCAAGACACACAACTGTGCAAGAGTTCAGCTTATCATCCACAAAGTGATGGCCAAACAGAATTAACGAATCGTACACTCGAATTTTATTTTCGATGCTTTGCAGTTATAAAACCAAAAGATTGGTTCAAATGGTTTGCATGGGCCGAATGGTGGTATAACACCAGCTACCACTCTGCCATTAAGATGACTCCATACGAAGCACTTTGCATCCGTCCTCCGCCAGCAATATCCGCTTATTTACCTGTCACCCCCTGTGAATGATGTAGATTTGAACTTACGTGCTAGAGATCACACACTCAAGCTGTTAAAGTCTCACTTGTCTGATGCACAAGATCGAATGAAGAAATATGATGATTCTCATAGAACTGAACGACAATTTTCAGTTAATGATTTTGTTTATCTACGTCTCCAGCCTTATAGACAGATAACAGTTTCTAATCAGTATTTTTCGAAGCTATCACCTCGTTTTTATGGCCCTTTTAAAGTTCTTGAGAAAATTGGAACTGTGGCGTATAAACTGGACCTGCCTATCACTAGTAGAATACATCTAGTATTGCCTACCTTTATTGACTATGACAAATGGGAGCTAGAAGAATTTTTAGACATACAAATGTATAAGAAAGGAAACTGAAATGCTACAAAGTGGTTGCTCAAATGGAAGGGTCACTCCAAAGATGATGCAACTTGGGAAGATGCTTATGATCTCATTGCGCGCTTTCCAGAGTTAGAGGCTTGAGGACAAGCCTTGTTTCAGGCAGGATGGGATGTTGCGATGCCAACTCCTACTTCCTTAATTACAATTAGATTATTAGCTTGGTATTTGATTTCTTTACGTATTTAGTATTCAGTTTCCTAGTATTACAGGTTTCCTTAGTTAGTTTGCTTGATTATCAAGTTTATTCAGCTATATATAGATCGAGTTTAAGCTTGTAACTTATCAGTTATCAATATTAAGAAGTTTGTTTAGTTTATTTAACAAGGAAGAGGTTGTTCGCCCCAGAACAAAGGAATTTATCCCCTGTTTTTCAAGTTCTTTACAACTATATTCCAGTAACAAGATCTAGAACCCTAACAGAAACAACTGAGGTTTTGCCTCGGGGCAGCAAAATATGAGGGCGGCCCTGACCAGGCTCGACGAACAAAGCGGAGCAACAATACTTTACTTTTTTTTTTCAAGATTCATGTTTAATACCGTGCAAGACCCACAACATGATCAAGAACCGGTGAGGCTTGGTTATCTAGTACATAATTGGTTAGGGCACTCATCTAAAGGTGTAAAACGTGCCAGCCCAACCTATCCCAGCCCACGAACTCACGTGCTTAGCGTGCTATGTGTCGTGTTGTGTTATGTCGGAGATTATAAAGTGTCGTGCTGTGTCGTGTCAGAAGGCATGCTGGGCTGGGATGTGCCAGAAAAATAAATATGTTGTGCCGTGTTTTGCCAGGCACGTTTATTTTATATTTTCCAATATAATTTTTTTCCAAATATTTAGGTCTTATATGTGTTATTGTGAAAATAAGTCAACCTATCGATAGTAAAATGTCAATAATTGGCAAGAATAAAGATTTTTTTGTGAAATATACACAAAATGAGATGTATTTTGCCATGTTTTATAGTAATTAATACATATTATGTCGTGCTTTCTTAACGTGTGGTGTTGTGCCGTGCCACGTGCTAATCCGTGTTGCGTGATGTGCTGGGGTACTGTGTCGATTAATCAAACCCAGCACATCCCATTTAACTAACGTGTTGTGCCATGCTGAGCTAAGTCACGTGCTGAGCTGGGTTGTGCTCAAATTTTAGCGTGTTTTGCTGGGCTGTGCTCGTGCTGGCACAACCCAATTTACACACCTCTACACTCATCAGTTCCTACTTCCTAGTGGGTTATAACTTTTTTTTTTTTTTTGTGTGTGTGTGATTTCTGGAATGGCTGACCAAGTCAACCATTTTTTGTTTCTATTTTTGTTTTCTAAAGTGTGGGTGATTTCTTTTCCTAATTTTAGTATTCTTGGAAGGAATTTCATGAGGAATTTCTAAATTCTGTTAGTTTTACAGAAGCACATTCTACCTTGCTTGATTCTTTTTGAGGTCAGGCCTAGGCCCTCGTTTCTATTTTCCTTTTCTTTAGTTATCAATCTCAAAGCGCGTTAAATATATAATTGATCATGATTCCTACTAGCTGGTACCAGAGATATGAAATATGCTTATCACGTCTTTGTGATAATTAATCATCATTCCTCATCTTAGAATATCTCTAACGATTTTTCGACTCAACCACCGCATCATTTTGTGATACCCTCGACGTGATATCAATCAAATGGTTGTTGGTTGATTTAAGTAATCCAAATTGAGTAATCTATTAGCAAGAATGCATCTCCATATGATTAGAGTATTCGGTTCAAAAGAGTCATCCCCAGTCGGCTATAAATTATGTACCTAATGTATGTCTCATTGTGCTCGCTCATTGTTAGACTTAAAACTTGTATTATTCTCTGCTGCTAATTGCTAGTTTTTAATTGAGAATGAGTAATGTCTGTGCAGAAGTTCGTTTCATAAGAGGGACATAGTCAGACCAGCTAATTATTGCAGCAGCAGCAGCGATGCGTCAGATGCTGGGAGTGGCGAGTGTATTGAGTTAAGTAAATGGGATATCATGATGCTAACAGTTGGATATACGCAGAGAGGGCTTCTCTACTCTTGCAAAGAAGAAGATAAGTCAATTCTGGTCACTCGACTAAAAACGTCTCTTGCACTCACACTCGATCACTTTTTCCCTCTTGCAGGTCGTCTTGCTGTCAGAAAACATAATAAATTGAACGTGAATGTTAATGAAATTGCAACATCGTCTGTTTACATTGATTGCAACTCCACAGGTGCAGAATTCATTCATGCGATTGCGGATAATATAACCATAAGTAACATTCTCGATCCGGTGTATGTTCCTAGAGTAGTTCATGAATCGTTATTCTCACTCAATATATAATGTAAATAATTACGAGGGTTTATCAAAGCCGTTGCTCTCTATCCAAGTAACGGAATTGATGGACGCACTTTTTATCGGTTGCAGTGTGAACCGTAGTGTTTGTGATGGTACATCGTTATGGCATTTCATGAATTCATGGTCTGAGATCTCTAGAGAATCTTCAACAACAACACCTGGTTTTAGTTCATCACGTCATATCTCAGGCCTACCTTTTCTCACACGCTGGTTTCCTGAAAGCATGGGCATCCCCATTCAGCTCCCCTTCTCCATCGACAGCAAGTCTTTCAAAGAAACATATATTAGTGCTACTACTGCAACCAGTACGTCTCAACTGGAATCAATAATTTTTCATTTCACAGCAGAGAACATAGCAGGACTCAAAGCAAAAGCTATGCATCTCTGCAGAGAAAACTACTACTAAAATCTCGTCTTTGCAAGCTCTATTGGCTCACTTTTGGGTAGCTATAACGGGAGCTAGGTGTCTAGATCAGGACGACGAGACTAGTTACCTATTAGTTGTAAGTTACAGGGATAGATTGAATCCACCAGTGTGCCAAGAGTACTTCGGAAACTTGTGTGCACCGGCACTAGTAACTGTTAAGGTTGGTGATCTGCTCGAACGAGGAATTGGATGGGGAGCAGTGTTACTGAACCAGGTGATTATGTCCCACAATCACAAAGCAATTCGAAGTTCTTGGGATTCATGGATTGAAAATCCTATTCCTTTTGCGCCTGTCAAAAGATTCGTCACATCATCTCCTAAAATCAGACAGTTTGCTGATCACGGGGAGTTCCCCAAGGTTTAACATGTATGGCAACGACTTCGGCTGGGGAAGACCCATTGCAATGAGGAGTGGAAGTAGTAGTAAGAAGGATGGATTTCTTTCAGCGCATCCTGGACCAAATGAAGGGAGTATACAAATAGAAGCTTGTCTTTCAGTCGAAACATTTAAAGCTCTGGAGAATGATGATAATTTTTTGGAGTTTGTCACTGTCTTGCCTCCTTATGAAAGCATTTAATCATGAGTACTGTTTTAACTCATTGTAATGTCTTCTTGTTTATATCTATTTCCCTACATGAGTAACTTGTATGCTATAAAAATTTAGCTCCTATGCCTTGAGGTAACAGTTCTACAATTTAATTGTCATTACATTACAGGTAAACTAAAATCCAAGCCAACTCTAAAATCCAAGCCAAGAAAAAGGAAAAAGTAAACTGCATGACATTACAATCTGTTGACGACGACCTTATGTTTCTTCTTCTTTCATTCTTCAAAGGACAACAGGAAACCGCCCAGAGATGGAGTTATTATTATTTTGTGGTATTTGTGTTGCTTGCGTGCAATTTAAGTCCATAGTTCTCAAGCTCGAGATTTTTTAGATGCTCCTCAGTTTTCTTTTGACGCTCCTGCTGGATACATATCCCCCCTTTTTGAGGATTGTATTATCTTGGTTGAGGATCGTGTTTTCTTGGGTGGCAGTGTCCAATTTACAGCATCACACACTCCTTTTGAGAATAACTTTCGGCTGATGCCGCCTCCGTACTAGCATGTTGGTTATTAATGGACTTCTCCAAAACCTCCAATAACCTATATGCACGAGCTTTTGCATCGTCCATGGTAGATGCACTGGTCATCTCACGCAGAAACACTTCAACCCATTCTGATCGGTAAGATGCAGCAGCAGCAACAGAATCTCCAGGATTGACTTGTTCGGGAGAAGTTGAATAACGATGTAGCATCTGCCTCTTTGATACTGGAAAAGAATAAGGAGGAGGAGATGTTGTTGAACTTTCTTCAAGAAAGGATGATGTTCGCTTTCTGCACGCCACAGCAGCAGACATGGTGGGCTCTTGTGATAGGATTCGATACTGAAACTAACTTCGATCAATCGATTGGGGATCAACAAGCTAACTAAACAAACCTAGAATAAACCATGTATTTAGAGCAAGTCTTATGGCGGAATCCATCCATCTTCCATCTTCCACGCCACCTCAACACTTGGAATTGTGGATGGAAGCGCAGGTGTAATGGTGGAATAGTAGAAGCGCTATTCTTGATGGAGCTAAAAAAACACAATTAAGAATGGAGCTTTTTTTCAGCCGTTAGATTTCAACAACTCATTTTAAATCTACGAATAAAAAAAAACGCAATTCTTAATTGCGTTCTTTTAGCTCCATTCTTAATTGCGTTTAACGCTATATTTATCGGCGTTCAGATGGATTCCACGAAACCGTGGAACCTTGCTTGGATTTTCTGTGGAAGATCCCAACTTAAAAGCCACTAGACTTGATATCCATGATTCCACACTTGAAATAGTTTGGATTCCATCATAAGACTTTCTCTTATAGACAAATAACATAGGAGAGAAATAAGGAAATTCAGTCCGTCTAGAGATACCTAGAGGCGGACTTGTATGGGTCAAGGGGGTGAGTCACTCAATTTTGGTTGCCAGTGTAATGGGTAGTGATGATTGTAAGTGCTGACCCCTCTAAATTTCTTTGAAAGCTCAATTGACCCCTCTATAATCCTTTTGAAACTCAATTGACCCCTCTAAATTTCTTTGGAAACTAACTTTACTCACTTTTTTTAGTTTTGTTTGTCAAAACCATTACTAGAATTTCTTTGGAAACTAAATTTTACTCTTTTTTTAGAATTTTGTTAGTGAAAACCGTTATTAGGATCATGTATCAGACTTTGTTACTTGATGTTTAGTACATACATTTAGAACTAATATAAAATTTATAATAGCCTTAAAATTTTGGGCAGCCTTCGACCGCAAGTATATTACTGCTTTGACCTAATGAAGTAGATTCCTAGGTCTGCCACTGCCTAGAGCTTTCCTAGTCGGTCAAGCAACTATATATATTAGTAGACCTACTAACAATTTTCGTGCGGTGGCCATGTTTCTAAAATTCCCTCCTTCCAAATTCAGTTTCCCAATCCTTTTAGAATTCCAATTTCTAAATCTCGTTAGTAGAATAATACATAGAAGATAATGGGAAGTGTTTGCTAGCATAAGTTGTTCCTCGTAATGAAATTAAGACCCATGATTTCCTCGAAAAGAAATCCTTGAAGCAAATTTTACTGGAGAAGTAGTTTTACAAGCTATCAAGCATTTAAGAGCGGATGAAACTCCAGGACCTGATGGGTATCCAGTTCTATTTTTCTCAAAAGGATGGTTTTTCATGAAGCATGTAGTTGCAGGAAATCCTACAACCACACAAGTATGAGAATCTAACAATGATTAACCGATCTCAATGTAAATCATCTCTTTATTAATCAAAATCACAAGAACAATTACAAGATATGGAAACTCTAAGTTTACTCTCTCTCTCTCTACAATCTTTCTCTCTCCTGATTTCTTGACCAAGGATTCTAAGAAGAACTCTCTCTTTTCATGGACCATCTACTCTTTATATAGGGTATTACATAGTGGATGACAGTAAAGAGATCCTTTATTTTCGGAATCCCTGTGCGTTATTATCACACATGTACATTAGTTATATTCACAGACTCTACAAGCTTCGCACAGATCTTCACACTTTACTTGTGACTAGGCTGACATCATTCAATACATCACCACATCTCAGCTGAGCGACGACCTTCGAACAAATCTGATTGTCCTTTGCTCGCATATAACACATGTGCGATATTCTATTCCTACATTTTTCCTCTTCTCATTTCGTTCCTTTCGCAAAATGAGCGAAATGAGAATATTCAACTTGCCTCGTCGCACATGCCTATTTTTTCAAATTCCATCTTGCCGACAAATATTTTAATCAAATTTAAACTTTCCTTTCTACGCGTGTTTTCTTGACCACATATCATTCGACGCGTCTCTTTAACCGCTCATCCTAACCAATTATTCATCGTATTAATGAGGTAACTTCCTCGAAAACCGAGAGTAATTTCTCTTTATACTTACTTCATCATCTTCTTCTTCTTTTTACTTTTTCTTTTTACTTCTTCTTTCTTCTACTACTGTTTCTTCATTCTTTATTATTAATTTTTGAGTTTTCTCATCTTTTTCTCTGTTAATTGATCTCACCTTGATCATAATCTTCCCGGATTTGATCTTGATCTTAATCAAATAAAATTGTTCTTCAAACTTTTACCATTCCCCTTCTTCTGATGGCACCAGTTGCTAGGAAAAACGAAACAACCTTTAAAACTTTGAAAGACCAATTCAGCATGAGAGGATATTCACTTTCTCTTCCTCCCGAATGTAACTATTCATCCAAACTCACACTTGATCTGATTAATTAGGAAAAACGGACAAATCATAGAATTATTGTTTCCTTGGAACAACTTTTGAATGGTCTTCATGTCCCATTATATAACCCTAATATTCCTTTATTCTATGAGATTTTAGCTGATAAACGATTCGCACGGGGTATTTTTCAGCTGAGCGGTTATGCTATTAGGATAATTCTAGAATATGCTCGTCTTATAGATGGTTTAGGAACCTCTTATGCGTAGACTGAACCATGATAAAACCATTGATCCCACTAAGTATAACCTTGATAATTTCTTTAATAATTATTATGTGGGACTCATGAAGAAAGAGTCTACTAGATGGGTCATTAGCATAAGAAGAAAAGATAATTTTGCTGAGAACGAGAAAATCATGGGAGACGTTGATTGGAATGAAAATTCCAACCATACTGCTCGTAGATATAATGATGCTGGTTGGATAAACTGTCCCGTCATTTTAACGGGTCCTTATGTATCTGGTAGAGCTGCTGATCATTCTGACCTTCCCTTTCCCGAAGGACTTTCCGACTATCATCCTTGGGAACCTGTCTTATCCGAAGAAGAGAAAAAAGTATACTATTTTCGCATGAATATCTTTTCCTTCACATATATTAAATTTCTCACTTTTTGCTTTTTAAAATCATACTATAAAGGGAAAAAGCGAAGCTAAACGGGTTAAGAAATCAGCTGATGCGATATCTTCGCAGAATGATAGAGTGAGGAACATTCTTTTTCTTATTTTAACAATATTGTTTCCTCTGTTGCTCATCTGTATTATTCGCGTAGATGGAGACTTCAGGTGCTAAGACCAAAGTTAGAACCAAAACCAAAGCTACAAGAACCCATAGTTCATCTTCCCCCTCAAATCTTGCTAAGAGGCTTAGAGAATTCTATAATTCTTCCTCAAGTTCTGAATCTGACAATGATAATTCTTCTCCTTCCGAAGATTCAATTAAATCGTCTATGAGTCAGCTCTCTACACTTTTTGCTGATTCGATGGCAGCTATGGGTAATGACGAGTTACAGCGCATCTTTGATATGGTTTCAAAAATCTGTGATACTCCTTGCTTAGATGATCCATCTCTTCGCATGGCTTCAACTTTATTAAATCCAAGCTTTCAATTTTCCTTTGGTTTTCTGGTAATTTCTATTCTTCTGTAATTTCAAAATCGTGTTCTAACATTAATCATTCAATTTCACAGATGTATCGCATGTCATATGTAGTATCTTCAGATTACAAAAGAACACTTCAGTATCTTGAATCTAAACTTAAAATTGAAGTTTTTTACTTCTGCGAATACAATTTCAGAACTTCGCAAAAGGAATGATCAACTGGATGGTATACATATTCTCTTTTTATATATTAATTCTCTTCCTTACTCATTCTTTCTTTATTTTTCTTAATTATATATTCTTGCAGAAATCTACAGTCTGTCTGATGAAGTGGCTTCTCTGTTTCGCTCTGTTCATCATCCCATTGATAATGATACCCTCCTTAACTATCTCAATTCTTCTTTAAATAACCTCACCGAAGATAAAATAAACTCCCTAACCTTGGAAAAACTCAAATCAGAATACCAACTTCTTAGTATCGATTATAGAAGTGCTTTGACCGCTAGTAATAGTTTTAAACGTCGTTTCCGAGAATCCAAAGAAAAAATTAAGGTTTTAGAAGAAAAAGTTAATTCCCTTATTACTGAGAAAGATAAAATCATTATTAACGGTGTGAAAGCTTTGAAGGAGTTCCAAGAAACTATTCTCCAAGTTCAAATAGATCGAGACCTTGCCATAAAAGAGAAGAATGCACTTATTGAGCGATAAAAATTGATTCGGTCTCGACTTCTTATAAAAAGCGACGCTGAATTTGATTGGGCTACTAGAGTCTTAAGAAATTCTAGAGAAGGCTTAGCTGTGACTATGAGCCTTGAATCCGAACATTCTGCCTTGATTAGAGATATTATGTCTAATAATGAAGGTCGTTTATTACTCCTTTATGTTTGTCATTTTTGAATAGAATTATCCTCTTTTAACTCTAAATTGTTTTTATATTTCGCAGAGAATGAGAAGAAACAACTTGGGAATATTGAAGAATTGAAGAAACAACCTGAGGAATCCAGAAGACTATCAGACGAATTTAGTGCGAAGTTCACTGCTCGTGATTCCAAATATCGAAAGCTTAAGAAGAATTATATCACTACTGTCTCAAACAATAGCAAGGATGCTCTTCGCGCTCGTGATGCATCAGTTAAGATAGTCTGCGAAGAAAATAATATTCCTCTTGTGAAGTATGAATTTGCTGATGTTCCTCTAAATGATGATGTTCCTGATATTTCTGATAGTGAAGCAGAATATGAAGAGTAAGAAGAAGAAGAAGAAGTCCATGATTCTGATGTTGAGTGAAGCAACCATGAGAATCCTAGTGATAATCAAGGCAATGAAGATAATCCACACGAATACTGATTGCTTTTATTATTGTAGATTCTTCTTTCTGCTCTTATCCTTCTAGTATTCTTCTTAAATATGTTATACTTCTCAAATATATTGACCATCTTCTTCACTTTATTTTTAAATTTGTACTTATTAAAATATCAACCTCCCTCATGTGTGCATGAGTTTATCATATGGGAAAGTAACATCTTTAGTGCTTGTATTCCCCTTCTTGCCTCTGTTAATTGTCACAAAATGATAAACTCATGATCATATGAGTTTCGCATGCCTCAGTCATGCGCTTTACACATGCGATTATTTTCGTAACGTACGATATGAGATCATACTTCATAATATTTTTCTCAAGAGGTCTTATTGCGCCTTCCTAAGTAAAGGTCTTATTTTGCCTCTCTTTTATTATTTGTGCGACGAAATCGCAGGACGTCTTTACATTTTATTGTATCGACCCATTGATCTCGTCTTAACTTATTCTTGTATTATTACCTCTTCAGGTTTTCTCTTGTGCGTAAATGTGATAAGCCTTAATTCTCCCTGAGTAAAAAATCCTCATGACATTTACGTCTTTGACAAAATCCAGCTCCCTAATGGAGGGTGATGTCCTTATCTTCCCCCTGGTTTCCCCTTCAAGGAAGCTTACCTCTATCGGTTTAAGGTTGGATCCTCTCATCCGGTAATACAACAACCAGTTGATTTCGCAGTATCTTTTACCTCTACCGATAAGGTTTATGGTTGCGACACTGCACCCTAAAGGGGGTATCTTCGGACCGTGTGCATCATTGTCAGGACTTGTCAAGAGTGATTAAGTAGGATCCAACTCCCCTCACACTCTTGACTCAACCGTGTACCTCGACGCTCTGATCGAGTTTCTGCACTCCTTGGGAAGATCTTATTACCTTAATCTTTCGATTTAGGCGTCTTCCCGGATAGGCTTTTTCGTTTATCTCACCCCAAATATCCATGACTCAAGTTCCAGGGTTGGTATGGCTTTCCCTTGAGTCATGCATACCAGGTTTTCACCGAATATGACATTCTTTAGGTCTTACTTTTGCCTCTTGCATGTATGCGAACTAGGTTGCACGCCACATTCGGATGCCTAGCCTCCCTAATGGAGTTTTTATCTCTGATGCCTTCATTAAGGTCTTATTTCTGTCTCTTAGTTATAAGAGAATCTCTTTCATGGAATGAAACCATCATGAAGTAATAAAATTTTTTCTTTCTACTGTTACTTTTTAGTTATATAACTCGCATTATATAGAATTTTTATTATATAGTTACTCATAAAGGAAACAATTATTTTCTCTTCATACTGCTTGATCATGTTCTTTGCTTGTGCAACATTTTTGAGTTCGCAGACGCTTCATAGAGATTTAATTTGCATGGATTTTTCATAGTGTGCGAACAACCGCACAATGACTCATACTTCCACCTCCACCTTTTCCTTTAAGGTGTAATCTTTATATGTTTCTTGATGCGAGCATTCTCAGAAGATTCTACCTCAGTATCATTCTTTTCAACCGTTCCAACTCTAGATACCACATCAACCATTAGCCTTTCACCCCTTTGATTGTCTTTAACATGTTTCTTCCAGTTTCTTCGCTTATTCTCTCTTTCTTCGCACTTATCCACATCAATTTCTTGGCAGCTTTTTCCTACGTTTGGATCTCCCCTTATCATTCCAAGACCTTAGGGTAATGGGAATTTTATGCATTGATGGAATGTCGAAGCTACCCCCAAAATACCGTGCAACCATGGTCTGCCAATCAAAGCATTATAAGGAGATTCAACATCAACAACACAGAATATGATTTTTGTAGATAGACCTCTTCAGAGGGATTCGCATTGACACCTCTCCTTTGGTCTTATTAGCAGTACCATTGAATCCATATATCTTATAAGTGGACGGAATTAGTTCGTTATCTTTTCCTCACATGGTCTTATATGTGTGATAAACGAGGATACCGACCGAACTTCCTGGATCTATAAGTATTCTATCAATTTCCCATACATTTGCATCATCTTCTTCCTCATCATCGTCTTCTAATTTTTCTTTGGTATTAATGCCTAGCTTTACCACTAATGGATTCTCATGTGGTTCTCCTCCTCTTGGTGTCTCTTTAGCGCTGAATGATATGACTTGTCTTTTCCAATCTTTTAATGGTGATATCTTCGCAAGGTTGAATATTTCTCGTCCATCATTATCTCTCGCATGCACCCGACTTAAGATATTATCATGAAAGTCTTCGATGTTTTTGAAAGAATGAACAATTGACTTGCAATATAAATTCTTGGCTTTCGCATCCACTTCAATCACATATGTGAATTTTCCTTTCTCTGCGTTTTCTCCAAGTGGTGGTGGTGGTGGTGGTAAATGTTGTTGCTGTTGTGTTAAGAAGTGATTTAATTTTCCTTGCTCTATCGTTCGCAGTATAATCTTCCTCACATTTCTAAAATTATGTGTTGTGTGACCATGGAAGCGATGATACGCACAGAAATTTTTACTTCTTCGTCCTGGTGGTGGTTCATCTCCCAGATTGAAGGTCTCAAGAATATATTCCATTAAAACAACAACTTCCCAGATTTTATATGTTGTTGTATTCAATGGCGAAGTTTTATCTGTTCCCAAACTATCTTTTAGTTTCCTTGTCTCTTATTATAATATGGTTGTGTTGTTGTTGTTGACCTTCATAACTTTCTTGTTGATTGTCTATTCTTTGAATTTTGTTATTTCCTCCCCGATTTTGAAGTTGTTTTTCTTTGTATTCTCTTTAAAACTCTTCTTGATCTGCACTGCCTATGGCTACTATATTTTGTTCTAGCTCTGTTCTTTTATTTCCCTAACTTCCTTGAGATGTACTCGCAACTGCATTCGTTATCCTTGGAAGTAAACTTGCATTCTCATTCGCACGACTCATCGCAACCGGGTAAGACTCCATATCTCTCTGCTTCTCTTCTAAAGCTATATATTCTTCTTGAAATTCGCGCAGTTCCGACATAGTTATGTTGTCGTTTATCCTAAAGATTTGTGTATACAATAAGTCTGTAGGGAATAGAGCATTGATAAAAGATAATATAAGATTTCGTTCATCTACTCGTCTTCCCATTTAATTACACATGGTTCTCCAACGTGTTGTCAAATGTCGCAGACTCTCATTAATCCTTCTGCGGAGCCCAAACGCTGTTTCAATTCCTGGTCTTGACATGTTATTGCTGATATACTGCCCCAAAAATATGTTCTGTAGGTGATGGAAAGATCTTATAGTTCCCACTTGCAACCCCTCGAACCATTGTAATGCTTCTCCAGTTAAACTTGCTGGGAAATATTTACACAATATTGTATCATTCCCCTCCCACTGCAATAAAGATCGGCTATAAGCCTTTTTATATGTTGTATTGTGCACGTAGTTCCATCAAAAATATGAGTGAATATAGGTAAAGTACACTTGGATGGTATTATTGCAATTTATATGTGTCTTGCGAAAGGTGTTTTACTAGCTTCCTCTACTACTTCTTCTAACTGTCTTCTTCCACCATTTTTTCGCACAACCATCATTTCTCATAATTCTGCAATTTCTTTAAGAATTTCCTCACTCATAGATTGATCTAAGTAATATCTCATAGGCCTTTTTAGTCTCGCTTGTCTCAATCTATTCTCACGATTATTCTGTCGCATGGCTTCCTGTATCTCTCTTTCTTCAATTTCCTCTCTTCTTCGTCTACGCCTTTCTCTTTCATCTCTTTCACGTTCATGGAGTTCATTATTTCTTTCCTCTTCATCTTCGCGTGCATATTGATCTCTTAACATTTCTCTACCATGCAATATAATTATCTTGTGCTCTGGATCATGCTCCTCATTATTATCTCTCTCATGACGTATGCGATGGTATTCCCCAGCATTTTGATATCTGTCAATCCTTTGATATTCTCGTCTACGATGATGTTCTCGTGGCTGTTCATGTCGATCATATTCCAATCGTTGCTCCATTCGTCTCGCTTCACGCTGATCTTGTAGATTGTCATCTAATTGCAAGTTTTCGCCTAAATTTCTTTCCCTTCTAGCATGTCCTTTATTAGATTGACTTTGTCTTGATAAACTTCTACTGGTTCTTGATCTTGATCTTGTGTTTGTTGCACTTCTGGATCCCTGATCTTGCAATCTAAGACTCTCTTCTCTCAAATTATCATTTTTTCGTATTAAATTCGCACGTATTTCATCCTCTCTACTTCTTTCTGTAATCAATCTTTGCCTCAATTCTGCAATTGTCATATTATCTTCGTTTCCTTCTATCATTCCCGTTCCTGCAGTTCTTTGATCCTCTTCTTCGGTAGAATCAATCTGTGAAGTATGCACGCTTACTCTATCATAATTGATAGGATTGTTCTGTTCTTGTATACGTTGATTTCCAATTGTATCTTCGTTTCTTTGAATATTTATTTCTTCCATCTCTGGTTGATCTGGAATTTCACCTCTTCTTCTCTTAGCAATTCTTGCACTCCTTCTCGCTGCCGTTTGTTCGATAACGGATCCAATCCTCACCATTACTCCTTCTTTCTGAGATTGAATCTCTAAACAAATTCACCAACAGGATTTATCACTCTGATCTGTTTCTAGCGCCAGATGTAGTTGCAGGAAATCCTACAACCACACATGTATGAGAATCTAACAATGATTAACCGATCCCAATGTAAATCATCTCTTTATTAATCAAAATCACAAGAACAATTCCAAGATAATGGAAACTCTAAGTTTACTCTCTCTCTCTACAATCTTTCTCTCTCCTGATTTCTTGACCAAGGATTCTAAGAAGAACTCTTTATTTTCATGGACCATCTACTCTTTATATAGGATATTACATAGTGGATGACATCTAAGAGATCCTTTATTTTCGGAATCCCTTTGCGTCATTATCGCACATGTACATTAGTTATATTCGTAGACTCTACAAGCTTCGCACAGATCTTCACACTTTACTTGTGACTAGGTTGACATCATTCAATACGTCACCACATCTCAGATGAGCGACGACCTTCGCACACATCTGATTGTCCTTTGATCGGATATAACACATGTGGGATATTCTATTCCTACAAAGCAAGATATAATGAACATAGTTGCTTAGTTTTTTGATACGAGGATGATTAACAGCAGACACAACTGACATTTTTTACTTTGATTCCAGAAGGAACATATGCAAACAATTAATTAAGATCTGTCGTCTCAAATTAAGGTTCTTACCTCGAGACTTAAAATGGTGATGGAGAAACTTGTATCCCATGTGCAATATGTTTATACAGATAGAAGACTAGTGGATGGCATTCTCAACCCAAATGAGCTAGTTGATTCTCGATTAGAGCCTAAGAAGCCGGGTATTTTCCGTAAAAGTAAAACAGACCTTGAAAACGCTTTTGACATTATTAAATCGAAATATCTACAGTTTTTCATGGAGGAGATGAGATTTGGGCTTAAGTGGCGAAACTGGATGAAATTTTCTTATTTTACAGCATGTTTCTCGGTTCTAATCATAGGTCTTCGTCTGGGCACTTCAGAAGCTCACATGAATCTATTTCATGGTTTTGAGGCTTCGCAAAACAGTGATTCAAAATTGTCATCTTGTAAGAAAAACAGTGATTCAAAATGGTCAAAGTCAACCTTCGGTCAATGGTCAAAGTCAATTATCGGTCAACTGTCGAAACCATGTTGCCAGCGGTGCTGCCAACCAGTTTCGATCCAAGTTGTCGGTAGCGCTTCCAACCAATTGCCAGCTGCGCTGCTAGCTAATTTCCATCCATGTTGCCAGCCGCGCTTCCAACTAGTTTCCAGCCATGTTGCCAACGGTGCTTCCAACCAATTTCCAGCCATGTTGGCAGCGGCACTGCCAACCAGTTTCCAGCCATGTTTCCAACGGTGCTTCCAACCAATTTCCAGCCATGTTGGCAGCGGTGCTGCCAACCAGCATCCATCCAAGATGTCAATCGCGCTGCCAACTAGTTTCTAGCCAAGTAATCATCCGCGTTGCCCGCCAGTTGTGATGCCATCCAATCTCTAGCCATGTCTCCAGTCAAGGAAGTCTGCCAGTCAATGATCGAAAGCTGCGGTCAACAACGAAAGTCAACCATGACAGTCAAAGTCAAGGTTCTTGGTCAAACCTGCAAGCCCATGTCGATTTGGCCCGTTTCCACCAATCCAGTGCAAAAACCCTATAATAGGATTCTGAAAGCTTCTGGATGACTTGTTGACCAAATTGCTGGAGAAAGTTCTGGAATGTTCCAGACAAAGCTGTCAATTTATAGTCCGGTCTGCGGGTGGATCCTAACCCGGCTTGTTTCAACTCGGCTCGGCTTGGCTTGTTGTCTAAACGGGACGGGTTAGGGTTGCCATATATACCCCTACTAGAAAACAAGTCGGGCTAGGATCAACCTGCGAGTTACCCGCCAACCCGTTAAATTATGTTACTTTGACGAAATATAGAAACACAAACCTGATTCTTCTTAGGATCGGGTTAATGTCAATCTAACTCTTTAGGTTTGCATTGGATTAGACCTTTTCCCGTTCATTTCTTATATTAAGATGTTAATCATATACATCCGAATTTTATCTTTATTAACTTTAAGTATACGCAAACAAGTGGTAACAAACATAGATCTATCAAATAGGATGAACAAGTCTAGCATTTGAAGTTCCAGTGAACACCCATTATTTTAATCCATACAAATCATGTAACCGTCATATTAACCAAAGAAAGACAGAAACAGACATATGAGGAGAGGATAAATATGTTAGTTTGTATGCGATTTTTACCATGAAATATTAATCAACTGATTAAATCAACGGATAATCAAATTCCTAGAAAAATCTAGGTTTAAGCTTGATTAAATCAACGGATTATCAAATTCCTAGAAAAATCTAGGTCTAAGCAAAGTGAAAGGCGGAGAGGTTGTATCACAGAAAAGATCTTGATATATTAAAAGGTAGAGAAGCAAAGTAAGCAAAAATGAAACATATAGGAAGGATTAAAGAGTGGAGGAGCCGAGGAAGGAAAGAGAAGGTGATGTACAGTGGCGGATCTAGAAATCTACTTCACTGGGGTCAAAGCAGTAACATAGTTGTGGCCGAAGGATGCTCGAAATTTTAGGGCTATTATAAATTTTATATCAGTTCTGAATGTATGTACTAAACATCAAGTAACAAAGTCTGATACATGATCCTAGTAACGGTTTTCACTAACAAAATTTTAAAAGGAGAGTAAAATTTAGTTTCCAAATAAATCCTAACAATGGTTTTAACAAACAAAACTCAAAAAAATGAGTAAAATTAGTTTCCAAAGAAATTTAGAGGGGTCAATTGAGTTTCCATAGGATTATAGAGGGGTCAACACTTACAATTATCACTACCCAATACACTAGCAACCAAAATTTAGTGGGGTCCTTGACCCCATACAAGTCCGCCTCTGGTGATGTAGAAAGAATAAATGAGAAAGGGAGTTTTCCGTATGGTTTTTATTTTAGGTGAAAAAAGTACTGTGTGAATCATTATATACGTGAATGAAGACAAGAACGCCTAAGCACAACATTGTCCAATAGTCTGCATTTTAAGTGACCACCTAATTGATCTAGGTTCAATTCTTTGAAGATTTTCTTTTTAAAATTATTTAAACTGATAACATTGACCAGCCAACCCTTTTAGGGCTAGGTTTGGGGTTGGGCTTGTTCATGAATAATACTAGGGCTAGGGCTGACCGTAATCCTACCACGGGTTGGTAAGCTAGGTCCAGATCGACCCTAGCTTGGCCTGTTGGACAGCTCTAGTTCCAGATGACTTTCTATCCATGTTAGTTCCATCTGAAGTTAATCTCGAAATTAGGGTTAAACTCATACATTCAACTATATAAATAGAGCGGAATCTCAACCCTAAAAGGGACACGCCTGGATACACAAAAATACACCAACAAACCCTAAAATGGGTCAGAAAACCCATTGTAATCCATACATCAACAAAATATCTCTTCCTACGGGGATTCGTCCGTTGATGTAAGGAAAACTTGTCGAACAACATAAAATTCGTGTCTCTCATCTTTATGCTTGTTTCATGTTATTAACCTTGTTTTCATCAACATCATCAGATTAATCCAAATATACCTGAACAAAATGGATTGGTAGAACGTAACATCAACACATCACCGAAATGGGTCATACCCTTTTATTTCATTCTTCTGCTCAAAAATGTTTTTGGTATGATGCATTTCTTGTTGCTACATATTTGATTAATCGAACTCCAACTCCTGTTTTATTAATGAAATCTCCTTACGAAGTTTTATTTCAAGTTATGCCAGATTATTCTTCTTTGAGAGTTTTTGGATCCATTTGTTTTCCTTTTCTTGGTCATTATAGACCTGACAAATTGTCTCGTAAGTCTGTTAAATGTATATTTATTAGATACAGTCCACTCCATAAAGGATACAAATGATTTGATCATGTTTCTCATAAGCTTCATATGTTTAGACATGTAATTTTGATGAATCAAGTTTTTACTATAATTTTATTACTACTTCTCATTCAACTGAAGCATCTACTTCTGCTTCTGATTTGCCTCAATCTACTTCTATTACTGACTTTTCAGATCTTGATTCTTCTGTTCCTCATTCTTCTATTATTACTAGATCTATGAGAGGCACTTCTAAACCTAAACAATTCTCAGATTTTGTTTTACATCATTCAGTTAAACATCCTATTTCTTCTGCTTTTACAAGTTTGTTAACTAATATCTCTGAGCCTAAAATTTTTAGAGAAGCATGTAAAGAACCTAAATGAATGGTTTCTATGAAAGATGAAAATGATGCTCTTATGATATATGAGACTTGGGATTATATTTTACCTGAACCTCATATGAATATTCTTGGGTATAAAGTAAAATTCAAGTCTGATGGAACATTTGATAGACTTAAGTCTAGATTAGTAGTTCAAGGCTATAATCAACAAGAAGGAGTTAATTTTGAAGAAACATTTAGTTCAGTTGTTAAGTCCACAATTGTTAGAGTTTTTCTGAGTTTAGCAGTAACCCATAATTATCCAGTGAAACAACTTGATGTGTCAAATGCTTTTCTGCATGGGAACTTATCTGAGAATGTATATATGAAACAACCACCAGGGTTCATTCATCCAGATTTTCATAATAATATCTGTAAGTTGAAGAAGTCATTGTATGGCTTAAAACAGGCTCCAAGGGCCTGGTTTCACAATTTAATTCCTTCCTTCTTCAATATAGTTTTACTAAGTCAAAAAATGGTCATTCAATGTTTATATATGTTACTGAGTCAGATATGCTGGTGTTATTACTCTATGTGGATGATATTCTTTTTACAGGAAGCTCTGATATTCTTATTAATAATATGATACAAGCTTTGAGTAAGGAATTTGGTATGAAGGATTTAGGGGACTTAATAAACATTTTTTTTGGAATTGAAGCTACTAGATCTTCAGATGCTATATTTCTTTTTCAACGGAAATATACTTTGGAATTACTTGATAAGGCCAAAATGCTGAAATGCAAGCCTTGTGATACACTTGTTGCAAAGGCTACGATATGTTCAATTCATGATGGTGTTTTGTTATCTAATCCATTAGAATATAGGACAATAGTTGGAGGTCTTAAATATCTTAATCATACAAGACCAGACATTTGCTTTGTTGTTAATTATGTTTCTCTATTTTTGCATACTCTAACTGATCAACATATGCTTTTGGTAAAGAGAATATTAAGATATTTAAAAGGTACCTTAGGTACTGGAATTACTATGAAGAAGGGGGATATTCATTCTTTAACTGCATATATTGATTCTGACTGGGCTGGTTGTCCGTATACAAGAATATCTACCTCTGGTTTTGTTGTGTTTATGGGTGCTTCTGTTATTTCTTGGTCTTCAAGAAATAACTGTTTCAAGAAGTTCAGTTGAAGCTGAATATAAATGTGCAACTGTGGCTGCTGCTGAATTACAGTGGTTTACATATGTTTTAACTGAATTGAATATTTCCGTTGTGTATCCTCTACAGATCTTTTATTACAATCAGATTGCAATTTGCTTGGCATCTAACCCAGTCTTTCATGTCAAGACCAAACATGTGGAGGTAGATTATCATACTATTAGATAATTGGTGGATGATGTAATGACTAAAGGCTTCTGCTATCCTACTTTTTCCAGGATTCTGCAAAGGATAATTCATTCTTCTTCAACTAGTGTTGTTGCTTCTTCAACTTAGTCTCTGTATTTGATTGTTCTTTTCTGTCAAATAGGCTCTTGTTGAGAAATCTGTCTTTTCTGTGTCAGTTCTGACTCTTGCAGAGTGTCTGACATATACTCACTGACTCTTGTTGAGTGTGAGTCTTTCTTATTTTTGGACTCTTGTTGAGTGTCTTTGTTAGGTCAGATAGGCTCTTGTTGAGTATCTACCTTTTTCCTTTATTTTGTTTTGCAATCAGTTCTTCTCTTTACTTGTACAGATTGAGTGGGTATGTTAGGAATATGTCATGTATAGTCAAATCAATAATATTGATTTGACTTTGTCTTGTAATAATAGGTATAAATACCTCCCTTTTTGTGTCTGTAAAACCACCTGATCATTATTATTCTATTTTTCACGTGTATGATCAGAATTCGAAAAGCACCTCTCCACTCCTCAGCATCCTTAACGTGACTAGACCCAGGGTGCACGGATGCTCCATTTTTTGAGCCGTTTCGGCGCTCAACACGTGTCGGATACGGGACGTGTGTGGACACTGACACGACGCGCGTCAGACGGACAAATGTGCGCGTCCTGTGCGCGTCTGGTTTGGACACACTGGTGACTCGAGTTTTGAAACATTTTTTTTTTCATTTTCATTTGAACTTCTTCCATTATTTTTACACAAAATTGGTTAAAAAGACCAAAATCAACAATTCCTGGGTGAAATGGACAGTTAGGTTTTGATACTGTTTAAATGGAAAAAAATGTAAAAATAGGCAGGATGTAACCAGTTTCATCGTGCCCATTTTCAAATATTTTTTCTTATTTTTAATTTACACATGATGTATCCAGTTTCATCCTTGCTATTTTTTAAATTTAAGCTAAGGATGAAACCAGTTTCATCCTTACTATTTTTTTTTCTGGCCATTTCACCCAAACTATTTTTTACTCGTTCATTTGAACCGTGATTTAAAAATATTTGGACAAATGACCCATTTTCCGTTATTTTTAATATTATTAACTAAATGAAGAAAGAAAAATATTTAAATCAATCATTTAGGACTTTATTAGGGTTTTGTAATTTGAAATGACATCACGTGTACCCTTGGTTGGGCATGTGTTGTTCTAAGAATGTATTTTGATTGTGCCATGTGTTTAATAGTGATAGGTTGCTTGACCTTCGGCGTGTGTAAACAAACGATTTTCTTTTTTTTTTTTGAAATTTATACAAATATAGCATCATTTTCTAATTTTTATGATCGAAACACTTGACTTTGCTATAGAAATACATAATTGTATATATAAATAATGTATAAATAAAATATATATAAATGTCCACGTCGTAGTTTTTTGAGAATTTTATATTGTCCGTGTCCGCGTCGTGTCATGTTCGCGTCTGTGCAACCCGTGACTAGACCATCAATCACCTTACAACCAGCAATCTTCACTTCTAGCCTTTCTAAATCTCGAAAATGCTTGATACCTCAGCCTCAGTGGCTACATGAGTCTCGAAAGTACCTGGTGCCTTGTCTACAACGTAATTCCCAATGTCCTCGTATATGACCAGATGCATCTTTATCTGCAGTGGTTGAAATCATAGGCAAGAAGTCAGCACGAGAAAGGGTTATTACATAGACTGCACAGTCCTCGTGAGGAGGAACGCTCATAAGAACAAAGAGAGATTTAGTTGGTTTTGATTTATTGAACCCAAAGCACCGCAAGCTTCTGCCAAGTCTATGTCATATTGAGAAATGGCCCCAAAACCAACATGGACAATATCCACAGTAACCTGTTGAGGAAGTTTAAGATAAAAAAACTCGATAAAAAGATAGAAACCAAAGGACCTCTTCCTCTCTCTAATGTCGCCTCCACTACATATTTAAGCTTTGTAGGGGCGACATAGAGCTAAAACATGACCTCGTCCAGACTAAGACAACCATCTACACGAAGAAGAGGAAATTAGGCGAAGAGTAATTATGCGATAAGGAAAACTAAGCATGAAGAACAACCATGCGACAGACATAGCACGATGTATATCAAGAAGAGCACGAAGCAGTAGCGTGAAGGATAGCGACATCTCTTCAGAGCCTGGCGAATAAGACGGACTGAACAGAGATCAGCTAGCAGAGATTTTGCACGTGAATCCGTTTGTCTTCTACCATGGTGTTTGCCTATATAAGGGTTCAAATAATAAAGAGAAGGGGGAGGTGATGAAGAATTCAATCAAGTATCAAAGCAAAAACCACTTTTAGAAGAGAGAAAAAAAGCCATTAGAGTTTAATCTTTTACTTGTCATCTCCATTGTTATAAACTTGAATCTTCATCATATTTGTAAGAACACAATATCCTTAATAAAAAGCTCGTGTAAAGATCATATCTAGTGTCAAGAGGTGTATAATATCATTAAAGTTTAAGTTTATCTCCATGACTTAGACTTTGTGTTCTTATCATTTCATTGGGGGTGAAGTTGTGGGATTTACTGCAACTACAAGCTCCATCCACGAGTGACTTCAGATTCATCACCTCAGACTGAGGAAGCAGCAGAGCTACCTCCAATTTATTCGAACCAATCTTGGAAACTGCCGATTCCTGAACCACCTTACATCTCCACCGATGTCCTCTAGTGTCAAGCCCTTAAAAACAAGCTGAGTCTTTACCCTTTCAGGGTCTGGAGCAGGTATGTCACACTTGTTGATAGCAACACAATGGGTTTTTCGCTGCTCTGGCGTGGTTCATGGCTTGTAGGGTACCGAACCATCATCAGCTGCTATACCACAAGCAATACAGCATCTGTAACAGAAGCTCCTGTTATCATCATTGCACTAAATGCGGCATGATCAGGAGTGCCAAGGAAAGGGATCGAGTGGTAACAGTTACCATCAGTGCTCCTCTTTTACCATGATCAACGTGACCCATTACTGTTACAACGGGTGGTCGTGGTTGGACATCTGGACCTTCATTAGACTGTCGCCTTCTAACTTCCTATAAAAATGAGAACAACCACAGTTAACGATTTTCTCAGGTCAAATATGTATGTATTGCAATCTGAGTTGCGTTGATTAATATACCAGTGGAAATCTTTAATTGCAGAACTAGCGTGGTGTGGCACAAATTTGCACTTAACACTACTTGGCACTAATTTACAGAAACAGCATAAAGAATGGGGGCAAAGGCTCCACCCTCCCATTTCATGAGAATTTATAGCAAATACCTTGTGGCAGGGACGGAGGGATGGAGGGACAAATGGGGTCCGCCGACCCCAGTTAATTCTGAAATCTCATAAATTTAGGCTTAAAATTGCTAGATCCACCGTGATTTTTTCACGGTGGAATCACCGCCAAGACACAAAGGAAAAAAAAAGGGTCCACATAAAATAAAAAACTAAAAACCAACCCCCTTTTCTCCGGTGGGTCGCAGGGGCTTCTCTCTGTCGGTGATATCACGGAATTTTTTTCACTGTGTGTCTAGCACTGCCGTATAATTTTTGTAATTTACATGTCTTGTGGGGACAAATATGTTTTATAAAATTGAAATTTTATTTTTAATAGGGTCAAAATTATGTAAAATCAATAAAATATGTTTTATAAAACTTATGTAAAATCAATAAAAATACATCAAAAATACGACGTAAAAACAAAAAAAAAACATCTAAATTACTATCTAATTTAATTAAAATATTTTATAATTTGATTTTCACTTAGTTAATATTAAAAAATCAATAAAAATGTTAAAAAAATAATCGGGCAGCTAGTAAATACAGATTTTTACCATATAAATTTGCCCCCACTTGTGAAAATGTCCGGCTCCGTCACTGCCTTATGGATACCCTTTAGAGTCTAAAGCACAATTTCATGTCTCTCAGAAACAATAATGTGCATCTCTGAAACCATTGTTGATACTGTACATGGCTATTTCTCATCATACATTGATTGACTGAGGATAGTAAATTGCACACAAATATCGTAGGAATAAAATGATAAATATATTTATTTTTACTTTTGACAGAAAAAGAAAGAAAGAAAACTGTACACGGCAAGGGGCAATAATCTAGCCATTGCAAAATGCTTACGAACTTTATTATACGATGAGATATCAAAAAGAGGTGAATTCTCTCCCTAGTTACTACACATCTATTCTGTGCTGCACCTTCTTCCGAAACTCAATAGCCATGACGGGAATGCATGGAGTTGTTATTCTTGTTGTTTTGTGTTGCTTTTCCCAGACGCAATGCATAGTTTTCTACCTCCGACGCTCTAAACTTCTTGTGATAATCAGCCTCCATTTTCCTTGACTCTTCCAGCTGTTGGGTCATCCTATCGTAATCCTTTTGACGCTCATTCTGGATGCTTATTACATCTCGCTTGAGATTAGTGTTTTCTTGGTTGAGTTTTGTGATTTCTTGGCTCATAGTTTCCAGTTGCTGCTGCATCTCTTCCTTAACCCTTCTAAATTTCTCCTCATACTCAGCCACTATCTTCTGCCGCTCTTGGGTCATACTGAGTTCTTCTTGTGACGGTAGATTCGTTCTCCTGTCAGGAGTAGATCCTAAGCGAAGTTGAGTCAAACTCTTGATGGCAGAATCCAAATCATCACCATGTAGTTGTCTCTCAAGAACCTTTCTGTCCATTCCGGGGAAGATTGATACGAGATGAGCAAGTGCGGCAGAACCAGCAGCAGCAGAATCATAATCGCTCTTGTTATCTGATGGATAAAATCGAATTGCTGGAGAAGCTGAATAAGAACAGCGAAGACTCTTAGAATAAAGAGGAGATGCAGATGTTAAAATCTCTTTTCGCTTTCCACACAGAATAGCAGCAGACATGGTTACTATACGGATGTTGAATTTTGTGTAACCTAAACTTGAAGAAGAAAAAAAATTCTGACGATAAAAACTTAAGGCTTAATATATATATATACTTGTAATGCCATACATAAACTTCCTAATATATTCGGTGAATATCCAAGAAAGGGTCCAAGTGCTCTCCGGTCAAAGTCCTTTCCAACTCTAAGACAACTTTGTTTAAAACTTCGAACTCGGTTTGGAAATCTAGTTTCTTTATATAAGGATGCAGGTTGTGCTTATAGATGAATACACGTTGCCCTCTGAAAAATCTCTCGCTTTCTAGTTTTCTGGGTTTTTTCTTTTTATTTTGTCAATACTGTTCATTCTGTGTGAAGATTAGATATATAGGTCGATGGAACAACAAGCAGAAGAGATAGATGTTATTGTTCCAAAACATAGGTCACGCTATGTATCTGTTAAACTCGAACATATACGAGTTATGGTAACCACTGGGAGACATATCGCTCTCAGCTTTAATATCGAGGTACAGACGTGCTCTCCCTTCTGCTTTTGAGGTTACTCACGCAATGACTATCTCTAAAAAAAACTTATTTTATTTTTCCTGTTGCAGGATGGAGTTATGAAGCTGACGACTGTACCAGAAACCGAAGATAGAGAAGACATTCATAGATGTGCAGCATTCATCAAAGCTGTAATATTGGGGTTTAGTATACCAACGGCAAGTAAGTTTCTCCACAGAGACAATTTGAAGATTGGTTCTTTGAAGATTAACACCAATGACACATACATGAAACAAAACATAATCAGGACCAAGTCTGCAATTGAAGATTTTACTAAAACCAACATTTTAGTAAACAAGGACGGCAACCAATTATACATACTAGGAACTCCATTATTTATCAAGAATGCCAGTGATCATATTTCTCATCTAATCTCATTGTACAACTAAAGATAATTGAATTCGAGTCGATGTCCTTGAATGTGTTCAGTAACATGTGGACACAAAGTTTATTCCCGGTTTTCTTATACGGAATGGTATATATTGTCACTTTTTCCTTTATTAACCTTTAAAAATGTAGCTGCATAGATTTTGGATGCATTAAGACAGGTACAAGCATTTATCTAATCTCACACTAGGAATGGTGAATTTTCTGTTAAAACTTCTTATAAAGCCCTTATATCTGAGCTAAACCATATGCAAAACGCACAACCTTCTCGGACTTCTTACAAGGCCTTTCGGAACATTCCCATCCTTCCTAAAATCGAGCTTCTTATCTGGAATTGCATAGAAAAATACCCTACACAGCATCTAGATTATCTCAATACCTCAATAATCATGAGCCATGTTGTTCGTGTTACACTAATTCAATTGATACAGCTGAGCATATTTTCTTGCACTGCCGCTATTTTGAAGGCAGTTTGGGCCAACACGCCCATTGATAACTATTGCCTGGAGTATCCGCAGAGATACGTGCTTCAGAATTTCAGAACAAGAATACTATTCCTTTAAATACTAGGAACCATGGTCTGAGAACACCGTGCTGTTATACCTAATTCCCAAACATCTCAGACTCCTGCTCTTATTGCGATGCCAAATATAATGATCTTCGTGACATTTTTTACTGTTATGCTTATGATAAAGATACTAGTAATGCAGGCTTGGGTCTCCATACTAACTGATTTGACAAGATCAGATGAACAAGTAGAAAAATGCCTTGTCATTTTCAAAGGAATCAGATGGATCAAAAACCATCACACTGGTACTGCTTCTGTTTTCACAGTGACGCAAAGATAGCAATCACATATCTTAAAAATAAAAATGGTTTGATGCAAAGAATGCAATCACATCTTAAAAATAAAAATCCCCAACTGTGATGGTTTACCAGTACAATTTTAAATGACTGGCATTTCCTTTTAAACAGTTTTTGGTTTTCCAGAATAGATTATGTCAACAGGATTTATATTTCATCAGCCGCACAAGACAGCTAAGTACTGCAGAAGGAATCATGTAAATGGGGAATGGATGGTGAATTTTCTGTTAAACCTTCCTTTCTCTCAACAGTGTAGTCCTCTTTTTGAAATGAACTGTTTTTGTTAAAATCAAAAGCAAAAAAAAGCACTCATCATACGTAGATGATTTATTACTAACAGAAGAATTTGAGTTTTACGTACAGGATCTCAAAATAATATTAATGATACAGTGGAGCAGCATCAAACGGAATAATTGTCTTGCTACATAAAAAAACAAATAAATAAATCCCAGAATTTAAGAAGGGATAACTCAAGCAAGCGATGAAATGAGATAGAAAGGATGAACCTTAACCCCAACGATCTTGAAGAACTGGGACGGAAAACACAAAGATGCAGTCTCTCTTAAACAGCAATCTGACTGAAAAGCAGTTTTCGGATCTGAAATAAACAACAAATTTTTACTTATTAGATTGAATATATGATGACAAGCAATTTAGATATGGAAATGGTACAGGTGAGAATGTAAAATCAAGTGGATCTGAGCTTACTAAACTAACACTACTTTGGGAAAGGAAAATACCTCTGGAAGCTTTTTACGGAATACAACATCCAATCTTGCGTCGAGTGTGTTCTCAAACACAATCTTTCCATCTCGGGAAGCCAACACCACACCTCCAGAACTGAAAACCAGATGCATATTTTTTATCAGAAAACAGCCAACACATTTTATTGCTCAACAATAATCATGCATATGCCAAGACTAAAATCTAATAATAACCAAACACAAACAGGGGAAGGTGTCCCAAAAAATCCTAGTCAATCTGTATTATAATATCTACCAAAAAATCTAAAAAAGAACTTTTCCAAATGCGATTACAGTTGACTCCTCTTCAATAGATCAATATGATGATCAATCAGCTCTTTCAATGTCAGAATAAGTTAAACCTCGAGACCGACTTAGCACGATGTATAATAGACTGAGACTATACGATAATGAGTTCCTAGTTAGTAATTACTATGAAACCCATGCTTAGACATGCCTCAAGTTTATTAACCACAGATAATGTTCCCAGTTTAACGAGCAAAACCAACATAGGATCCTCAATTTCACAGTCTGGAGTGCAAACTAGACAACGAATATACATGTTACAGATAATGTTCCCAGTTTAACGAGCAAAACCAACATAGGATCCTCAATTTCACAGTCTGGAGTGCAAACTAGACAACGAATATACATGTTAGTTGATCTCGTACTTGAATTTGGTCAAAAGACTCGAAACTAAAATACTACACTTTGCAAGTAAGGCAAAATATTCCAGAACCTAGAATAAAACAAACTAACTTTATGAATAAGGCAAAATATGAATACTAGAATATCCATATCAGTGATGGCAAACAGCAAGGCAATATAACTTCTGATGCAAGCAAAATCATTCAGTGGATGTCTTTCATCAAAATTTGATTTAAGTGGAAAACTTACCAGTGAAGTCCATGTTCATTGTGATGGCTAGGAGCAGGAGGGAGAAAGACATCATTATCGACAAGGATCTCAGGTTCATGAACTCCTGCTTTACTTGCATATTCTTGTTTTGCAGAATCCAAAACTTTGTTCACCAAATTCAGATCAGCTTTTCGGCAACGTAGTAAGACAGCAGGCTCTTTCAATCGGAGCAAACTCTACAAGGAGTCGAGTCGAAAATTTTCGCATCAGCAATTCGAGCAGTTTAATTAGAGAACATAAAAGCAGTGCAGAGAAGTAAATTGCTCAAACCGCAAAAAGGGTATTTACACAAAAGTGTGCAGTGTTAGTTAATTCGAGAATCATAAAATGGTATTACTACCTTCACATGCTTATACATCTGATACAAATATTACGCCTGTTCTTAGTTCTTACATTATACAGCATATTCTCAGTAGTTTTTCTCACTTCATTGTACAATGAAATCTTTTCAAAGAACAAAAGATTATATTATATTGTCAACACATAGCAAAGCACCAAAATTATAACTGACCTGAACAATAAGATCCTTGAGAAGATGTTCGTAGTTACGGGGTTCGCCCTTGACATGAAATATTTCTTCTCCAACTTTTTCAACTAGTTCTCCCAAGAAACCATGGTGATGTCCATCGCTCACCTTCAATAGTTCCTTTGCAGCTGCATCTTTCATTGCACTGACCAAATCATCCTGTGCTTGAAGAACTTTGATACGGGAAGCATTGAGCTGCATAGAGTACTCACTACAAGATAGCAACAAAGACCACAAATATTAGATCATAAGCAACACAAGTTCTACAGTACCTACACCTTCCAGCTATTCCAACACTAGAGTTGACCAAAATAACTAGATGAAACTATAACCAACAAGCAATCATTACCCAAATCCAATAACTGATTTGCACTACAATTCATAACAGCACTGGAATGTACAAGAGGATGCCACTTGGCCCTGTAAATTTGTGCGTTAAGGATCTCATTTACTACCCTACTAACTTGTGTGTTTTAAGATCTTAACCCTCTTGCCCTCAATTTGTTCTGTCCAACCAATTCTCAGTAACTTAAAGTTTAAAACTAGTTTAAGCCACAGATTGCAAATCAAAACCTAACTCTACAATATTTTAAGTCAGATTGCAAATTGAAACCTAACTCTACAAAATTCAAGTATCCACAACTAGAAAACTGCTGATCTAAAGTTTATCATCATCAATCACAGTACTAATTCAAGTTTCACACAATCGAAAAATAAAAATTCCAACAAAACCTCACATTTTCTTACGAACTTCAACTTGCTTCTCCTTTCGCTCATACTCTTGTCTGATCTTCTTCTTCTCAGCTTCAACTAATTGCAACTTCTCAATGTTGAATTCCTGTTTCCCCAAAAAAAAAAATATCATCAATAAATTACCAAATTCAATATCTAAACACTCCAAATCACAAATTCAACACAAATTCAGCAGAAATTAGTGACTAAAAACTTCAGATCTAAGAATTTAAACTGAGAAAATTGAAGTGATCTCTTACTTCTTCGGCAGAGACAGAGATCTCATTAGCTTTTTCTTCCGCTTCTTGACGGATGAATCTCACCATCTGCTGGATCTGCTTGGAGACATCGGCATCATTCATTTTCGATTATCGGAAAATTTCCAAATCGAGAATTATGAGACTTTGATTTCGGTTCGATCCTTCTCTGATCGGAGAAGGATGAAAGAGAAAGTAGATATAGGGAGAATGGGAGGGAGGTAAGACTTGTTTTTGGAGAGAGAGAAACGGGACAGTATTTGATATTTAATGGGAGGTGTAATGTTGCGGGCCGGGTTAATAATTTATCGGGCTTTTGTTTTATTCTGATTTGTCATCGAGAACCGGGCTCGGGACTGACAAGGTGCCACAAAAGTCCCTTCTCCCACACATGCACCGGAAGATTCACCATCTCTCAAACTAGAGTTTACAGACTTAAACGTATCTTTTTCACAGCACCACAAAAAAACTTCTTTGTTTGATTAAGGCTATACTCTTAACTACCATTTTTCCCCTACCACCATGAATTCTATTGTTCATTTCCTTCCAAATAATCCATATCACATCATAATAGATGATCTCCCAAAATTTTTTCTCTCATCATTATAATAAAATGATCCCAAATCTCAAAAGAATAGGTACAATGTAAAAGCAAATGGTGTGAATCTTCGACTGCATTATTACACAAAACACACTCTATTGTTTCCAAGTGAATGCCTCGTCTGTATAACATAACTCTTGTAGGTAAAGAATTGTGGAAAACTGCCCGTAACATAAAACTTACCTTTTTGGGAACACTTCTCTTCCATAAGTATTTGTTGAAGTCACAATATCAACATTACCAGTTAGGGCTTCATAACACTTCCTACTATTAAAATCTCCCAGAATTTTTAGTTCATCATCTTGCCCTTCCGTTAGAACTGGAACCATTCTTAAGTCTTTCATAGCTGGACCCCTCATAGCTGCAATTCATTTTCTACTATAAGTATTAACTGAAATTCTTTGTTCTATCTTGAATAGGAAAAGATGTATTTTTTCTAAGAAGCCAACTACAACATTATAGATGTGATGTTGTCGACAATCCATATTCCGGAAACATGATTAGTACTATTACTAAATTATTCCGGTGATTGGTTGGTTCACCTAGTCTTGACTCTTCCAGTTTCAACAGCTACTAAAGAAAGGGTGTTTTCTAGTATGAATTTTGTGAAAACATAACCCTGTAACAAGATGGGTGATAATTTTCTTGGAGATTGCATGGTAATGTTATAAATTTTGTGAAACTTCGGTTTATCTTATCTTTTTGGATACGTCAGATATATTTTAGTTAAACTTTACGGTGCTAACCACGTGGTATTTTGTAAAAGTATTTGATGATTTATGTTGAAGGTGAAATTGTTCACGGGGCATAGTGAAAAAGTAGGATTGGCTACTGCGCAAATGGCAAATAATATAACTGCATATCAACAAAAATATATTGTTTAGAACTTCTATTGTATGCTGGTTTTTTTTTTTTGCACAACTTCTCTTTCATTAGAGTTCTTCAATATTTTAGCCCCACCAGATAATAATTTTTGGGTCTGTTGTTCTTGAGGACTAGTTAGTCCAAGATTCCAAGAGCCAGATCTTTGATGGAAAGTTCGTATATATTCATTCGATTCTTGGACTGAAGGTTGAATAAGCGACTACAAGCATGCAATCGCTCTTTCCAATGGTCTCTAAATCATTATGGTGAAGAGGGTGTTAATCGATGGTGGTACCAATGGAAACATTATTCATATCAAGACCCACATCAAGATAAAATAGCATTCACATCTCATCTACTCTACCTTTACCTCTTTCGTAAGAGAGTTTCGTCCACCTCTCATAGGAATATGGGTATTGAGATAGCTTGTCACAATATCTAGGAAATACAAAATTCCAATGGTCTTTCAAGTAGATACCCAAAGTTTATGTTTAAGCTAACTTTTCTGAATCTAATTAATCACGTTTCCATTTCGCTTATTATATCTAAAAAAAAATAGTTAAATAATAATATGATTATAGATAATATTTAACTAACATATATGTACCCAACCCACTAGTTGTAAGTCTTAGTATTAGTAAAAGTTTATACTACGGGATAATTTTTGCTGCACCATATTAGTTTAAATGGTAAATATTGAATCGTAGATAAACAAACGGCTTAGATGTATGGATAAATGTTTTTTCATTAGACGTGAAGTATGGTGTTTAACACTTACCGTAGTTGCGTTATTATATAGTTTCTGTTATTTACCGCCTCTTTCACCACTCTTCATACCAGACGCTCATCTTTCTCAATGATGAGAGAGAGCAGAGACGGTCAATAAATTAAAGAAAAATGAGAAAAATGAGGAGTTCCTTCTATCATAACCATAAGTAGAGAATCATTTATTCTAGGTAATTATTTATTTTATGCGTTCTTCGCGTTACTTATAAGTTATTGTTCTTTATTATTTGATTAATCTTTTTTCCTTAAAAATTCTGCTTCACACATGTTTCTATGTTGTTATTTTACTTTTCTTAAGTTTTTTTTTAGTAAAGATGTAAAAATTTATGCTACGCGCGTTACTCGTCGATGGGTTATTTGTGTTTAAGATGACTTGTCTTAATCTGATTAATCAACTTTGTATTTCACTTATTATATCTAAAACGGAAATAAGTTAAATAATAATATAATTATAGAAAATATTTAACTAACCATATACGTGCCTAACTTAAACACATTTGAGTCGGAAATATGAACAGAATTAGACCTTGAGTCCGGCATCAGAGAAAGAAAGAAAATCTGACATGTGACTCGAGTTCAAATCCCAAGTCAAACAAAAATAGGGTAGGAATATCTTTATTGGTGTATGTGACTCTAGAATCTATTGTGTTATACATAAATAAAAGATGATATTCTATTTCTTTTATGAGAGTTTTTGGGACAATTTTAAAGTCAGTAGATTAAAACATTCAAATATAATTCTCGAAAAAGCGTCACGTCACTAAATTTCTCTGGTTTGTTTAGAAATATTATTACAAAAAGGTAGAAATGACATGTCCAGAAAATCATATAACATACTGTATTGATTGAAATTTCTGGAAAAGAATGTGCATGTTCAGAGCTAATACTTACTTATCAAATATATCTCGGAATGCACAATATTAAGATGTTTCACAATACAAGTTTGTTTTGAGATAATTTTTTAATGTTTTATTTGTATTCTTATAGAGATGGTCTTGGTTGGCTTGACTTTTTTCTTTTTTTTTCTTTTCTTTTATACAAGCTTCCAACCCGGTGCATACGCACCGGTATGGCCGGATGTGATGAGATAAATCTCATTTTACTGCACAACTTTGGATAATAACTCAAATTTAAAGTCATCCAAGTCCATCATCATCCATTAACTTAAGCAACAGAGTGAACTTTTCTCCATGACCTCAAGTCCTTAAACCGAAGTAAAGGGAAGACATAATTTGACCCTAGTATATTCTCTCAATATTACTCGTTAATATATGGAGGCAAACTTTGTTGCGGGTGTGCTAGAAAAGAATAGTTATAGAGGACAGTGGTTCACTAACCTCCCCAAGTAATTGTTGTAATCGTTATGCTTACTGACAGTAAAGCGATCCATAGTTCGTCCTGTCAGGCATGGGAAATTCTATTTTATTTCTATTTTCTTGACCTATTGAAATGTAATTGAATGTAATCTCCATACGAACATTGTTCGTATCTGGATACGCAATTTTGGTTCGTCAGTTGGCATCTCTACATATATAATTGGGATGTCTCTAACCCTTCCTTTTCATCAAAATATAAAAATCTTAATATATGAATTTGGATTAGTTGTTATTGGATTATCGAAGACCCTTATTTTTGGCGAGAATATAGAATATCTCCCTATGAATGATAAGCTAAAATAGTGTTGCCATCAATCATATAAATGCAAAGTTTCAATTGGCATGGGAAGCAAGATTGATAACGAAGAGAGTATATAAAAAAATCAATTGAATACATAGAAACACCAATATTGTTATTGATCGACATCGAACTGTTAAGAAAATAGAACCTAATTGGCCCTATTTCATCACTTGAATGTGTCTTGGTGTTTAAGTTTAATATTTTTATCAACCTTTACAATTCATTTTATAGTAAGTCTGACATTCCATCAACAGCGTGTTTTGCATGCATAAGGCTACCTACCTTTGAAGTTCATCTCATACTGTAAGATTATCATCAATTGCGTAAATGCGAGCCAAACAAATAGACCTTATAATCAAAGTAGTCTGACCTTGTCTTCTTTTTTCTTTTGTAGTTGTACATTTGTCACAGTATTTTATATGTTTCTGATAAGGCACACGTACACACATAATGCTTTAAACCTTTTCTAAATGTGGACGTAGACGCCATGATGAACATATAGGGTATAGAAGCGATTGTGATTCTTCTAGTGTTGTAATGGATGTTGATGGCTTGGTGTTAACATATAAAGAGATGATGATACGGTTTCACAAAAAAAAAACTAATGAAATATCACAGAAAGTACTTTAATTAGATTCCCAGTTTTGTATATTTTGTATAACCCATTCACTTCAGTACGATAATTACTGGGAACATTATGAGTGCATCTGAAAATCATCTCCACCACTTCATGGGCATTCTGTAGTCTGTATCACGACATTTAACGTATTGATTCTCTTTCTTTATAATACACAATGACGTAGTTGATCACCAAAGTCCTGTTTACGCCTTTCTTTCCCTAGCCTCCTAACGGTTCATAACCCATGATCCCATGATATAATAGAAATTATTAGTGACTAAAAGGTTTTCTTCTTTTCTTAAAAAAGTAAAATTACAGAAGATTGTTTAGTGTAGAGATTGGTCTAACCTTTCTCCGCCGTAGAAGCAGCAGAAAGTGGTGCTAAATGGTTTCAATCATCACGAGACACACTGGTGTATACAATGTGATGCTGCATCTCTGATACATATGATGTTCGTAAAGCCTCATAGTCCCATGATTTATATCTCGATCGTCGAGAGTTAGATGAAGCAAACTCCCGCTCAAAACTTCCTTCCACATCAAGTAATTTTTAATGTGAACCTTCCGGTTTTGGCAACTGTGTGAAGTTAGAATTTTACTATGCATCTCTTATAAATTCATTTAATTGTGTTGTCGCTGCAATAGTTACCACAATAGATTATAAATACACACAAGCATATGTTAGAGCATTGCTCGATCGAACTCGCATGCGTTGATATATCAAGCATGTTTGTCAATGTTAGTGATCAAAACTATAAGTCTTGGTTGCTAGTCTATTATAGCTAAGTCTCAGACTAGGATAGAAAGTGTAGTTGAGCTCAAGGACTTCATGGCAATTCATCATACAAGTAGAAGAACTACTCAAGGAACCGGTGGAACTTCTCAACAAAAACGTATGTGAAGACTTGAACTTATCTATCACTCAAAAGTCTATCTACTCTATCTCCTACTCTTTGAAACAAGAAGTCGTATGCTATATATATAGACTTTGATTATACACATTTGGTATTTCGAGCCGAGTATACCTCACCTATTTATATCTCGAAATATGTGTTGGTAAGATTTTCGCTTCGATCAAGTTTATCTTTACCATGTGACGAAATTCATGATATGTTTCAATCATCTTGAAAATTGCTTTGACGAGAAATGGTTTAACAACTATATAATGTCCTTTAAGAATGTTTCAATGATTGAAATGAGAGTTTAGATTACATAACCAATGGTGGACATAAGCATTGTTGTGGAAACACATTTATGTATAAGTCCTATTCCTTAGACCAAAGTTTGCGAACTTTATTGATCAAGAGAACCGGAAGAATGGCGTGAGCCAAGTCCGCGAACTAAGTCTGCGAACTTCCGAAGTTCTCAAACCCGAGAATTTCTGTTGGAGTTGACAAACTACTTGTGTGAAGCTAAGTCCACGAACTCAGTCCGCGAACCCGGTCCGCAAACCGGCGAACTTCTCATACCCGAGAATTTCTGCTGGAGTTTGTAAACTCTGCTCCGGTAACTTAAGTCCGCGAACCTAGTCTGCGAACTTGAGAAGGTTATATATCTGAAGATGATTTCTGAACTTATACTTAAAAATACTAAGGAATGCAGTTTGCAAACCGTGGCTATAAAAGGTCATGAACCGATTCAAGTGAATCAAATCATCTTTGCTTTAATTGTGTCTTGTGTAGTACATAAGATTTTCTTGCAATTGAAGAACTCTCTAACTAGTTCATTTGAAGTCATTAACTAGTTATTGTGAAGAAGAACATTGTTGATATGGAATGCTCATATGGATAACCTTTTGGTTAACTATTTTTGAACCAACAAGTGCGTACGTTTGGGTACGGTTAACAAACCTAGAAGCGTGCATTGTCAAGTGTGTATAACAAGCTAAGTTTTTGATCTAACGGTTGAGAAATATTAGCTTGAATCTAGATCAGGTTTTCATCTAACGGTGATTTGTTACTAAGCTAACATTGATCGCAAACCCTGATTTGAAAGACTATATAAAGGAGACATCTAGTATTGTGAAAAACTAATCCCCACACCTTACGTGTGATACTAGCTTGCGTGCTAGAGTCGATTCTCCTTTAACATTTGGTTTTCTTCTTCTAAAACCAGTTTAACGACTTAAATACTTCATTGGGATTATGAAGCCAGACCGATACTACTTTTATCGTAGTTATGTGATCTGATCTTGCATCTTCTATCGTACGAGTACAATCATATTGATTGACTTGAGATTGATATCTCCGTAGGAAAGATATAAAAAGTAATCACAAACATCTTCGTCTCATTGTTTGTGATTCCGCAACATCTTGTTTCGCTACCATACGATTAAGATTGTTGTGAGGTGATTAATAACTCTAGGCTGTTTTTATGGAATATAAGACCGGATTATCAATTGGTTCCTGTTCTCCTTGATTATTATCAAAAGACACAACAAGACCTTTAGGGTTTATCTGTGGGAGAAAGATTGATCCTTTGATAGAATTGTCTGTGTGTGACAGATTTGTTTATTGTCAAAGCCTGCGATTTTGGGTCGTAGCAACTCTTAGTTGTGTGTGAGATCAGCTAAGGGAATCAAGTGCGTAGTATCCTGCTGGGATCATAGACGTAGGAGCATAAATGTAACTTGGATCGGTGGGAGATTGATTGGGGTTCAACTACAGTCCATTACGAAGTTAGCTTGGAGTAGGTAGTGTCTGTAGCGGCTTAATACAGTGTATGTTCAATCTGGACTAGGTCCCGGGGGTTTTTTGCATTTGCGGTTTCCTCGTTAAAAAAATTTCTGGTGTCTATGTTATTTCAATTTTCGCATTATATTGCTTTATCTTTTTAATTGAAATAATACAGGTTGTGCGTTATATCATCAATTAGAGTAATCCAACCTTTGGTTGTTGATTGTCAGTGATTGATCCTTGGATATTGGTCTTTGGTACCATCCAAGTTATTCCTTGCATTTGGTTAGAACTCACAGTTCCTTCTTGAGTAAATCAAATCAAGAGAGGGATATAAACTCGTTGATATACTTTTAATTGATTGAGTCTTGTTGATTCTCTTAAAAGTATATTCGAGTTTGTCCATACAGATTGCTAAGCGAAATATTGGGTGGTGTTGTTAGACCCCCGCCTTTTCAATTGGTATCAGAGCTGGCAAACACGTTCAAGACCTCAAAAAGTCTGTGTTTGTAGCGATCTGACTATATGGACCATAAAATCTCAATTGACGCTTCACCAGGTTTAAAAACCAACCGTTGAAAAAAGTCTGATAAACTGGTTACTCTTCAAAAAGGGTTGGATGAACAAATCCGGATCAACTCTGGTCTTGTTGCAGAAATTGCAATTTATAAGGATTTGATATCTGGTAATAGTCCCTTGGTGAATCTGAAAAACTCCAGTTGTTCTTCTTTAAAGAATATCCGTAAATCAGATAGTAATCAACGACTGGTTGTTGTGAAAACTGATATGACTACGAACCACTCAGATAAAGTTCAAGGTTTTGGCATGTATTGTTGTTGTGATTCTTCCAATCACCTTCAACAAGTTTGTATGTTGTTTCAAAAGAGTCTGTATGTTGCAAGTAATCTTTGTAAGAAAACTAAACAACTTTTTGATACTCTGAAAGGACATACAAAACTATCAGGAAACTCTAAACAGAGAAGTACTAATAGTATGGGTGCCTTTGCTTTAACATCTACGTCTCATTTTCAATGGTTTCTTGATACTGGATGTACTAGACATATGACAGGTGATCTCATATGGTTTGTTTCGTCTATTAACTATGAAGGAGGTCATGTAACATTTGGAGATGGGAGTTGTTGCTACATCATCAAGAAAGGAACGATCAAACTTCCAGGTGTTCCAGAAATCCATGATGTAGTATACATAAAAGGCATGACTGCTAATCTTCTTTCTATTAGTCAAATTTGTGACAAAGGCCATCGAGTTGTCTTCAACACAAATGGATGTGACATTGTAGATAAAACTGGGAAAGTAATTTTTCAAGGAACTCGTGGTAAAAACAAATGTTATCTACTTGATACTCAGTTTAGCAACCGTTGCAATTTGACTAAGGTGGAATCTACACATCTTTGACATGAGCGTTTTGGTCACATCAACTATCGTCTTCTAACTAATATCATTAACAAAGAACTTGTTAGAGGCATTCCCAAAATCAATGCAAAGATTGAAGGTGTATGTGGTGCCTGTCAAAAGGGTAAGCAAACGAAAGTTCACCACAAATCATCTCGAGATATTCTCACTAAAGCTCCACTTGATTTAATTCATATGGATCTCTTCGGATCAATTCAACAACCCACTGTTGTTGGTAAGAAGTATGCTTTAGTTATGGTAGATGATTACACCAGATTCACTTGGGTTGCATTTCTATCTCATAAGAATGAAACTCTTGGTGAATTCAAGATTATTGTTAAAAGGATCCAGAACGAACAAGGTTGCAAACTAAAGAAAACTAGAAGCGATCGTGGAACTGAATTCAAAGACACCAAGGTATTTGAATTCTGTGACGAACTGGGGATCATTCAAAAATACCCACCACCTATCACTCCTCAAACTAATGGAGTTGCTGAAAGAAAGAATAGGAATATTCAGGAAATGGCCAGGGTAATGCTCCATAACAAAAAATTACCATTAAGATTTTGGGGGGGAAGCTGTATTTACAACATGTTACTTGATAAACCGTGTGTATTTACGGTCTAAAACCCTTAATACTCCTTATGAGTTTTGGTACGGAAGGAAACCCAACCTAAACTATCTTAGGGTGTTTGGAAGTAAGTGCTATATTCTGAAAGATCGAGAACAGAAAGGGAAATTCGACACAAAAAGTGATGAAGGTATCTTTCTTGGCTATGCTTTTGATAGTCGTGGTTTTCGAGTGTTTAATCTCAAAACACAAGTCATGATGGAATCTGCTAATGTTATCATCGACGACATTAGTAATTTTCGTCATGATAATCCTCCTGCTGAATTGCCTCCAACCGAGACAATTGAGAAAGTCAAATAAATTCCAGAATCAGTCGAAGTTATCCCAATGGTTACTGATCCTGACATTTCTAGTGACGAGGAGAAGAGCACTGATCAAGCCATTCCTGACAAACAAGAACGTCTCCCTCAACGACATCTCTGGGTTCAAAGGAATCATGATCCCAATAGTATTATTGGAGGAAGAGATTCTACAGCCAAAACAAGAGAAAAACTTCAAAATATGTGCAATTTTAGTTGTTATCTTTCACAAGTAGAACCAAGGAATATTGATGAAGCTCTAAACGATCCCTTTTGGGTGAATGCAATGCATGAAGAGTTAAATCAATTTTAAAGACAAGATGTGTGGGAACTTGTACCTTGTCCCTCCAATATCAATATTGTTGGTACCAAATGGATATTCAATAATAAATCTGATGAATTTGGCACAATTGTCAGAAACAAAGCTAGACTTGTCTCTTAAGGATATTCACAGATTGAAGGGATTGGCTTTGACGAGACCTTTGCTCCTGTGGCACTCCTTGAGTTCATTCGTCTTTTGTTAGCTCATGCTTGTTTTCTTAAGGTTAATCTGTTTCAAATGGATATAAAATCTGCATTCCTAAACGGAATTTTAAAGGAGGAAGTCTATGTCGCTCAACCTAAGGGGTTTGAAAACCCTGATTTCCCAGATCATGTGCTAAAACTCAAAAAGGCATTGTATGGTTTGAAACAAGCACCTAGAGCCTGGTTTGAAAAACTTACCACTTCTCTCATTAGAAAAGGTTTTTCAAGAGGCGGAGCTGATAAAACTTTGTTTACCAAATGGAGTTGGAAAGATGTGGTTATTGCTCAAATCTATGTAGATGATATCATCTATGGATCAACTTCTGAAAAAATTGCAAAGGACTTCCAAGTCTCTCTTGCTAAGGAATTTGAAATGAGCAATGTTGATGAATTAAAATTCTTCTTAGGATTACAAATTCAACAACATGAGGATGGAATTTACTTATCCCAATAGAAGTATGCTTGAGACCTTGTGACAAGGTTTGGTCTGGATAAGTCTCCCCAAAAGTGACATCGATGCCCACTACTGGTAAACTACATAGAGATGAGAAAGGAGCAAAAGTGGATCAAAAGTTGTATCGATCTATTATTGGTATCCTTTTGTATCTTAAAGCCACTAGAACTGATATTTCTTTCAGTGTTTGTTGTTATGCCAGGTTTCAGGAAAATCCAAAGGAATCTCATCTTGCAGCTGCAAAAAGGATCATTCGATATATTAATCACACTGTCGGGTATGGTTTATCTTACACTTTTGATACTAACACTGATCTATCTGCTTATTCAGATGCTGATTGGGAAGGATGTGTAGAAGACAGAAAAAGTACATCAGGGGGTTTCTACTATGTAGGACTAAATCTTGTAGCTTGGCATAGCAAGAAGCAAAATTCTCAATCCCTGTCTAAATTGAGGCAGAATATATTGCTGCTAGATCATGTTGTACTCAACTCATACGGATGAAACAAATGCTAGATGATTATGGAGTTTATACTGGAATAATGAAGATCTTTTGTGATAACTCTAGTGCGATTCTAATCACTGAGAATCCCATTGAGCACTCAAGAACAAAGCACATTGACATAAGGTACCATTTTATTCGTGATCTCTATGAAAATGGTATAATAAGTATGGAATTTGTGCCTTCCGAACAACAATTGGTTGATATTCTTACCAAACCATTAGACGCTGCTACGTTTCAACACTTGCGGCAGTCTATTGGTGTTTTTTTGTTTCATTAAAACTTTTCTATAACTCTTTCCCCTATGCTTATCTCTATCTTTTGGGAAATTGAGTTTGAAACTCCAGTAGGTTTACTCCAGTTCAGTTTCTGTAGAGTTGTTTTTGTCATGTTAGTGTCATTTTTGTTCCAAAATCCTTCTTTTCTTTTGAAATTAAGGTCGCTCTTGTTGTTCTTTCGGGAATGACATCATATGGGGGAGAGTTCTTTTGAACTTGTGCTTAATGGTCATATCTTGATGGGTGTGCGGATGTGGAATTTTAGAGAGGTTATCTTGTATCTTTAAACTCCTTGATGAATGCATTTAGCTTCGGCTTTATGATTGCATTTAAATTAGTTGGTATGTATTTTTTTTTTCCTTTTTTCATGAAATGTCTCTCTCGGAAATTTCATTATGATCCCGTTCTTGCACCTTCGCCAATTTTATTGACAAAAATGAGGAGAATTAATATGTAGTTCACACTACAAATACATATGGTTTTCGGATCATTATGTAAGGGGGAGTGGTTTCCATGTGAGATGGAGTATTGACTAAGGGGGAGAGATACATATAACCATAGTATTATTGTTGAAGTTGTGATAAAATTGAACTTTGACGTTGTGTAATAATACTATGACACTGTATAACAATGATCGAGAATTATGTTTTCTCATTGTTATATCTACGGATCTTCAACAGCAGTGATGCTAAACTTACAACCTTTGGGATCATTTGAGTACTTGTAAGTGACAAAGATTTCGAGGAATGTTGAAGATTAGACATGTGAAATAGGATCTACTAAAATTTCTTTATCTTTTTTGTATTCCATATGATTGATAGTTTTGTCACTAAAATTGACAAAGGGGGAGATTGTCAGAGCATTGCTCGGTCGAACGCGCATGCGTTGCTATCTCAAGCATGTTTGTCAATGTTAGTGATCAAAACTATAAGTCTTGATATCTAGTCTATTATAGCTAAGTCTCGGACTAGGATAAAAAGTGTATTTGAGCTCAAGGACTTCATGGCGATTCATCATAAAAGTAGAAGAACTACTCAAGGAACTGGTGAAACTTCTCGACAAAAAGGTATGTGAAGACTTGAACTTATCTATCACTCAAAAGTCTATCTACTTTATCCCCTACTCTTTGAGACAAGAAGTCGTATGTTATATATATAGACCTTGATTATACATATTTGGTATTTCGAGCCAAGTATACCTCGCCTATCTATATCTCAAAATATGTGTTGGTAAGATTTTCGCTTCGATCAAGTTTATCTTTAGCATGTAAAGAAAGTCATGATATGTTTCAATCATCTTGAAAATTGCTTTGACGAGAAATGGTATAACAACTATATAACTTCCTCTAAGAATGTTCAATGATTGAAATGAGAGTTTAGATTACATAACCAATGGTGGACATAAGCATTGTTGTGGAAACACATTTATGTATAAGTCTTATTCCTTGAACCAAAGTTTATGAACTTTGTTGATCAAGAGAACCGGAAGAATGGCGTGAGCCAAGTCCGCGAACTGCCGAAGTTCTCAAACCCGAGAATTTCTGCTGGAGTTGACAAACTACTTGCGTGAAGCTAAGTCCGCGAACTCAGTCCGCGAACCGGCGAAGTTCTCATACCCGAGAATTTCTGTTGGAGTTTGTAAACTCTGCCCGGTAACTTAAGTCCGCGAACCTAGTCTGCGAACTTGAGAAGGTTATATATCTGAAGATGATTTCTGAACTTAAACTTAAAAAGACTAAGGAATGCAGTTTGCAAACCATGGCTATAAAAGTCCATGAACTGAATCAAGCGAATCAAATCATCTTTCCTTCAATTGTTTCTTGTGTAGTACATAATATTTTCTTGCAATTGACAACTCTCTAACTAGTTCATTTGAAGTCATTAACTAGTTATGGTGAAGAAGAACATGGTTGATATGGAATGCTCATATGGCTAACCTTTTGGTTAACTATTGTTCAACCAACAAGTGCATACGTTTGGGTACGGTTAACAAACCTAGAAGTGTGCATTTTCAAGTGTGTATAACAAGCTAAGTTTTCGATCTAACGGTTGAGAAATATTAGCTTGAATCTAAATCAGGTTTTCATATAACGGTGAATATTGAATGCTTTGTTACTAAGCTATCATTGATTGCAAACCATGATTTGAAAGACTATATAAAGGAGACATCTAGTATTGTGCAAAAATAATCCCCACACCTTACGTGTGATACTAGTTTACATGCTAGAGACGATTCTCCTTTAACCTTTGGTTTTCTTCTTCTAAAACCAGGTTAACGACTTAAAGACTTCATTGGGATTGTGAAGCCAGACTTATACTACTTTTATCGTAGTTGTGTGATCTGATCTTGCATCTTCAATCGTACGAGTACAATCAGATTGATTGACTTGAGATTGATATCTCCGATAGGCAAGATATAAAAAGTAATCACAAACATCTTCGTCTCATTGTTTGTGATTCCGCAACATCTTGTTTCGCTACCATACGATTAAGATTGTTTTGAGGTGATTGATAACTCTAGGCTATTCTTCGGGAATATAAGACCGGATTATCAATTGGTTCCTGTTCACCTTGATTATTATCAAAAGACGGAACAAAACCTTTAGGCTTTATCTATGGGAGACAGATTGATCCTTTGATAGACTTGTCTGTGTGATTCATATTTGTTTATTGTCAAAGCCTGCAATTTTGGGTCGTAGCAACTCTTAATTGTGGGTGAGATCAACTAAGGGAATCAAGTGTTTAGTATCCTGCTGGGATCAGAGGCGTAGGAGCATAACTGTACCTTGGATCAATGGGAGATTGATTGGCTTTCAACTACAGTCCAGTCCGAAGTTAGCTTGGAGTAGGCTAGTGTCTGGAGAGGCTTAATACAGTGTGTGTTCAATTTGGACTAGGTCCCGGGGTTTTTCTACATTTGCGGTTTCCTCGTTAACAAAATTTCTGGTGTCTGTGTTATTTCAATTTCCTCATTATAGTGTTTTATCTTTATAATTGAAATAACACTGGTTGTGCGTTAGATCATCAATTAGAGTAATCCAACCTTTGGTTGTTGATTGTCATTGATTGATCCTTGGATATTGGTCTTTGGTACCATCCAATTTATTCCTTCCATTTGGTTAGAACTCACAGTTCCTTCTTGAGTAAATCAAATCAAGAGAGAGATATAAACTCGTTGATATACTTTTAATTGATTGAGTTTTGTTGATTCTCTTAAAAGTATATTCGTTTTTGTCCATACAGATTGCTAAGGGAAATATTGGGTGGTGTTGTTAGACCCCCTCTTTTTCAGCATACGCACATAAATTTATTTGATTAATACATATATGATTAGATCTAACTAACCTTTTTCTTTCGCTAATGTTGTTGCTTCCCTTGCTAACAGTTCCTAAGCATCGGAGGCCGATTCATGTCTCTACCAGAAAAGCAATTCTGGACACATGACAGTTTTATAATCTCAAGAGCCTTCTCAATTTTGATTCTCCATGAAATGTATAGGGTGTCAGAATATTGAGATTTAGGGCCTTTAAACTCACTTATGAGCAGGTAGAAACAATTCCCTTCTGCAAAATCTCTTACTGTGGTTTGGAATGAGACTATCCCACACTATGAGGATGACTATGAAAAGGGATTTGTGCACGAAATCAATTTGGAAGAGTATTTGGCTTACGTTATTTATACAACTGAAGAGTCGTGTCTTTAAAGTTTAAAAGCGTGTATGGGAAGAATCTCTTCTCATATATTCCAATAACTTTAGGTAATGTCTTTTGGTGAAGAGACGCATCTTCATCTAAAGTGAAGGGAAACTTAAAAGACATATCTTCTCGTATAGGGAACATGCGTCATTTTGTACATGTCCTATAATCATTGATTCATGTGGATTCTTAGATTGGGGGAAACATGAGGAATATTGTGGATCCGTCATATCAAAAATCAGTTATTTGGGAAATTAGGGAACATGAGGACTAATCACTTACGTGCATCTCATTCAAGGATACATAGTGTTCGTCCAGAAATTTGGGTAAACGGGAGCGTGATTGAAATAATCAAATTTTATTTATTCTTGCATCCTTTAAAAGTGACCTTTCAATTTTCCAAATGGACTGCGCCTCAATAGTGCATGTTAGACCGGTGGCCAATCAAATGCCGATGACAGGGAAAATTAATGTTGATGTGGAAACTTAATAGTCAATCAGATGCTAATGACATGGAAGTTTATGCTGATGTGGCCTCACCATATCCAAGAACAATTGTGGAGACGACATGTGGCGTTTTGGGGGTCTCTTATTTTAAAGAAAGATTATTGTACAGTAACAAAATAATGTTACTAACATCCCTTTTTTTAATATATATTACCATTTTATTCGTTGATATAGACTTTGAAAATTACACACAAAACCATTAAATAAAAGTAACATAATTATATTTTAATACTTCAAAGTAATATACTAATCCAATTTGTTATTCCCTCAATTTGGAGCACATCGAACAATCAAAAGTTAAATTTATGAATGCAAATCCAATTCATCAACCCACATTCAAGCATTTTTTGAAATATGCTTAAAATGGAACGATATATAATTTCAAAAAATGATTAACAAGAGAAACTAATAACAATAACGACAAGTATATTGTCCAAAACCTAAACACAATTAAAGATGAAAAATAAACTAGTTAGGAAACTACTAATGAAGGGTTCGATGAACAAAGTTAAAGATATTTCGAAAGAACTGAACATATTGATTAACACTATATGTACTTCTTTGATAAGTCTGAACATGCGCTGAGAATTCATATTGAAATCAGTTTGAACAGACACTTCTTTTATTTATGAATACCAAAAAAATAAAAATAACGAGTTAATTCGATATCATCCACACCGATTTCCCTTTCATTTTTTTATTATTAAATATGGTTTTTCACCTTTTCTTTACTTTGTACTCTCTCCTCTATTAGAGTATTCTGTTTATCTCTCTCTATTTTATTCCTCTTCTCATCTCTTCTCAGTTCAACGATGGCTCTCAACTCCTACGCTACGGTTACAACAATTGAAGATATGAGTACAACTACCAAGAAGTTTATGATATCACTGTATATTGATGGAAGACACGGTATCATATCAAGACCACCATCACTGATGATTTGAGTGAACTACGTCGATTTGTGAGTGAGATCAAATGTTCAGATCTGAGCGTTGATGTCTTAAAGAAGATGAAGAAGATTAAGCAGAATAATAAGAAGTTGATGAAAAAGGTAGGGATCGGCGTTCAAGAAACATAAAAATTTGCAGATGTTTAGAGACTCGAGCGTACTTTCTTATGAAAAGCTTCACGGTTATCTATTTAATTCAGTTTTAAGAACAATCACTCGAAATTTGTTGGGGAACCGCTTTAACTATCTTTATGATGTGTCATAAGTTGGAGATGCTCTCTGTGAGATGTATATAAACTTTATATATTCAATAATTATTGGAGATGCTCTTTATGAGATGCAGGGGCAAAGCCAGAAATCCAGAAACCCTGTTATGGAGAACCAACATCTCGATACAGGGTGCAGTCCAATTTTTAGGGGAAAAAAAGGCTTGGGAGCCAATTGGGCCATAGTATACACTGGATCCTCATTGGTGGACACCATTATTAAAATCTCATCAACATTCCTTATTTTAATCTATATATCCCATCTTATATCATATATATATATACTTTGATAATTACAAACAAGTGTCACTTTCTAGATAAAGATATCCAAGTATATTTTGATACTTCATAGACTAAGTCCAGTGGTGCTTCAAGAGCCATATTCAAGTTAAGATCCACTTCAACTTAAACAGGGATTGAGCCTAGCGGGTTTAAGAGGTTCAAGAAAAAAGAGTGTAATGATATTAGCACACATAATTTTAGTCATTGATATCCAATGGTGAGCTAACCAATAAAATAACCAATAAAGGACAAAGATTTTGAGCTAAATGGTTTAGCACAAAAGTAACATCAGAAAAAAAAAAATACATGAATCTATTTCACACTTTTTTTCCCTCCAAGCTTGCACTCAATCTTCTTCTTGAACCACAACTTGAAGATAGAGAAAACACCATAGTTTTCCTCTTGAAAGCTTTACTTGGGTATCCATTGGGCTTAACGTAAGTGATATCCTACAATTGGGAGCAAGTGGAACAATCAAAAGATAAACTTAATTAAGGATGTGGCAGAAAATAATCCTAATTGCTTGGTTAAGGCTTATCATTAAGATTTGAGTTGCAATTTTGATGCAGTTATCATCACAGTTCATTCAACTGGCTTAACATGTATGCAACAGTGGTATGCGCCAAATGGGATATGGAAATAGCAGGAATTTGTAATGCATTGAGATATGCATGATAGACATCGGCATGCGTCAAAAGGGATTTAGCAATGGATACGATGCATGATGCATCCAGAAATGCAAGCTAGGCTTGCACATGCACACTTGTGATGCAAACAAATATGGCATCCAAACAACCTTAGTAAACTAATAATACCTCGCGGTTTTACATAAATATCTACGATCATATATTAAATTATGCTACATCTGTTTCTTATCACCAGCTATAAGTTAGGGAAGTCTTTAAAGCACAAGAACAAAAAGCATTACCCTAGAAAACCTATATCAATATATTAAAAGGCAAAGTGTCGGTAACAAAACAACTTCTTAAGATAGAATGACAGAAAAACATGTTAGCAGAAAAGTAAGAACAAAAGTTACCATGGCACCAAAAAAAAACGTGATCTTACTATAATATCATCTTAATGTTGCATCAAAAAAAACGTTGTACAGTTACCATAGTCTATAAGACGCCAATGGAATCCTGAATGTAATAGATTAATACCTGAAAACAAGTAAAAAGCTCATCAAGAAGATATATCAGAAACCATTAACACAATAAATAAAAAGGTTAGGGAAAGAAAGAATAAAAAAGTCTTATCCTAATATCGTCTTCATAACTCCAATTTTACTCTCACCGGGTAGACATATATCTCGGTAAACTAAAAATAGGTGTGAGCAATTATAGGTAACAACGTATAAATGAAAAACATACTGCCGTAAACCAAAAAGAAAATAAAAAACTTAAAATCTTACCCCCTCCACAAAAGCTATAATATCCATAGGGTTATTAGTTGCTAAACTTTCTCGTATGTATGCAATCCTATCACGTACATAAAATTGGTACTCTATAAAGATTTTAAAAAGCACTACACCTCTCATCAGATGGTATATATCGTCCATAGCACAAACGTTATCCCAGAGATCATCCACCTCATCAATCAAAGCTCCAGTTATTATCGTATTAGCTGCGAAAAGCCTAGTTCTCCCAAGAAAACATCGCATCAGGAGGACATAGTACACTTTCCTCAATGGTTTTTAGACATTTTGGTGTATCCCTCATGTTTCCTTCAAAATAATTCCAACAAAGCAAATACTCGTGTTAAAATAAAAAAATCAAATATAACTTAAAAAAATAAACAAAAAAATTCGATAAAAAATGAAACAAACAAATCCAGACGTACATACAGATCCATGAGTCCCGGTCAAGAAAAAATGAATAACAAGTACCTATTAAACGTCCATCACCAAACCTTACTACATTATCTACCATGTCAGGGACAAAACAACATCAAACACAATAAAAAAACCTAACTAAAACCCAAAAATGGATGTTAAAATAACTGTCCTACCCATTTCACGAAGCACTCAAAACATTAACGATCCATAATACCCTTGTTAAAATTAAACTAAACTAGCCAATTAACATCAAATCAAGCTAAACAGTGATATCAATTTACTAAATGTTCCGTTGTAGCCATCAGAAAGAACCACAAATTCAAAAGCTCACAAAAACCATAAAACCTAAGACCCCTGAATCCATAGACATGCATACAAATATCAAAACCAATAAAACAATTTAATAAAATATAGAAGAGTAAAATCTAACAAAAACCACAATATTCAATATGGATCTAACATCCCAAGGTTGATAAAATAAACGGAGGCATAGAAGAAATGTATGTATATATATACGTATATATATGTGTGTGTTAAAGGGTCCATGTCCATGGATATGCGGTCCAAAACAGAAGACTTTTGGTTTTCCCCTGTCCATATATATAAAGGATAATCTATCCATGTATCAGGGTTTACCCTTATCAATGAAATCCTTCTCTTTGTCCGCCTCTTCCCTTTTCCCTATTGTTCTACTATAAAACGTTATCATGCACGAAGCTATACCGAAGAGCTAGACTGGATTGGTTGATTCATTTTTTTTCTACATGGATGATTTTCATCAACGCAATTATGCAATTCATCGCCAAGCTAATGTTGACATCGCTGGAATCAAATCAATTAAGTTGGATCTATTTTTTTTCATATGGTTTTTTATTTTGTCGTCCAATACATTTGTGACTGTGTATAGATTAAATCTTGATTTTGCCGTCCAATATATTTGTGACTGTGTGTAGATTAAATCTGACCTGTGATTTGATTTGTGAACGATTTGATTGGTGAACACATTTTATAATGCAAATACATTAGATTTAATAATACTAAACTAATATGTACTCATTGTAATGTTTGTGCTGTGTTTTGATCTCGTCGATGGGGATCCACGGTGCATAATGTATAATCGAGAACTGATTTGATCCAATTTAATTTATTATACGTCTGTGCAAATCCATTGATCTAATCTAATTTATTAGACGTCTGTGCAGATCCACCCATTGAGTGATTGCATTTTATAGTGATTAATTCCGCCTGTGTATGTTTTGTGATTGGATCGTTTGATATTAATCTTTAATTTCATTTGTGTATGTTCCGCCGCTTTGAATCCCTTTGAGATTCTGAGGAGAAGGGAAAGCCGACAAGAAGAGAAGTCGGTCATGCCCAAATCGGTCCTGCCCAAATCAGTCCGACCTGGTCCTGTCCTGTTCCAGTTTGGTTCGGGATGTACGTGATAAAGTCCGTTCCGGTTCGGTGTGATCCAAAGAACGAGGTATGTAACTAATGATAATGCTAATGCGGGCTTTAACATTGAATACTTATCGGGCTTATTTTTTTTAGAACATGCCTAGTTCTTTATTTTATTTTACTTTTAAGATAAGACCATACCATATAGATGATCAACTTAAATTATGATTGTTGATCTCAATCATCAAGAATTTTGGGTTTAATGTTATTTTGTTCTCTTGAATATGATATTGGTTATAATTGAATGGTATCTTTTGTTCAAAATAAGTTGTACCAACTCGATTCCAATGTATTCATTTGGGGTTTAGAAGTACTTGGACACCATTATTGCATACTTGATATTTTCTCCCCAAATTTGAATCTCGTGGCTCGACTATTAAAGAGTCGGTAGTTTCAAAAGATATGTTGCAAATAAAATCACATGTATTCCAATTTTGTGGAAGTGATATGAGTCAGAAAATTTCCGTTTCTCTACTTCACTCATGATACTAAAGAACCAGTATATATTGAAGTATGACAACAAGATAATTATCTTTAGTAATTTATTCAACCTAAAGTAACTGGTTGACATGTGTATTGAGATTCTCTTGGCCTGTTGATATAAAGAAATTTCTCAAATTAAGCTAAATGTATCAAAATTGAAAATGGAAAGAACCCCGAAGTAATGAGGGTTGTACGTACCGACTCATATAAAGCATGTGAAAAGGGACGTATAGAGACAAAAAAAATGTATATTTTCTTTTCTTTTCCCAGCAGAAATGACACCAAAGTACATGTATCAATTAAAGATGGGATCAGCTAAAATGTAATTCTAGCTCCCATCATAAATGACAGAGTTGGAAATGCACATGGACATAGGTGTTGGTATATAAAATGTAATGTGTGTATCATAGTAGCAACCAATTTTTAGAGGAGGTCATACTTTTGACATCAACTTTAATGGTAACAAGAACTTTGCCTGGCCAATTGACTATCTTATTCAGTTGAACTAGATCCAATGTCTGCACTTATGGAATGAAAATACGAAACATAAATTCTCTAGAGCACTTGAGATATATTGGGTGAAACGTAATATATATTCACTCTAAATTAGTTGAGTTGAATCTCACTTTTGTTACATAATAAGGTCATACCACTTATTAAAACTCTCAACATCCAAATGTCTAACTGATAGTTGTTTTTCTCCACTAATTTAAGGAATTTAAACTAGTTGTTGAACTATTTCCTTATAATGTGACTACGAGGATTGGATCACCGAGAGCAGCACTGCTCAAAATTTGTTTTCAAGATAGAACAAAGACGTCATAAAATCTCTACATGTACCGAGAGATAATCACACCTTGTTAAATTCCAACGAAACCATGCAAATGGATATCATGTGGAACCTCACACTGATGAGAATGTAATTGATTGCATCTTTTATATCTCTAATGCATGTTAAAGGTAACATATTTTAGAGATACTAATGAGTCAATCTAGTGAAATGTAAATCACTATGGTATTTGGATTATTGAATTCATATTGACTCCAACGATGAAATGTTGAGAATAGGCTCACACAGGCTTTGACATAACCATAAAGACACTTTGGTTGTGACATGATGTTTCGTTTTTAAAAGGACTCATACATACATCACTTTATTTGAGTGTCGAGACAATGGGAAAAAGATTGACATAATGCGAAGTGACGACATATATATCTCTCATTAAGTGTTTCCTAAAGTACTAGATGCACAACCCCCTTCCCGTTATACTTTTAAGTAAGAAAGCATGTCACTCATTTTACAAAGTCTTCAGTAAAACAGGATCGGGACCATCCTAAGATGAAAACGGTAAACAATCCATATTACAAAGAAAACGAGACGATATTTAGAAAAATATTCATTCAGAATGCGGAACATTAAAGTGACTTATGGCTCTGGTGAATGTTTTGACATTTTGGACTAGTTATAGTTCCCAAGAAATTTGCGTTTGTAAAACTACTAGCACATATTTTACATGTAAGGGATCACCACCCCTTGTAAAGGTTAGAGAGTGTACATCAAAAGGACTTGATGGTTATTGCATGTTTAATAGGATCAATGCAAAGCATCATATACCCCATGGTCTCTCAAAGGCTATCATCAAAGGTTGTAGATGGTGTCTATGGCATGATTACGCGTACAAACCTACCTTTAGCTAATTGGGGAATATGCAATATTAATGCATCTTTACTTAATTCGTTTTGGAACCCAATATTAGTCAACCTTTTATGAGTATCAGTTGGTAACTGGATTTAAGCCTCACATTCGTGTTCTTACGCATTTTTGGTTACACTATACATATGCCATTACGACTCCACATCGTACTATGATGTTTCTTCAAAACTGTTAAGTAGTTATGTTGGAAATGAGTTCCAACAATTATCCGCATTTTAAAACCTTTGGAAGGAGATCTCTTACCGATAGATTTGCGGGTTATCACTTCAATGAGACAGTCTTCCCATCATTAGGGGGAGATAATAAAAAGTATTTTCTAAGGGAACGACAAGAAATGTCGTGGTGTGTTCTCACTGTGTCTCATATTGATTCTTGTACTCCACAAATGTAAATTTGAAGTGAAAGAATAATTGATTTTCAGAATGTACATTGATGTCGCTAAAGTGATGAGATCACACATACCAGCTGCAAACCTACCTGCAAGGTTACAAATCCTCAATAAGGGATATACACCATAGACTACAATGTTTCAACTACACTTAGTGGAAGTGGGTTGAGGCCGTGGTTCCATAAAGGAAGTTGGAGAGACCACTTGGTTCGATCAATCCTCACCTAGAAAGGAAGTAGGTGAGGAAGGTACAACTTACTTATATCATCAGAAATCATCTCATAAGATCGTCTCTGAATATGTCCATGAATCAAATTGGAGGACGCTCTGAAGTTTAATGATTTCAGATAACAATGACATCCCAAGTGGATTATGAGAATGCGCACGAGTCAATGGGAAGATCATGCGAGTATATTGATGATTAATTTCATATACACTTTCTTAAGAAAATAGAGCAAGATGAGATCGAACCGTGCTCCTTGTTTCTTGATGTCAAAGAATAGAATATTTGGCCTATACAATCCAGGTAGAACTTGGTTCTTTGACAAATATACGGGTATTTGGTGTGGTCGTGCTAACCAACCAAGTGTAAAGCCTATTAGACATACATGATTAATTTGTCATAAAGCATAATGAGAAGAAAGAAGTCTTAAAGTATAAATACTCGCCTTGTGGCACGAGGTTTCTCACAAAGCCATGGAATTTTGTAATCAACTTCATAGTGTTCGGCTACTCGGTTAGCTTGGTAATTTCAAAAGGACTTGAAATGCAGCATATGTATGTGGTTGTTACGTATCTCTGAAAGAATCAAGAGATAGAAGATATTTTCAAAAGTACTTGATAGTATTTTGTTACCCAAATCAAGTGACTCTAAACCACATAGTGCGTTTACAGTTAGATGGAACGCTCACTTATAGACAGAAGCAATCAGGCGGATGTTGTATACCCGTTTAAGTGGCTATTTGATTTGGAGGGGATAGACAAGTAAGTTATTTTTCCTTGCGTATTCACAAGAAATTTCCTAATTTGGAATTGTAGATACCTATGTCGATGGTACAGACATGATGGGTACTCTTGATGTAATAAGAGACCTTAAAAGCTATTTGAAATCCGAATTTGAGATTAAAAATCTGGGGAAAGCTCGACCGAATACTGAACTTATGGCATATCATTCCACCAGTTTTCATATGTCTAAAGTTGTCAGGTAATTTAATAAAGACAAGCATCCTGATAGCACTCCATGATTAGTCGAGATTCAAATGTAAGTAAGTGACCATTTCTTCTAAAGGAAGATGACGAAGATGTGTTGGGGATGACATACCCATATCTAAGTACAATATACGCATTGTTACACTTAGTATAGTAATATACTCAATTAAATTTTACATCCTCAGGGAACTTGTTAGCTAGATATAGCTCAGCGCCAACGCAACGTCATTGGAATGGTACAATGAATGTAATCATGTACTTAAAAGTAACCATTGACATGAGTTTGTTTTATCCCAACAAAGACATAAAAAGGAACGCTAAAGGAACTGCAATCCAAAGGTTGTTGATTATGAAGGAACAATAATCTCTTCTCCAATGAAAGTAATCAGGGGGAGATATGGTAGACTATTTTCTAAGTCATTACCGATATTCAGTTTCTAAAAGTACATGACTAAAGAAATTTTCTGGAACAACTCTGAAAGTAAACAGGGGGGGGGGGGGATTCAAGGATATGATGTCGACATATTTTACTTCGAAATTGAAGTTGTGTTCTACTCTTTTTCCCTTCGATCGAGAATAGTTTTTCCCAAAGGGTTTTGTTACTCGACAAGGTTTTTAGCGAGACAACACTAAAAACATCCAGTATATTGAACTTTGAAGACATAAAGATCGCGTTGATATTACTGAAAGTATCTGAATAAAAAAAATGAAACGAGATATTCTCTTAAGCAACGTAACTTCCAGAATCAACAACACGGTCTTATAAACATTCAAGTCACCAAAGTAAAGTGTGATAAACTCCTTTTGAATGCATTAGACTAATGAAAATTATCTGACATCAGGGGGATCATCTAATGGTTTGTTGAACTATTTTCTATCACCGAAGTTGCTTTTTCCCACAGTGTTTTGTTACTCGGTAAGGTTTTTTGAGACAACAACAAACACCGGGAATATAATTTCCCAGCTAAGGTTATTGTCTTTCCCACGAGGATTTTCTGCCTTCACAGTTGTGAAGCAATTAGTCAACTTCAACGGAGCAAAGTGATCATCTGCAATGGATCACCTTTACTTGCATCTATCACGTTGTACTCTTTTCCCTTCATCGAGGTTTTATCCCACTGGGTTTTCCTTGTCAATGTTTTAATGAGGAAATATATTTGAGTCCATCTATATTCTAAGTTTGCTTAATATTTTTCTATTTTTCTTTAGTTCAAGTTTTGTCCCTCTGGGTTTTCCTGACGAAGTTTTAACGAGGCAATTAACTTAGAATCGTCGATCCTTGAAGATCGTATTGCATGTGATGAACTACATGTAAAGTACGAGACAATATGTGAAGTACTACATGTGAAGAGTTGTACCAAGGTTTTATCCCACTGGGTTTTTCCTTGTCAAAGTTTTAGTAAGGCAATTGATTTGGCACAATAGTCATAAATGAGAGAACTACATTTGAAGATAAACATTCGAAGCCTATATGTGAAGCATTGCATATGAAATTTTATTGAACCGCACAACGGGGAGTGTTAAAGGGCCCATGCCCATGGATGTGCGGTCCAAAACAGAAGACGTTTTTTTCCCCTTTCCATGTATATAAAGGATAATCTATCCATGTACCAGGGTTTACCCTTATCAATGAAACCCTTCTCTTTGTCTGCCTCTTCCTTTTTCCCTATTATTCTATTATTCTACTATATATATATAGTTTCTTGAAGATTTAAATTGCACGCGCAGTAACTAAGACTTTCTATGTATTTAGTTTGTGTGCAACATTTTTTTTGGCTCGTTACTCAAGTGAAATATTTATTTTCTCATACTAGTCAACCATAATTTTTTTCAAAATATATCGAAAATTGGAAAAAGTAAATAACTTGGCATCAAGTAGATAAACGTATCCTGAAAATATCTCCATGTGCTAATAAAACTCTCAATATATTGACTAATAAAAATTTATATGCGCTGGAAATATACTATATGAATTTTCAAAGAACCCCTAACTCTCTATATATTTTTATTGAATTATATATCATATATATCACGCCTCATACATTACATTATATAAATTTCATCTTTCGAACTCAAATATGCCTATAATGTTGATAACAAAATAGAACTGAGTTATTTGTTTGATACATGGATATACGTGTATTTATTTCTGGCAGTATGTGACTAAGGTACAGTCGCGTTCCTTACGCCTCTGAATCCCAGCAGGACTCTACGCACTTGATTCCCTTAGCTGATCTCACCCACAACTAAGAGTTGCTACGACCAGAAGTCGAGTACTTGATAAACCAATTTGTTCTCACACAGAAAAGTCTATTGAATAAATAAATTTGTCTCCCAGAGAAATACCTATGATTTTTGTTCCGTCTTTTATAAATCAAGGTGAAAAGTAACCAATTGATACACCGGAATTATATTACCGAAGAACAACCTAGTAATATCAATCACCTCACAGTAATCTTAATCGTATAGTAGCGAAACAAGATATTGTGGAATCACAAACGATGAGACGAAGATGTTTGTGACTACTTTTTATCTTGCCTATCAGAGATTAAATCTCGAGCAAATCTTAGAGAAGATAGTTCTCAATACGATAGAATACAACAAGATCTGAACACGCAACTACAGAGAAAATAGTTGGGTCTGGCTTCACAATCCCAATAAATTCTTTAAGTCGTTAACCTATAAACCTAGGTTAAAGGAGATTCTACTCTAGTCACAACTAGTATCACACAGGAGGTGAGTTGCTGGAGTTCTCCCTTATATAGTCTTCAAATTAGGGTTTTCAACCAATGTTACCTTGGTAACAAAGCATTCACCATTAGACGAAAACCTAATTAGACTTAAGATAATATCTTTCAACTGTTAGATCGAATTTAGCTTGTTACACACAAATGAAAAGTGACTTAATTTAGATATGGGTAATCGTACCTAAATGTATACACCTTGTTGGCTCAACAATAGTTAATCGAAGTTAGCCATATGAAAACTTTCATATCAACCTTGTCCATCTTAACACAATTAGTTCAAATGACTCAAATGAAACTAGTTCTAGAGTTGTTCAATTGTTTATATTATCATAGAAGTATACAAGACAAAATTGAAGCAACATCGATTTTGATTCACTTGAATCAATTCATGAACATTATAGCCACGGTTTGCAAAATATTGCATTTCTTAAATTATAAATGTATTAGTTCATGAACAAATCGATTTTAAAACATAACCTATTCAAGTATGCAAACGGGTACGCATACCTAAATAGCTGGACTTGGTCTGGGTTCGCCAATATGCGAACGGGTACGCATACTGTCGTACACCACCAAACTCAATTGAATTCCCGGTCTTGAACTTACGTCGGTACGCATACGGGTATGCATACTAAGTTTTCGGACTTTCAACTAACCAACTAGTACGCATACTTGTATGCATACTATGGTTCTCGGACTTGGAATAACTTGCAACGGTTAGCATACAAGTACGCATATTGTGCTATATTCAATCATGGTTAATTGTTCTAAACTCCCAATCCAATCATTGAAATATTCTTAGAAGACGACAATAGCTATCTCACACAAACTATTAGCTTCAAAGCAATTTTCAAGTGATCGATAGATCAATACGAAACATTCCGAGTCTACATGACTATCTCACACAAATCATGTAAGATATTATCAGGCGATTTTCACATGATCATCTTTTGACTTTCATCAAGAATATAAGATGAACTTGGTTAAGGTGAAAGCTTATCAACATATATTTCGAGAAATATGTAAGCGAGTTAAACTCAGCTCGAAATATCAAATGTGCATAATCGAAGTCTATATAGCTATACGACTTTTGTCTCAAATAGGAGATAGAGTATATATAGACTTTTGAGTGATAAATGAGTTAAAGTATCCACATACCTTTTGTTGATGAAGTTCCATAAGATCCCCTTAGTAGTTCTTCGTCTTCAATCGATGAACTCCGTGAAGTCTAAAGCTCAACTACACTTTCTATCATAATCCGAGATTTAGCTATAAGTAGACTAGAAATCAAGACTTATAGTTTTGGAAAATAAATTTGACAAACAAGCTTGAGATAGCAACGCTTGAGAGTTTAACCGAACAGTGCTCTAACTATATCATTTTCTCCGTTTTTTTGCCATTTAAGTGTTTGGTCATTTACCTGAGTGTGTTTATACAAGTTATGGTATAAAAGTGTTCTGACTCAATTTTTCGATTCTTAGAAATTATACTCTGATTTCTAACAATCGGTATGTTAGAGCTAGGTTATAATCTAATCAATCTCCTCCTCTGATTATAAAATAGTTAACCTTTCACGGTGTTTAGTTATTTTCAATTTTAATCTATGTTAGTCTTTTTTTATTTCTTATTATTATCGTTTTCCTATTTTATATCTAACTATATTATCACTTCTTCCTAATGTTTTTACAACAAGAATTGATCCAAATTGTGTTTACTATTGTTGTTGTGGAGCTTGTGGAAGCGTACGCATTATCAGGGATTGTCATGAAAGTATAGATTGATTTGTTCTTTCATCACCGGTTCAACAAAAAAGTTACTGATATTTTGGCCATCCATCAAAGGAATTTCAAATTTCAAAATTTCAAATTTCGGAAAAGTCTTTATAGAAAAACCACAATTATCTTTACTTTCTTTTTTTTTCCTCACCTAAAAGAGTATAGCTACTCCTAAAACTGTTGAGGATTTTCATGCCGGAAATATGTGCCAATCTCGGATTTTCATTCCTAATTATATATGATCCCTCAATCTTGTTTTGGAAATTTAGGGTTTCACTTAATTAAAAATTGCAAATCATGCAAACCTTTTTATCATAACCTTGTGGTTGAAAACATCATTTGGAGACAGAAAAAGATAATCAAGTCATCGATCTTGCGACTAAATTAAAAAATCTAACTCTGGAGCATAGTGATATTAATGAGGTTGTAATTCATCAATCTGATTGAGAAAATTTTTGAAGACTGGGAAGGTAGATTGTTGAGAAGCATTTGAATAAACCATGGAGTATCAGTGGTCAACTTGTAATACTGTATGATTGCAATACCAAGATGATTTATCATGAGTTGTACTGGAACCATCAATGCTTTTGGATTAAGATCAAGATTTATTGCCAGAGAGAATGAGTATTGCATCAGTTACAAAAATGGGGAAAGGTTATCGTGGGAGGTTTTGGCTATACATCCCAGAAGATGCGTTTGTTGCAGTTGGAGATTCTGTAAAGGTATGCATAAATATGATATTAATAACCCACTTAAAAGAGGCGTGATGGCTATCACTAACTCTGGATGTACTAGATGGATTCTTTTTCTATGAGAAACAACATCACAAAATTTTTCTAAACTGTTATATATATATATATATAAATCATAATCCATTCGAACATGCATGTCAAGCTGCTACTACATGATTTTTTGGAGTTGATGGTGAAAGTGGTAAGAAGAAGGTTGCTGGAGTTTTTTTTTTTTTAAAGAACTAGTTTATTATTAAAATGAAAGCCGAGTTACACGCCCTGATGGAATTTGGGCTTTATCTGATACAAGAAAAGAAGTTAGGAATGGTGGTGTTGTATCCATCTATATTTCTGTCAAATTAGCCTGTGTTGGATCTGCTACTTTGTCCGCTCCTCTGTTCGCTAATGCATCAGCTGCTTTGTTTCCTTCTCTATATATATGGGTGATGCGGACATTCGGGATTTGCCTCAGAAGCTTGTGGATGTCTGTAATTAGATGATATAGATGCCAAGGGTATGCCGATTCAGTCAAATATGGTGATGTTAGCCAGTGTACAAGAGTTGTTGAGTCCATCTATAGGTGAAGATGACTCAGCCTCATGTTAACCACTTCCTTTAGCCTAAGGTAACATGCCTTTGTTTAAGCCACGATGGCCATAGTGCTGCCAAGAAGAATTGCTGATGAAATGATATGGTTCTCACATTGGTTCGGTAAGATGTATCCTGCTCCTCCAAACCCAGGCTTGCCTAAGATTTCTCGTGCTGCTCCATCAATGTTTAGTTTTAGCCATGGTGCAAGAGGGTGGTTGCCAGTGTACTGAAATGATGTGATAAAATTTTTGGCTGCCGCTTTTAAGATTCGGTGATTTCCCAATAATTACTGACGGAACATGGGTGGAAGTAAACTGGAATTTCCAGAACATGTTGAGTATTGTGTATGCTGGTTTTTGAGAACTCATTGATTCAAAAACATGTTGATTCCTTGTCAACCAAATGCCCCAAAGAGTGAAGCAGAGCAAGCAAGTGATATGCTGTTGGGAGTTGTTGTCCATCTTTAAAATCCTCTGCATTGATTGTTGCTGTAACAAAGAAATGAAACCAGTTAGAGGAGGGTATAATTATGCCACCTGATTCCAAATTTGTTTGGAGGCTGGACAATGGAAGAACAAGTGTTCCACCGATTCTGGTAGAACAAGACATCTAGGACATAAGGGAGAAGTGGATATCCTCCTCTCGTACAACATTAGTTTGTTTGCCAGGCCTTCTAAAGTAATCTTCCAGATGAAGAATTGAATTTTTGGAGGACAAGGTAGCTTCTATATGTCTTTGAACCTTGTGGAATCTACTGTAGCTTGCTGTTGGCTTTCCTCCGATTGAATTATCATCGAGTACGCTGATTTGACAGTGAACTTTCCATCTGTATTGAGTCCCCAAACCAGTTTATCTGGACAGGCAGGTGTTGGTAGATGGATGCTTAAGATGTTGTCGGTAACAGACTGTGAAGGCGATATGGACTCAATTTTTTGTTTATCCCATTGATTAGTGATGGGATCTATCAGGTCTGCAACTTTAGAGAAGTTGGACAAGTGGTTGTGAGGTAAGGGTGGTTGGTTTGGGATCCAACCATGATTCCACAACGGTATATCTAATCCATTTCCTATAATGTGCTTCAAACCTTGTTTTAGGATTGGATGTAGAGAGTTGACTGCTCTGCATGATGGAATGGGTTTGGAAACTCTTACATGGTGCATATGGAGGAGATCCTTACCCCTCAGATAGGTGGAATTGTAGAGTTGACCCCATAATGACGAAGGATGTTGTTGTATGGACCATGCTCGCTTAAGAAAGAGGGCCTCGTTTATCGGAGATGCTGCTCGAATTCCAAATCCTCCTTCCTGTATTGGCTTCGTAACTTTCTGCTAGTTGATTGGGTGAAGATTCCTTTCTGAATTTGAGTGCCCCCGTAGAAAATTCCTATAGACCTTGTCCAGTTTTTTGTGCACATGTCCAGGGAGCATTGTATTCTGCATGATATGGTTCGTTGTTCCTACCAGTGAGGTATTTATCATTGTCAATCTCCCCATTGGTGACATAGAGTGAGTCTTCCATCCTGGCATCTTTAGGGCCACTTTGTTGACAATTGTCGTGTAAGCAGTAGAAGAGTTCCTTCCCATCGTTAGCGGTACCCCAAGATATGTAGCCGGTGTGGTTGTAAATGGAATTTGGAACACTGCTTGGAGTTGTTGTATTGTTGCAGGAGATAGTCGAGGATGATGAATTAGTGATGATTTGGTAAGATTGAAATATTGGTTTGCCGAGGAACTGTACTTGTTGAGAACATTAAGAAGATTGTAACATTGCTCAATGGGTGCTTGGCTGGCTAGAATGAGGTCATCCGCGTACATCAGGTGCGAAATTGGAGGTGCATTTTTTGAAATCTTCACTCCCTTGAACGATCTTGTCAACTCAAGATATAGAAGGTTCGCTGATAAAATTTCTGAGCACAGAATGAAAATATAGGGCGACAGCGGGTCCCCTTGACGAATTCCACATGTGGGTTTGATAAATCCATAGAGAGCTCCATTAATCTTCACAGCATATGTTACTGAAGTTATACAAAACATGATACGATCCACAATCCAAGTAGGAAGACCCAATGCCAAAAGAGCACGGTGAATGAAGTTCCAGCTGAGTCTATCATAGGCCTTGTGAACATCTATCTTAAGTGCCACTTTCGGTGCCTTGCCAAGTTTAGTCGAGCAAATATGGTGAAAAATCTCTTTTGCGATAGAGATGTTGTCTTGAATTGACCTGTGAGGAACAAATGCACTTTGCATAGGGCTTACCAGAACATAAAGCAAAGGACGAAGCCTGTTTACCAAAATCTTTGCAATCACTTTGTAAGAGACATTACATAGACTGATGGGTCTATCCTCTGTGGGAGCAGAAGGAGCCTCCGTTTTGGGAATCAACGTGATATTTGTATGGTTAATCTGGTGATCAAATGCTCCGGTGGTGAAAAATTGTTGCACCATATCACAGAAAGTTGGGCCTACTGTGTTCCATGAATGTTTGTAAAAGGTGCTTGAAAACCCATCCGGCCCAGGTGCACTATCAGAGGCAATACCTTCTAAGGCAAGTTTGATTTCTTGCGTTGTTACTGGACACACTAATTGTTGTTGTTGTTGTGTTGAAATTCTAGGAGACGCACACGACAAGAGGGAAAGGTCCACAGCTGTTGTAGACACTTGATAAATCTTCTCAAAATAAGATACAAAGGTTTTCACGATATCAACATGATCAGTTAGCCAAACTCCATCTTCATTTTTGATATATTTGATAGTGTTTCTAGCCCTATGTATAGTAGTTGTGGTGTGAAAAAAGTTGGTGTTTCGATCTCCTAGCTGTAGCCATTGGATGCGAGATCGTTGGCGCCATTAAACTTCCAGGTGATTTAAAAGCCTTTGGTGAGAGAGTAACATCAGATGTGCCTTTTCAACAGCCTCAATTCTTTGTGCTCCATAAGTGACCGAACATAGATATTGAGCATAATCCAGTTCTTTCTCGGATTCTTTGATTCGCTGGGTGAGTGCACCAAAAGTTTCTCGATTCCATCGAGAAAGAGAGTTTCTTGTTGAAGCTAATTTCTTCTGCAAAACAAAACATGATGACCCATGTGCTGTAACTTGCCATGCCCTTTCCACTACTGCTTGATATTCCGGGCGAAGTAACCAATGATGTTCGAACCTGTATATTTTTCTTTGAAGTGTCCTAGAGTTACCAAAATTGAAAACTAACGGAGCATGGTCAGATGCAAATCTTCGTTGAACATAAACAGTGGCATTAAAAAATTTGTTTCACCAATAGTGGTTTGAACAAGCCCTATCCAAATGTTCTTGAATGAAATTACCTCCTAATGCTTATTAGACCATGTGAACAGGTTTCCCACAAACCCCAAGTCTAATATACCACAGTTGTTAAGCATAGATCGGAAAGCCTGGGCTTTCTGAAGAGATAATGGCCTACCTCCTTGTTTTTCTTCTTGACAAAAAATGTCATTGAAGTCTCCAATCATTAACCACGGCATGGTTCCCTGAGGCTGAAGCTGTCCTCCCATAGTTGTTGACGAGCCACCGTGTGAGGGGTGCCATAAATGCCCGTAAAGCACCATTGGTTTGGGTCCGCAGTTGTTGAGATGAGTGCATGTACGTAAGCTTGGTTTGCATGGAGCACTGTAACTGAAACATCATTAGTCCAAAAAGGAGCTAATCCTCCCTTATGTCTATTTACAGGGACAACAAAAAAGTGAGGATAGTTTAGGATGTTCGCCAACTGCTGATTTTTAACTCCAGAAGCAAGCGTTTATGACAGAAAAATGAGTGATGGGTTAAATCTTCGAGTTAATTATCGAAGTCTTTGAACTGTCAATGGAGAACCCACTCCTTGACAGTAATGGCAACTGCAAGATGAAACTTAGCTTATATAAAGACAACTCTCTTTATTAATGTGTAGAAAATCTCTCAAAACTAAACACAAGTTCTAATTTTGCTCATATGATCAATCACAACTTTGGTGATCATATATATATAGAACTATGAATTCCTTTTCCTAGTCATATTACCTTATTACATGTCTTTCCTTTTCTTAGAACTTAGCTAGCTCCTAATTCTTAGAACTTCATGTATTTCCTATTCTTATCCTAACCAACTTGTTAGTGATTTCTATATTGAAGATTAACCAACATTCTCCCCGTTAAGCTTCAACCTTACCCGTGACATATCTTGTACTCCAATCAGTTGTCTCATTTCTTCAAACTTGATCTGAGCTAATGCCTTTGTCAATATATCTGCTTTCTGCTCAGTTCCTGGTATGTGTTCAACGTTGATGATCTCCTTCTCGATACATTCTCGTATGAAATGATACCTTTTGTGAATGTGTTTCGTCTTCCCATGAAACACTGGATTTTTAGTGAGTGCGATTGCAGACTTATTATCAATCTTGATGAGAACTTTTTCAGGTTCTCTTCCTTTGATTTCACCCAACAGTTCTTGAAGCCATATTGATTGTTTAGCTGCTTCTGTTGCAGCCATGAACTCAGCTTCGCATGATAACAGAGCTACTGTGTCTTGCTTCTGTGAGCACCATGTAATAGGTGCTTCACCTAGATAAAATATATGACCAGTTGTACCTTTTCCATCATCTTGGTCAATATTATGACTGCTGTCACTATACCCAACAATTCCTTTTGATCCTCCTCGACCATACTTCAATCCACAGCTGATTGTTCATCTTAGATATCTCAATATCTGCTTTACTACATCACCATGAGACTTGCGTGGACTCTGCATATAACGGCTTGCTACTCCCACAGAGAAAGCCAAGTCTGGTCTTGTGTGTAACAAGTATCTAAGGCATCCAACATTTCTTCTATAACTCGTTGGATCAATCTCAGATTCTTCTTGTGCCTTTGAAACTTTAAGTCCAAACTCCATTGGTATCTTAGTTGGATTACAAGTTTCAAGTCCTGCTTCTTTCAGAATTCTCCTTGCATAAGCTTCTTGTTTAATCTGAATCCAATCTACTCCTTGATGGACTTCTATGCCAAGGTAATAAGTGAATTTTCCGAGGTCTGACATCTCAAACTTTGATGACATTTCTCTCTTGAACTCATTGATCACCTTAAGGGAGTTGCCAGTCAAAAATAGATCATCTACATATACTGAAATCACAAGAAGCGTTCCCTTTTCTTCTCTTCTGTATACTGATGTTTCTTTAGAGCACTTAACAAATGTGATTTCTCTTAAGATTTGATCTAACTTTGTATTCCAGGCTCGAGGAGCTTGTCTTAGACCATATAGAGCTTTTGATAACTTATAAACCTTATGCTCTTGTCCTTTTACTTTAAAACCTTCTGGTTGTTCAACCTACACATCTTCTCGCAATTCAGCATGTAAGAATGTTGTCTTAACGTCTAAGTGGTGAATTTACCATGAGTTTGATGTTGCTTCTGCTATTAAGATTCGAATTGTCTCTAGTCTAGCAACTGGTGCGAAAACTTCATCAAAGTCTATGCCTGATTCTTGAACGTATCCCTTAGCTACAAGTCTTGCCTTATATTTGTTGACAGTACCATCAGCATTCCGTTTTATTTTGAAGATCCACTTAAGACCAATCACTTTTACCCCACCTGGATTATCAACTAGAAACCAAGTCTTGTTTCTGTTGATTGAGATAATTTCTTCTCTACGTGCTTGTGTCCATTTAGTCGAGACCTTTGCTTCCTGAAAATTCCTTGGTTCATCATTAACATAAAGTAGCATAATCTCACATTCTTCTGCAGCTTGAAGAACATAATCCTCCAGATACTGTGGCTTTTGTATTTGTCTTGTTGATTCTCGCAGTGGAATGGGTTGAGTTATTTCATCGATCTCCTCCTCCTCTTCTTCTTCTTCTTCTTCTTCTTCTACTTCTTCGTTATTCTCAGTGTTTTCATTATTCTCTTCTTCTCAATCCTTTGATTTGTAGTTCTTTGGTATTAGGTTCCATTCGTTTAAGAATACAACTTCGTGCATGAAAAGAGCTGTATCTGCTTCCCTTGTTTCATTCTTGTTTGTTTCTTCCATCTTTTGTATTCTTTCAGGGCATACAGAGGAGAAGTGTCCTGGTTTATCACATCTATAACAAATAATGTTTGATCTATCCTTCTTTTCTTTCCCTTGGTTTTGATCATTCTGACTTGTTGTTCTATCTTGTGAGTTAAACCTTTCTCCCCTTCCTCGGCCTCTGTTTACTCTACCACCTCTTCCACGACCTCTTCCTCTTGTCGCAGAGTTTTGTTGGTAACAGTTTGTGTACAAGAGTTTTCCTTGAGTTTCTCCATTGTTTTCTTCATCGAGGATTCTCTCTTCATGTGCTTTCAATCTTCCAATTATATCTTCATAGCTAGTATTCTTTAAATCTAAGACTTGTTCAAGAGAATCTATGATATGAATATACTTGGATCTTGGTAAACTATTGAGAAACTTCTTTACCAGTTTATCTTCATCAATGGATTGTCCAAGTGACGCAGCTTTTGAGGCTATCTCTGATAGCTTTCCTGCAAAGCTATCAATAGTATCAGTGTCTTTCATCTTCACTCTTTCAAATTCAGACATTAAGGTTTGCAGACGGGCTTCTTTAACTCGATCAGCTCCGAGATTACGTGCCTTTATTGCATCCCAAATTTTCTTTGAAGTTTCCTGTTCACCAAATTGTAGAACAAGACATTCTGGTATTGCTTGAAAGAGTAAACCTATAGCGATGTTGTTCTTATCTGCATCATCTGTTTCTGGTTCAATTGTATCCCACACCTTGTAGATTTTCATCAGTACCTTCATTCTCATGGCCCATACTGTGTAGTTTGTGGCGTTGAGGATTGGAACTTGTATTGATGGTGGCGTGAACTGTTTTGCACCCAAAATGGTGGTTTCGCTTTCCATGGCTCAGAAACAAGCTCTGATACCAATTAATGGCAACTGCAAGATGAAACTTAGCTTATATAAAGACAACTCTCTTTATTGATGTTTAGAAAATCTCTCAAAACTAAACACAATCTCTAATCTTTCTCATATGATCAACCACAACTTTGGTGATCATATATATATAGAACTATGAATTCGTTTTCCTAGTCCTATTACCTTATTACATGTCTTTCCTTTTCTTAGAACTTAACTAGCTCCTAATTCTTAGAAATTCATGTATTTCCTATTCTTATCCTAACCAACTTGTTAGTGATTTATGTATTGAAGATTAACCAACAGACAGTTCCAAGATATACAACTCATGGCGACTTCGGGTGCTGGTTTCCAGCAACCCGTGTTTGAGAGGTATCATCAGAGTCTGAGTCATCATCTTGAAGACTTAATTTCCATGCATGACATGGCGGGACTGGTGACGGAGGGGAAGCTGTAATTGCCAGACTAGGGGTGTGACCCGAGGTTTTCCGAGATCGTTCTTGAGGGAAAAGCTCAAGAAATTGGAAAGAAGAAGACTGGGTATTAAGGGATAAAAGAGGGTCAAACTGAGCTCTTTTCAAAGGGGTAGAAGAAGAAGTTCATGAGAATGCAGCTGATGTTGAAGGTTATCTGGGGTGATCATTGTGTGAGGGGATAATATCTTAAAACCACTTCTTGAAGCAGCAGTACTATGAGCATACCCCATGGTAGGAGACCCAGAAGAAACCGAAGATGGGGTAGGTGAATGAGGTGAGTATGGGAATGAGTTAAAACCAGGGATGTGAACAGTGGGGTTGCAGGTCGAGTTAGCTAATGGTTTAACTGGTGTTGGGGTTATGGGGATTTGATGAGTTGGGTGGGGAAGGGTTGAGCTTTGAGAGGGATGATGGTTGAGGGATTGCCACGCAGATGAAGCAAAAAATAAACTGAGGAATGTTTTTGAAGTATTCAGTGTCAGACTGATCACCTGATTGCCTCAAAGTTTGGGTCCATGCAAATTCAGGATCTGTCGGACTTTCTGCAGCTTCTTTTCCACGTGTCGTGTGAACAGGATTCCATGTATTAGAATTTACCTGTAAGCCCATATCCCCTGACAGAGAACCAGCCGAAATTCCGGAGTGGGAACTCGAAGTAGCAGATGTAGATGTAGAAGGAAACACGCCAAACAGTTCATTGAAACCATGGACTTGAATCGGTGGCGATTTCTGGTACTTAACCGAGCTAGCTGCAGGAACGGTAGTTGACGGTGGCCCTTGAGTTGATGATGACTGTGGAGTTTGTGGCGGCGATGGATGTAGAATAGACGCTTGGAATCCCGTTGTGGGAAATTTTGATTTTCTTCGACAAGGGGATGGACGAGGTTGAGGTTGTTGAGGAAGCTCAGCCGGAGCATTAGGAAGTTTCGTCCTAATGTATTGGTGGCTCAAAGGATGATGAGGTAGGTTTACAGGGGGTTAGTCCACGAGTGAGTTGGAGAGAGTTTAATGTATTTTGAATCTTAGGGATTTTGAGGGAGTGTAAGAAAGTATTGAGAGTTTGAGAGAGTTTGGTGTGTTGAGTGTAGGGAGTTTGAGAGACTCTCCCAAAATCTCTACTTTTTTGAGAGATTTGGAGTGAGGCAAAAATACACTATAAACTCCCTAGAACTCCCCAGAACTCCACAAAAAAAACAAACTCCCTGTCATTCTAATTTTTACCACTAACAGGGAGTTTAAGAGTTTCTTTCAAACTCCCCCACGACTAACGGGGTTTTCTAGGGAGTTGGGAAGACTCTTCTAAACTCTCCCACGACTAACGGGGATTTTAAGAGACTCCCTCGAACTCCCTCACGACTAACGGGAAAAAACACAACTACACCCAACTCCCCCAACTCCCTTGAGTACTAACACCCTGTTAAAGTGGCCTTCATCTTCATATTCCAGCTGTATTTTGGAGGTGGAGGGAGCGGTGGAGGGGTTACTGAAGGGTTAGGATTTCTTGGTCTCGCCGGACATTTGTTAGTTATATGACCAGCAAAACCACATAGAAAGCATACTGCGGGGAGAAACTCATAAGCCAATTGAACCCAAGTTTTCCCTTCAATATTGAGTAGATATCCAGGGGCGAAGGGTTTGTTTGTATCAACTGTTAATTTGACTCTCGGAATTTGGCCATATAAATCAAAAGCTGAGATGGAACCCGCTGAGCTTAGCAAATCTTCAACGCTTTTCTCATCCTTAAAACAAACAGGAAGGTTAAGGATTTGAGTCCAGAGAATAAGTTTTTGGAACGCTTTATCAGGGTGGTTTTGGTAGAATATCCAATCTTCCACCTGCATCGTGAACTAGCTACTAACCAAGGTTGAAGGGTTATAGCTTGTTCTTTATCTTCCTTACTGAAAGATGTCAACTTGAAGACGTTTTGCTCAGGTAAAGTTCTCAATTCCTTGATGATTATAGGCTCAAACAGCTGCTTGAGACCTTCACGAAGGGTGATGAAAAGAAGCCGCCCAACAAAAACTTTGATAACCACCGCGGCTTGATTGTAATCCACTAAAAGTTTCTGCATGCTTGCAGTTAATTGGAACACAAGTGCAGAATCCTCTGACAGAATTAATGATGAGAAACAAGAGCCAGAATGAGTATAATGGAGAGGTGGGAAAGAAACTGAAAGGGTTTTAGGAGAAGTCGGTGGAGGGTAAACTGATTTAAAGGACAGTTTAGAATTTTCTCGGTAGTTCTCCATCGGAACCACAAACAGACTTTGTTATTGGTTGAGCAGATCGGTGGAATCATGTAAGGATGAAACTCAGCTTTTAAGAAAAACTTTTAGAAGACTTTTGAGAACTTTGAAAATTTTCCAACCAGAAAAACAACACAGGATGCACTATCTCCAAGAACCAATATCACACTGACTTACACAAGAAAACAAACCAGCCACCAAACTGTCGGATATCGTAAATCATCTACCAAACTGAAGAAGGTGATTGGGATCTTAAGCTAAACCAGAGGGCGGTTCTTCTGTTCGTCTGAACTTCCACCTTGGATGCCCTGGAGATGGAGGTTCTGGATGGTTGTTGGAGTTAGAATTGTTTCTCAAGTGCCAAAAGTAAGTCATAAAAAGAGTACCAACGCACTAACCTTGATCCCACCTAAGGATGAAATTATAATAAAGGCTATTAGTGTTGTGGTTAATGATGATGATGTAAGTGATAGTGCTAGATTGGCAAGCGAACAATAAATTCAAATACTTCAATACCAGTCATTAATTGCAAATACTAAAAAGGACAACATGACTAATAACACAAATGGGAAGGATAAAGGTAAAATCTTAAGACTTAAAATTTCTTTATTAGTTTTCAAGTTTCTCTATTTTTCCAAAATGAAATTGCTTTCTTGGAATGTCCAAGTTATTTTAAATAATTTTACTAAACAATAATTACAAAATCTGGTCAAAACTCGAAGTCCTGATTTTATTTTCCTCAGTGAAACAAAATCTGGTGAAAACTGCATAATACTAGGATAAATCTCAATGGAATATAATGGAATTTGGTGATTTCAAAAGAATATTACAAATCTTCAATTCCAACTTGATATTATTCAGAAGGAACCAAATTCTAATAGTAAGCTTATGAGAGTTAAAGCCATTACTAAGGACTTAGAGAATTGGTACAATGTTCAGAATCAGTTTTATAAAAAGAAATCTAGATATAAATATGTGAATGATGTGGACAACAATATTAGGTATTCAATTCTCTGGTGAACAAGAGATTGCATAGAAATAATGTTAATACTTTAAGTGATAGCAATAGAAACTGGTATAGGGATAAAAATGATTTTATAGACCTCCTTACTACTCATTTTTGTTCTGTTGGATGTACAAGTAATCATGTTTGGACTGATGATGATTTTAGTATTATTCTTATATTCTTATAACTGATATGGATAATGTATCATTAATAGCAATTCCAACTGCAGATGAAATTGTTAGTGTTGTTAAATATATGTCATCTTGGAGTTTACCTGGCTCTGATGGGTTCCAAGATGGTTTATATTAGTCATAATGTCATATTAATTGTAGGTTAGGATGTAGTTGGCGTTATTCAAATACGTTTTGAATATGGTTTCATACCCATATATTTGAATAAGACATACATATATATGTCTGATCCTTAGAGTTAAATATCCTAAAATACCTGTTGAATCTAGACCTATCGGCCTCTATCGGTCTCTGTAATGTTTCCGATAGTGTCCAAAATTTTGGCCAAAATGATTAGACTTTATCTTAAGAAACCAATCTCTCCATACCAAGCTTCCTTTACAAGTGATAGAGTTATCCATAATAATATTATAATTTCCTATGAACTTATTCATACCATGAAACAGAAAGAGGGCTTGGGTCACTATGACTTTAAACTTGATTTGTCAAAGGTTTTTTACATACTTGAATGGACTTTCCTTAGGAAAGTGCCGTCTCAATTTGGTTTCACTTTGGGAGACATTTTTCTTAATAAAAATTAAATGATAACGTATTTGAAGATAATATTTTGGATATATGCTCGTCTCATAAAGCTTCAAATACCTGCGAAAAATCAGCAGATTCTAAAATACTAAACCTCGCCATCTACTGATTTTTCAAAGTAGTCGATGTTCGAGTTGCACGTTTCAGAACATGTTCATTTTTTGTGGATATGTAGAGCTTTGTAAGAAAAAAAACATCCGTGAAGTATTAACTTCAAATATGCTATCATTTGGTTTTTATACAAAAAAAAAAGAAAATAAAAGTACTCAAAATGTGTGATTGTGTGAAAATAAGAGTGTGAGAGGATTCTCTTTCGCGGATAATTAGGTAAAAAGCAATCATGCATCATTATTAACGCGATATATCTATCATGAGCCATAGGTCAACATGCAAATTGGATACAATTTTTTATCGTAGTAAGGATTCATCAAGCAAGTCTTACTGTGGAGTCCAACCTATTCCAAGCTTGGAAAAAATGTCAAATATGAAGTTTAATGACCTCCAAGTTAAAGTTATCCATACTTTTTTTAAGACACGTTCCAAGATTTCATGGAAAATACCAAGAGAAAGCGGTAATCTAATTCCCTTGTAACACGATTCCGAATCGTGCTGAATCGTTGATAGTTTCTTCTTGACCATCGATTTTGACACACAAAATGGAACACGTACGATTGCGAGTCGCATACCTTTTATTCCAAGACACCCTCACAGAGTTAGGTCGACAGAGTATGCGTCAAAATATGTCACCACCGTTAAAAAAACAGAAAAAGATAACCACACCATGACATCAAACACTCTCCAATAGAAAGCAAAAAATTTACTATATCTTAACTCTTACGTTACCGATTTTTTTAACCCCGACGAATTTAATTTCCCTCAAATCTTAATCCTCACCTCTTCATTTCCAGATCTACCCCATCTTATTCGGCCAACACCTCCAAAATGTTGAGGCTATTTATGTCATTCGTAACTCAGTGTTCCCTTTTAATTAACCTCCTCGTTAATGAAAGAAGCAAAAAAACGGAAACATAATTAAAAACCTAAATCGGTTAAAAGGAAACATCCCTCTGTCTCTATCTATTTCTATTTCTCTACCAACTCTCATCACTCTTCTTCTTCAGTTGTTGGATTTGAGTATTTCTATTCTAGATCTGATTTTCAAAGAATTTTTCTTCTGATTTTGATATTAATTTGGGAGGGAAATGAAGATTTGATTGATTAATTAAACAGTAATAAAGATGCAGAGTCGGGGATCGGGTAATCGATTATCTGGATTGGTTTTCCGATCCCGAATTTCTATACTTACTTTTACAATGGTTGCTGCCATGGCTACTCTATACGTTGCTGGAAGGTATCTTTGATTTGATTTTCATTTGCTTGATTTTCTTCATCTCATTGGCGCCAAATTGTACCTGGATATGTGAATTGATTGGTGAATTTTATCTGATAGGTTGTGGCAGGATGCAGAGAATAGAGTGTATTTGATTAATGAGCTTGATAGAATCACTGGAAAGGTAATTCACTAATTCTTCATGTTTTTGTGTTACAAATTTAGGGTTTCAGGAGGATATTTGTTGGTAATTAGTTCGAATTTGTATGTATGAGGAATGAGATAATTGCCCAAGAGATCTGGTACTTCCCTTAGGGAGAAATAATGTATGTTTCAGTTTAGTGATCCAAGAGCTAGAATTGTATAACTGAAAATATTTTATGTTGCTGATGTAACTTTGATAAATGCATTTGGATTTAGAGATGACAGTTGTGGGACATGGAGATCTTTCTAGTCTAGGGTGTTTACTAGGTGATTTTACTAAAACATTTGAATTTAGTTATGCTGGTTTAACAAATGATCATGTACTACGTTTCTTTTTCTTGAGTAAAATTTATTAGAATATCTGACCTAGGACTGCTTTAGTGTAGGATGTTTGGTTAATGGTTGTACTGAGCATTTGAGCATCGTATGCTGGTGTATGACCCACCCATGTGCCATGTTTCTGTTTCCCTGAGTAAATCCCTAGAATTGTCTGACCAAGGAATGTTTAAGTCTAGCATGTTGGTGATGTAAAGTTTAGGCTCGTACTTGATCAATCATGCAATGTTTTAGGGATGTCTCACAGCTCAGATAGGGAGGTACAGTGGGAAAGTGTAACTATTTGTCCTACTCTCTTTTCATCTTGATTGCGGGATTGGATAGCGTTTTATATTGCCTAAGCCTCAATAGCCTTGTTCTGTTAGAGAAATTTTGAAAATATAATTCTGATTGATTAGGGATCGTCCATTTTCAGGGGCAAACCGCGATATCCGTTGATGATACATTAAAAGTCATAGACTGCAGGTACGTAATTATAGTTACAAGTTTGTTGGTTGTTGCACTTATACTACTCTTTTTTTGAGTGCTAGGATGATGGATCCTAATTTTGTCAGGGAACAGCAAAAGAAATTATCAGCTCTTGAGATGGAGCTGGCTGCAGCTAGACAGGAAGGTTTTGTTTCAAAGCACTTGTCACTGGTAACAGAGACTGACAAGACAAAACCTAAGAAAAGATTGGTAGCTGTTATAGGAATACTTACAAGGTTTGGCAAACAAAACAATCGGAATGCGATCCGTAAAGCTTGGATGCCAACTGGTAGGATATTGCACCTCTTCTCTTTCTTTATATATTGCTCATGCTAAAAATCCTAAAACTTTATTTGTATAAATATTTTGAAGGCAGGAAAGATTCAAGGGTAATTTTAAATGATTCACGAATGTTTTCTGGTTAAGAGCATGTTTGCAAATACTTCTTAATTTTATTTTCTTGCTACAACTTACAATTCTAAAACACAATCTGCGCAGGTGCAGCTTTGAAAAGAATGGAAGAGGACAAGGGCATTATCATAAGATTTGTTATTGGAAGAAGGTTACATTCTTTGCATGCCGAATTAAAACTTCCGGCTTTAGTTTCAAATCTCCTTGTAACTTAGTTTGTATTGAGTTTCAGTGCGAATCGTGGAGATAGCTTGGATAGAGGGATTGACCGTGAAAATGGGCAGCACAATGACTTCATTATTCTTGTAAGTTCAGTAGATCAGTGAACTGCTTAATCTTTTAAAAGCACGCCAAACTTGTAGTTATGGATATAAGACATTGTTTGAATGTTGCCTCCTCTAGCCTATTATAAATGGCTAGTGCTCGTAACACAACCATGAAACCGCGTTATAGTAGAGCATAAAATTGTAACATCTGCTCTTCATTTATACAAGAGAAAATGGCGGCTAGAACAGAGGTGGATGATCAATCGGAAAATTTCTTTTGTATAAGAAAGATGATCCTCTATTATGTACCGTAGCACTGATCCTCAGACAAATTAGGTGTCAAAATTTTATATACGTGCTGACTGCTCTCGTCATATGAGATATGAATAGCCTTCATCATGTTAATAACATCCTATTCTTGAACAGGACAACACTGAGGTACCTGAGGAGCTTCCAAAGAAGACAAAATTGTTCTTCGCCTATGCCGCAGATACCTGGGATTCAGAGTTTTATGCTAAGGTCAACGATGATGTTTTTGTTAATATTGGTAGGTGGTAGTCACTAAATAAATTACTAGTATAGTAGCACTTACAGCTACAACCTAGTTTAGATGAGATCCAAAAATATGTTTTAAGCACTCTCATGTTGTTAGAGTACTTGTCAATTATAAACTAACCTGGTTCATGGGTGTCATCATACCTGATCCTTCTTGCGCAGATCCCTTGACGACAATTCTGGCAACTCATATGGACAAGCCTCGTGTTTATATTGGGTGCATGAAATCAGGAGAAGTTTTCTCTGAACCGTAAGTGTAGCTTCTATTACTCACTGTTCAATTGGTTGCCTCAACTTTTTATAAGTTCGCATAAAATAGTTAACTGTTAATTCTTACAGGGCACACAAATGGTACGAACCAGATTGGTGGAAGTTTGGAGATGGAAAATCGTGAGTTTTTATTCTTATTTTACGTATGATATATTGAACGCAGCTTTTTTACAGAAGGCCAAGTGTGTCTTAAGTATAATCCCATGAAAATATAACATCAGTCCGTATGTTGTTCCACTATTCTGTTCTTCAGCATATGCCTTTCCAATTCTTTTGTTCCTTTCCTTAAGTTGCTTTCTTTTTTACTTTTATTTTTTTTATAATTTCTTGTTATCCTGAACTGAGTTTCTTGGTTTCTGATAGATATTTCCGTCATGCTTCTGGTGAGATTTTTGTCATTTCCCGAGCATTAGCGCAGTTCGTCTCAATCAACAGGTTATCTTTCTTTTTGGTCCCTCCTCCTTAGTCCTTTTATGCATAATAAACTCTTTTGCTGGTCACACTGAGGGGTGCCGCGGGAGGTGAAACTTACACCACTGCATGTTTCTGTTGGCTCCATCTCTCTTTTGGATTGTTTTCCACCTCTTATATCTGTGATGCCTCCCTGTTGGGGTTCAACATTTTGTATTACAATGGCATCTTTCTTTCGATTTTTTTGCAATTACTGAGTGTAGCTTCTATGTTGTGGCAGAGATATGCTTCGTACATATGCCCATGACGATGTCAGTGTTGGATCATGGTTCATAGGGCTATCTGTAAAGCATATTGATGAAGCGAAATTTTGCTGCTCATCTTGGTCCTCAGGTCTCTCTCTCTCTCTCTCTCACACACACACACACACACACACACTGACTATTTACTTTTTTCTTCTTATTTGACAAGAACAAGAGAAAGTTTACTTCCCAATATTACATGAACAAGAGAAAGTTTACTTCCCAATATTACATTAAAATTGGTTGTATAGGCAAACACAGGTTTTAGAATTGTTAACTGAAGATTTATTTCTCTGTTTTGTTTAGGAGCAATATGTTCAGGTGTTTAGTTCAATCCATCTCAAGTCTGGGAAGAACAAACTTACGAGAACATCCTCCAGGTATCTGTAAATGGTGTTTAAAGTCCACTTCCCGCTCCTGACACATTTTTAATGTGGGAAATTGGATAAAGCTAGTTATAACATAGAATCCAGTCAAATTGTTTCCCCGAAGATAAAGCCATGCAATTGCAGTTTGCACTCACGGATACCCTTATACATGGTTTGCTTCTCATTCTTTACCTTTTTGGCTATTATTTTCTTCCCTTACTTAGGGTATAGAATTTAATTTTCTTTTTTATTCGATTCACACTCAGGAAATAGTTGTATTCAATGAGTTTGTCTAACTTTTTGAAATATATTAGAACGATTTTACACAGCAGGGAAAAAATATAGCCTCTATTGTTTCTCTTCTCTTAGGAGATGTCACATTATCTCCATGTTTGTAGAAAAATTCTTGCAAGGACATTGGAAGAGTAATGACATGGGTCTGTTTAACCCCTGTCATTAACTATATTTTTAAGTTCCTAACCAATCTAATAAACATGTCTTTAGCCAGAGTGTCCAAACTGTTTTACCTACCAATTATGAAATTGACATATATGAATGAAACAAGATAGTCGCTTCCCATTTGGGTTTTGCCATTAAAGTCTATTCTAGTTAACAAAAAAGAAAGAATCAAGAAAAGCAATAGCAACCAACTCAGCCAGGTCCTCAATTATATGATGTCCTCATGATAACAGCATTTATCTGCCCAATGACTAGGAAGTGTATGAGACTAGATGTTGAAACTTGTAAACCTCTGCTTGTTAAGAAGGACGCGAGAAATTGTTGGAAGCTAATTTTTCACTGAATTGTGATAGTGAGATTGGACTTGGATACAAATTACAAAATAAAACTCAATAATGTTAATCCTGTCCAGAAGCAGTAGTTAAGGCTAGAAATTTGTTCAGAACTTATGACATTTTTCTTTCTTAGTTAAGATCCTTTACGACTTCTAGAAGCAACTGAAGCTGTTTACGACTTCTAGAAGCAACTGAAGCTGTTTTGGAAACCCAATTTCAGAACAACAACTACTAGGGAGCAAAATAAGTTAATTTTTTGTTTAACAAACTGTTGTTACCTGCTCTCAACTTCATAACTCCCTCTTGGAACTAATAAGAACCCATACACCGAATTGCTAACTAGGCTCGAGCCAGGACTAAAAATATCGCCAAGCTGCCTCCTTAACCAATTTTGACCGCACACCACCCCAAAAGATAGTTATCTCTTTCTCGGCTGCCCATCCACGTCAAGTGGGACCTATAAACATCGTCTGCAACACCTAGACACGTCACAATGTCGGAAACCCTAAATTTTAAGATAAAATACCACGTCAGACCCCACATTTCTACAAATCAATCAACACCGTCAAATCAAGAACCTCATATCTGACCGATCATACATTCCCATGACGTGTATTACCATCTCTCTGATGTCACACCCCACTACCACCTCATCCCTTTGTCCTTGCTGATATCAAAAAAAAACCTAAAAAAATTATATTCGTACGAAATTACCCCTTGAAAATTATAAAAGGGCATTAAAATCTGACCCAATGAGAGAACAGTACGTGTACGGTACCCACGTGGCTATTATTATATTGCCACGTACGTGACATATGAGCTGGATGAAAAATCTTTTAACGTGGGTCCCACGCTGGATACTGTATTTCTAGGCTGTCGACACGTCAGTGGACCACGGAAGCAGATTTACCCCGACAGATAACCCTTGTTGGTGGGGCCCAACAATTGACAAAGCCGATAGTTGCGTGAGATGAGGATTATGATCTCGCGGAAGATAGTGATGCGATTTCAGACGTTGAGTTTGTCAATTGTTGAAAAAGTTTCCAAGTAGGGTCCGTTTATGGTACATGTTGTGCTGTTGGGTGTTATTTGACAACTCAAAGTTGCTCATGATTTTGCACATCGACTGTTGCTGTTGTGCACGCCCGTAGAAGCTGCATTGTACCTCGGTAGCTCTCGGAGGATAATAATATGCGTTATTATTACACCCTCTTGTAATGTTTGAGAGCAACCACACTGGACGATCAAACCCATAAATATAGTCCAGAAACGAGATATAATAGGACGGACTAAAGAGTAAAAGCTGGATCAAAATCAAATCACAGATTATATTTGGTCTGGACCAAAACTAAATATAGTCGAGCGAACGTATAACGTACGTTTGTTAATAGGCTAGCTTTTAGGTTACGCTTGAGTTGAAGCGGACATATATCTTACGCCCGTGTAGGGAGGCGTATGTATAAAGTGATCCTGATGGCTGATGGGGTGGATGTATAAAGTGATCTTGTGATAGGACGAATATATAAAGTGATCCTGATGTATATTTTTTCACCAAGCGAACATTATATGTGTGCGCGACCAAAGTTATGCTTCCATTCTAGTGTAACACCACGGACTAAACTCAAATTTGGTCGTTTTTTTTTGTCTTTGATCTTTGGTTTTGATCGCACCATTGCAGTTGCTCTAATGGCGCATTTGGATACACGTCCAGAATTGTCAAAAAGCAAGAAATCAGTTTGTGTGTAGAATTTTAAATGGACTTTTAGAAATTGGAAAATTATTTTTAAAGCAAAATATCTTGACTTCTGACTTCTATTTCTCGAGAAGCAGAATTGTATCTAAACCCCTTTAATAAGAAAACTAGCTTTTGAAATGATATTCAAATATTTCTTAAGAACCTGTAGTCCAAAATCTAATGTTTTACTTTCAAAATCTTTTCATCCCTTTGGCATATACAAATTGATCTTCTTCTTCTTCTACTTTTTGTGTGTGCCCGAAGACGTTCGCATTTGGTTAGTTTTAAAATAATAATTGTATACCTACACTAATCAGATGATCAAAACTGCGAATGTGAATCTACACAATTTAAATCTCTTTTGTGAAAAACCAATAACAAACTACCATGTGGTAGAACAGTAAACAACTACTTGAAGAACTTGTTAGCACTAGTTTTGAAAATTCAGTTGACGAGCTATTGAACTATCCCTTTCGTTAATTTTGAAAATCACACACCTCTGTCACTCTTGTTACTTGCACCTGGGAGCGGCGTGTCAAGAGCTTGACCAGCGGATCAGGCATCCGCAGAGCTGGTTTGTCGACCGGTGCCACGGCATGGGCATGTCAGCATGCTTATTTTTGAGTCTCTATCTTGGATTCTTGGACCACCAAAGAGTCGATCTTACCGATTTCGTCGAGATGGACATCTTGCTGGTTTTAGCCGTCTGTCGACTGTGCTTTCACATGTTTCCACGATGCACCAACGCGTCAAACGGGAACGGATGGCTGAGATGTAAAGATCAAAGGTAGTGATGTGTCAGATTGCAAGTGTGGTTGGTGATTAGAACCTAAATACTAATTACTGAGTTAGCCGGCCCTCTTGTAGCAAAATACTAGAACACCCTTGTTAACAAATTCCAAACTGGGTCTAAACAACCCGGCGAAATTGGGGCCTATAGGTTTTTTCTCTTGACACCCCCAAATTACTCTAGGCACCCAAATCTTATAAAAGATATTAATTTACCCCCACATTAATTTCTAAAACTCACTCATATAAATTCTAATCTTTCTAGTTTCACTAAATCCAAAATCAAAAAACTAAACCTAAAAAATCTTACTATTTTTATCATAAACTTTCCAAATTCTCAAAAACCTAATCAAATTTTTTTTCCATCCTCTAATCCGACGATCTTCAATCCAACCAAGAAGAAGGTAAATCTCCATCAACCCATCTTCTTATCTTATTGATTTACATCTTTAAATCAGCGTTTTTGACAAATCAAAACTCTTATTACACCCATAATCGGTTTTTATTGACCTATCGAATAAACCGATTCTAGGTTTTGTTTTCGACATGAAGTGCATGCACAATAATCGGTTTACATAAAGATTAACATCAACCGATTCTGGCGTAGAAATGAAATATGAAAATACATCGCCAGAATCGGTTTCTACATGTAATATGTATAATCCAATTAATATAGTCTTTTCATCTTTCTTTCGTAATCGGGTTACATAGTTTTCTTTATGTACCGATTTTTAACTTGGTTTTTGTTTATTTTTTGTGTAGAATGGAATCGGACACCTACCATTCTACAATCGCGATTTAACCGTGGAGGATATCCTGAGGCAACCACAAAGAGTGCCAGTAAGGAGCCGATACAAGTTTGCATTCGCAGCTGAAATCCGTCTTGAACAAGCCCTCGCATTGATTGATAAGCTTTCACTTGAAGAGCTTATTGAGGTCATCACCTTCGCCAGGATGAGGAGAAACCTGATTTCATCTGGGAGGGAGCTCCATGCAGAAATGGAAGGTATGTGGGAACTAATGGCTGAAGCACAAGCTGCTGCTCCTGATGGTGGTGATGCTGGTGCTGGTGCTCCTACTGATGGTGGTGCTGCAAATGCTCCCGGTGGTGCTGTTGTTGCTGATGCTCCTGCTGTTTAAGTTTTAGATATTAAAAGTTTAGGTTTATTAGACTTGTGGTTATTTCAAGTTCTTAACACTCTTTCAAGGTTTTTATTTTGGATGATATCTGTGATGAACTTGAAGCTTTAATTATAATTATGTGTTGCTCTATAATTCTAGCATGACATGCCAAGAATCGGTTTACTCGATATGTCATTATAAACCGATTGTGCAAGCCAATCTTTCTAGATATTTTGGAATCGGATCACATTTCGAAATATATAAACCGATTAGTGTCGGTGAAAATTCAAAATTTAAAATGACTTTAATCGGTTTACTTTTATCGCAAGAAAGACCGATTCTTGTGGCATATAAACACAATCGGTTTATTGTCCTTCTAAAAGACCGATTATTTCAAATTATTTCACGTTTTTCAAAAAAAAATAGTCGTTTGGGACTTTCTCTATAAATAGAGACCTCACCCTTGGACCCATTTGCCCCAAAATTGATCATTTTATTCCCCCTCACTCCATATACTCCACAACTACTCATTTCATACATATACATACAAGAAATGGCATCATTCGACTCCGCGGAAGATTTGGCAATCACGAAAGCATGGTATGCGAAAAATCGTCTTAGACGTCAATCCTCCGAAAGAGAGAATTCAACAACCTTTTGGATTAAAGCACACAACAAATTTCTCCAAGAATTTGGAAATCCTAACGCAAGAAGTGTTCAAGCCATCCATGAAAGGCACCTAGTCATCGAAAATGCGATACTTGCTTTTTTAGCTCTCCAACCTCCGATTTTTAACGCTCTCCCCTTCACCTTGTCCATTGCACAATTTGTAAGTAATTTTGTGTTTTTTTTACGTACCCCATGTTGTATTATCTTCCAACAAAACACCACTAACAAATGTAAGCTTGTTTTTGTGTTTTTGTAGCACAAGTTGTGAAAGCGCGCTACTAAAACAACAAAAGGGTACACATGTCATTTCCTACAAGGCCATTTCCGTAACTTGACATCCACTAATCCTCCAATTAATATAATCACCCTCCTAGGGGTCACTAAACAAAGCGTATCTTTCGCAATTAAAGAATTAGATCCAATCACGACCCTTCTTCCGGACGTGAAACCTCCAGTTCAATCCCATTAATAATCCTAAAGGAAAACTCCACGTAAGCCCATGATGATCTGAGAGAAATTAGCTGGACCCCCGAAAATAAAGATATTTTTTATAACTTACACGTGTACGGATGCCATAAAATACGATATTAAATTAATTACAGTCCAATACCAGCCATTGGTTTGCAAAATAAATACGTATATATATACATTGTGTATTATACAGTCGGATTTACACACACGTGTCCTTATGACGTGGCATCTTGTTGCCCTGTATTTCTTCAAAAACCAAAACTCTTCTCTCCTCCTCTGCAATTGAGTTTTTTGTTTTTATTTTCTGTGTTCTTCTGAGAAAAAAAGAGAGAAATTTAGTGGAATGTTGAAGCTTATTGGTGTGATTTCCTGATAAGGGGTTTTATTTTCAGCTGATTTCTGATAAGGGGTGTTATTTACAGTTGAAGAAGAAGAGGAGGAAGAATTTTTTTTTTTTTTTTTTTTTTTGGGTGAAATCAGAAGTGGGTTTTTGAAGTTCATCAGAGCTGCAGGTATTTTTTATTTGTTTTTTTTTAATATTTTTATTTATCTTTGATGAAAGAATTTGAGATTTTGAATGTGGAGCTAAGATGGGTTTTTGATGAATTTGGGATTTTATGAACTGATTTGGTATTTTGGAATCTTGGTTTGTGAGGGTTTTTAATGATCTTATTAGATTATATCAGTGAAATATGAAAAAATGAAGCTGGAGAATGAAATTAGGGTGGAAAATTTAAAACAATTAAGAAGATAAAATTAGGGTTATAAAAAAAGGGGGACTGATCTTGTTTTCAGTCTGTTAAGTTAAAATTAGGGGTAGGTATTCTGGTTTAAGTAGGAGGTTAAAGTTGTCATTTCACTTGATAAACTGGATTTGCTTATCCTTTTCTGGTTTGGGTCCATGCCTTGTTTGTTGCTTCTCTGGTGTAGGATGACATGTATACCCTTTTGTTGTTTGTGTTTTGAATCTTGATTAACCCTCTTTTAGATCTACTTATCTAATGGTAGTTATTGGGTTTAATTTCTTTTTAGGAAGACTTTGATTAGCTTAAGTGTTGCTAATTAGCTTTAGTTAGGTCTAAATTGGTTAAACTGATAGTTTAGTATGATTTAGGTTGATGTTGACATGATTCTGTGACTCACCATAAAATTGCAACTTACCTGGTTGATTGGTTAAATACTTAAATTGTAGATTTTTAGTGTATTTTCAGACCCGGTAATGGTGGTTTGGCTACCAATATGTTTCTATAGAAGGTAGTGCATGGTTAACTTCCCTCCAAAAGCGTATGTCTTTGCGTATTTATTGTGCACAATTCTTTTATATAACAATGTTATTTTTTAATTATTTGTTGTAATTGGAGTTCATGTAATCTCCAAGTGCTATAAGCGGATTATTATTGTGGTCTGAAAAGCTTTGTTTAATTACCTTTTGATGCAGCTGGAAGTAGGGACTTTTCTTTACATTGAAACTTCAATTGTCAAATTAGAACTTCACCATGGGAAGTAGTGAAGCTGAGACAACGCCGTCCAAGTCTGAAAAAGAGTCTTCGCCTACTACACAAGTGAGTTGATAAATCAGTAGACATTTCCGTATGTTTTGTATTGATCGAGTTTATTGAATATTTTGGACATCTGTTATTTGATGAATGTGGGGAACATGTGAAGATTAATGAATGTGGGGAACATGTGAAGGTCATGTTCGAATGCATTTGAATGCAAGCGGTATTGAGACTTTGATAATCGCCGAAGATCTTTAAATCTTCATCACCAACAATGAGTTTATCCAGTAGTCTTATAAAAATGTTGACCTTTTTGGGTGGATTAAAATCTTTTTGATCAAGTCAACTTTTCAAAGTATTTGAATGGGTTGCAATTTTTTTCTTTTTGCAGGAGCAGACTAGCATGCCCGTGTATCCTAACTGGGCTGCAATGCAGGTAACTTTTTTCTGCATATCCATTAGATTTTATAGCGAGTCAACAAGTATAGTAGCTCATTATCCGAAAATTTCCAGGCTTATTATCCTCCTGGAATGGCTATGCCTCCTCCTCCATACTATAATCCCGCAGTTGGATCGGGTCATCCTCCTCCCCCTTTTATGTGGGGCGCACCTCAGGTAATCCTTATTTTCTACAACCGCAAAAAATCCTTGCTGCTTGGTATTTTCTCCTTGCCCTATAGAACCTTTATAAGGAAGTTTACTACCAGTTTAATGTGAGCATAATTGCTAGGGAATCTTGACAGATTGTTTGTTCTTTTTCTTATGTTTACAGGGTATGATGCCACCATATGGGTCACCTTATGGGCCAATTTACGCACACGGAGGTGTTTATGCCCATCCTTCAGTTGCTCCTGTAAGTTCTCTTCATAAGAAAATGTGTTTAGTCTTGTAACAACCTGACTATAATTTACTATGACTGCACTTAGTCCCTGAAGAAGCATCCTTCACGATTCTTTCTAATCCAACAGATCTTGTGGAAGATATGCTTTACGTAGGAGTGTCCCCATTGTTGTTGAATAGTTGCCCCTTTCATAAGCTGGGGCTCAGTTCTCCAACCACAGGGCAACCTTCCACTTTGGGCTGCCAATCTAAATGCTTTATCAAAGCTTACCTTTAACCTCTTGTCGAGCAAATTGCATCTTAACTACTTAGGATCATTCCATATTCAGCAAATAGTAACTCTGATAAGCTAACGATTGAAAACAATGATACATCAAAGGGTAAACTTCTATGCAAATATAGCAGTCTTAGTAAGCATTAAATCAATATGTAGTTACAGCTCTTGTAACAGCTCCCTAATTTTTTGTATGTCAGGGGGCTCATTCGCAAGGTCCTGCAGTTACAGCATCTCCTGTTGGAGGCGAGGCAACGGTATGTAATTCATCTTTTGCTTGCGTCACATGGAAATTTTTTATGAGGGCGGATGAATGGGGAGTGACAGTTCTTTTTGAATTGTTAGGGCAATTCGACCTTATTATTAATAATTGTGATGTAGGTGGCTACTCCTCTGAGTGTGACAACACCTGCGAAGTCATCAAGTAATAAAGAACAGGGTTTAATGAAGAAGCTGAAAGGGTTCGACGGGCTTGTAGTTACACTAGGCAATGGTGATGCGAATGGTGGGAGTGGTGATATGTCCCACAGGTTTGTTCATACCCTGACCTATATCATTTAATTAATTGGTTCTTTGGATGGAATAATGTAATGAAGTATCTTTTAACAATAGCCGTCCAGTAACTTTCTAATACTTATTGCTTTATGGCAATGGATACAGCGGGGACTATAAGACTGATGGTTCCAGTGATGGAAGTGATGGAAACACTGCAAGAGTAAGATTTATTCTTCCTTCCCCGTGGACACTTTTTATCAACCGTCAAGTTACATTAATTTCACTACACTTGTTATCAGTGGAAAGTTGTAATCTTTTAATTTTATTTTATTTTAGAAGCAACAACCAAGGAGAAAAAGAAGTTGCGACGACATGACATCCACAGGTAAGATGGAATTCTCTACCTACGTATATATGATGATAAATCTTTTTTTTTTATTCTACAAATAGTGTGCCCAGCTTTTTCTGGGTTTCTGGTGTCAACAAGTATAGCCTGGCCCTATTTTTCGGGTGGAATCATAGCATAGTGGCATTTTCCTTCCCATTTTGTTCATCTTATATCTAGAATTCGGTGTTACCGGAGTTGACTTGGAATTCTTTCTTTTGCCTTCCCTCTTCTGTTCTCATGTTCATTTTGTATAGTTGTGTTGGATCATTTTGTATAGTTGTGTTGGATCAATTGTTTTTTGAATGTTTGGGTAATATTAACAGGTGAGGATGATAAAATAGCTAATTTCAAGTCTGGCGAAGAGGGTGCAACCGTTGTGGGAACTCCAGTAGGAACTTTGCCTTCAACTATTGTAACATCAAATGCCATAACTACTTTTCCTCCTGCATCAGGTGCGGAGGTGTCAAAGCATGAGGGAGTGCCTTCTGATCTCTGGGTGAAGGTACAATTTTATAAATCTTTGTTTCTTCATGCCTGTTGGCCATGCTAAATATTCATGAAGTTCTACTCATCGGTCAGGCCCAGTAGTCTCGATCGTAAAGCAGCATACTTGTTTCTAGGTTGAGCAAGTGGGATCTACCAAATCCCCTCGTTGGCTTTTGGACTGCAAACCGTTTTTCATGATTTTTAATTTTATTAGACTAATATTTCTGCAGCTTTGGGTTGAATAAGAAAGTAGTTTTCTTATCACTTGCATTGTCCATGTTTCTTCAGAGTGAACGGGAGCTGAAACGTGAGAGAAGGAAACAGTCTAACAGAGAATCAGCTCGAAGGTCAAGGTTGAGGAAGCAGGTACTTGGCATATTCTAATGTCTTTTAAATTATATTTGCACGAGCATCCTTGGATTTGTTTTACCGAACTTTCTTCTTCTGTTCTTCCAAGGCTGAGACTGAAGAACTGGCAACCAAAGTTGAAGCATTGAATGTTGAGAACATGTCTCTTAAATCTGAAATCAGTCGATTGGCAGAGAAATCGGAGAAGCTGAGGCTCGAAAACGCTGCCATCATGGTGCTTACTCCTTTCCCCACATTGCTCTGTTATTACTTTTATTGTATCTTATGTGTTTTCTTCAGGATCAAATTTAAGTGCACAATTTTAAAAGAATGCGCAATCGAAAGCATACAGATTTCACTGCTCGGTTCATCATGTATTTGATCTCATATGGTGTTATATCTTACAGGAGAAACTGAAAAATGCACAATCCAGTAACATGGTAATTGAAGAAGCCACCCAACCAATCAGTACTGAAAACTTCTTAGCCAGAGTAAACAACAACTCCTCACAACAGGAGAGCGAGGTTCAAGAAAACTCTAATTCTGGAACCAAGCTGCATCAGCTTTTAGAATCAAGTCCTAGAACTGATGCTGTCGCTGCAGGCTGATAATAATAACATCAGGATTGTTATGCAGAATGAGGCTTTGGGTTTATTTTTCTTCCCCCCTTCTCCTCAACTTGATTTCTAATTTTACTATAAGAAAAAAAAGTACAAAAAATTACAAGTGTGGTTTTACTCCTTTTTAACAGTAATTCAGGAGGGTTCCGTATAGGAAGTGACCGAGAAAAGTGATGGGTTGATCGGCTTCGTAGGGGTGTTATATAGAGCTTATTTGACAACGATGGAACCATTGTAGGTTATCTATATTTGTATGTTTAGTAGGGTATGGTTTTGGATTGTTTTTGTCATTGCAGAATATGATCTTGTTAACTTATTATTAGATGTACAATATGAAGAAGAAAAATTTGTACCCAATACAGTTTATTGGCATGGTATGCTAGATTAATTTTATTACTGCCAAATTCATTCCAACCCACATTAATATGAAGAAGAAAAATGTAAATCCCTTGCTTACTTGCCAAATGCATATCACCCTAACCCACATTCCCAACCTATGTTGGAAAAGGCACCCTTGTTGCTAGGAAAAAAGGCACCCAAGGCGCCAAAGTGTAGCCAACTTTGTTGTTTCCTAATTTTTTCCGCAACGCCTAAGCACGCCTAATACGACATAGTTTCCAACTCAATCCATGTTGGGGTAAAGAAAAGTGAAAACTGCAGCCACCCATTTTAAAGATTTTTTACACTGTGAAACCCATCGATAAAAAGTGCACTCAATTTTGGCGAAAAAATTTCTCCCAAATTCATAGTTTATAAAATGAGGTTTCCGTCTTTTTTTTTTCTTCTTCTTCGATTCCTTTTCTACACAAGAAAAACAAAAATCTCTTCCTTACACCATACCACCAGCGCCATCATCACCATTATCATCTTAGCCAGCACCACCAGCACCGCCGTAGCAGCAGCACCAATCACCATTATAGCTAGCAGCATCACCAAATAAAATCCTTATTCTATTACTTAGATTCCAGTAATCATTCCTTCACCACCAACACCATCACCACCACAAAAACCAGTTAGTTATGGCTCTCCAAAGAAGTTTTTTGGTTCTGGGCATAACATTTATGCCACAACATATACCACTCCTTTTAAGAGAATTCGTTGTTCTGTTCTTTTTTCACAAACTTCCTTCCTTCAATTTTTTGCTCCTAAATCATTGTTGTGTCTTCTCATGTGCCGTTTAGCTCGAGGGAGGTATCATAAACACGAAGATGCAATGTTTTTATTTTTGTTTTTGTGATGTTGTGAATCGTTGCGGCTGCGATGTGGTCAAGTATGTGGCTCCTCTTAATTTTGAGACACCTGTTATAAAGAAGAAACTAAGTTCCAAAAACAGTTAACTACCTAAAAGTGTAACTAACTTTTTCTCTTAACTTCCTACTTTTTCTCAAAAAGTGAAATGTTGACGGGATTTGGAGGGGGCAGGTTTTTAGTTGTAATAGGTGTCGCAAAATTAAAAGGGGCCATTTACTTGAAATACGTGGCCCGACCACATCATATCCGTGGTAGTTGTGAACTTGGTCGAATTTCACTCCTTGGTTTTTTTTATTGGTAGAATATTACTAGGTATTTTGTTAAGTTTTGGACTGGAAGTTGTTGTTTAACAGACACACCTTTGATTTAACATAAGCTGATCAAACTCTTAAACCATATGTTCCTTAAATAAATGATATACTTACAGATGGAGAAAGAAAACTCTTAAGATTGAGAAATGAAATATTGCAATTTGAAGCTCCCAATTTTTCATTCTTTTGTTGGGAAATATTGATTTGAACTAATTGAATGCAATATTTCAGGAAGTTGGCGGAAGCACCATATGTTGATCAATTGATTGGGCAAAATGGCATGTCATGTGGCTAGATGAGAGAGTTGTTCCTAAGGATCATGCTGATAGTAATTATACTTATGATGGCTTCTCTCTAAGGTGAGTCACCTTCATTTTCTAAACTAGTAGAGAAAGAAAATAATTGATCTTTTCTCTTTATTTTGTGCAATGAGAACTTGAAGTAAATTATTTTGGGTGGTGGAATCCCAACTAATGCTTGAAAAGTATTTTTGGTGAGAATTTGGTGGCATTATCATGATAAATTCCAATAAATTGAGGGGAATTCGCTTTCTTAGTTTGTAGGCAAACGTGCAAGTTCTGTGTACTTCCATGTCCACTTGGTGAATGTAAAATGTAAAATTATGAACATCAGAACATAGGTGAACAGAAAATGGAGTGTCACATGTAAAGAGATTAGAATGTATGAGATGTTGCATTTGGAATGGTGGTTGCTATCATGATTGAGCTATGAACAAATGGATTGATGAATGGATCAGTGAAGTGAGTTAGGAATGGTGGTGTTGATGTTGGTTTCAATGGGTTATGCATTTAAAAGAAAATGAAGCTAAAAGGATGCTGCGGTGGCAAGGAAAAAGAGATGGAAGTGCAAATGGGTTTCGTGTGCGTGTGACGTGCATTTAAAAGAAAATGGAGGTGTGAATAGTGATGCATAACATGTTATGCATCTAAAAAATTTGTTGCATAACACGTTCTGCAGCTTTTTTTTTGCATAACTTGTTAACTATGCAGTCCAGAAACGGTTGCATAACACGTTATGCAGCTACAATAAGGCTGCATAACTTGTCATGCACCTACAATAATATCTACATAACATGTTATGTAGTCGTGAAAATGGATGCATAGCCTGTTATGCATCCGAAAATATGACTGCATAATGCATTATGCATCGAGAAAATTGTTGCACAATCTTTTATGCATCGAGAAAATAGATGCATAACCTGATATGCATCCGTAAATATGAATGCATACTGCATTATGCATCAATTTTTTTTATGTACGCACTCAAATCAACTAAAACAATGGTTACACAACTTTGTTATCCAAATGCATAATTTGTTAAGCAGTGGAGAAAATGGTTGCATAATTCGTTATGCGTCTGCAGAATGTGTTATGCATCTTTTTTGGTGGCTGCATAATAATTATGTATCAAGTTTTCGAAAATTTTGCCTAAAATGATGATAACCTCCGAATTTTTCGCGAAAAACAAAAGTTTGATATTCTTGTTTGTACTCGTTGCGTAGCTCTCTTAAAAGATTTCCAACGATATAAAATTTGTAAAAATTCCAAGGTGCGGATTTTTAGATATGTTATATCCAAGTTACGTTGCCAATTATACCCCTGATGCATAACCCGTCATGCAGATATTTTTAATAATTTCATATAATTATGATGTCACGGAAATAATTATGGATATCACGGTACCTAAAATTAATTGTGGACCTGATAATTAAAATATTATTTTTTTTGGACTTGCGCCTAAGTTTCCCGGAAAGAAAAATTAAACGTTTTTACTCTAAACTGAAGAATGTGTTTGCAATGCTGTAGGAAAAATATGTCAACATTGGACCAAGCCCAGTTGCAATGAAGTCGGTGAGCCCAAACAATGTGGACAACAAAAAAAAAAAAACTGATTTTATTACCACATATAAAAGGTACATACACATTGATTTTATCACAGTATGTCCCATAATCCACGGATTTAACATGGATCTATCGTATTAATTTTTACGGATGGATGTACGTACCGTTCGTCAATGGGTTGGATGAGGTAAAAACCGGCTCATGCTCTATCCTTATTGCCTGTGGGATCTTTTTTTTTTTTTTTTTTTTTTTTTTTTTTCTTTTTTCTCTAAGGGACATGCTTGACAGCTAGGAAGAGTGACCGACAGAAGTACACCTGAAGCTTCTGCTAATTACTAATGAGTTGCCTTGATTCATGTATAGTCTGGTGTGCATCCACATGTGGGTTAGCTTGCAGTGCTGCACATTCGATTATACACTCAGCTGTATTGGTGATACGAATGATTAAGTCAAAGTCTGTCCAAATATGAAATCACATCGATTTCATTACCACCCATACAAGGTACATACACATTGATTTTACCACACAACTTCAGTGTAGCTGTAGTGGTAGTATCCGAAGACAAGTGGCAACATCTAAGGAGTCAAAGTTATCGAGATAGGATAAGAGCGAAGCACTAGATATTTTCTGAGGGACAAATATAGTAATCAAGATATCTACGAAATCAATCCAGAAGATAGACACGTGAAGAATAAATGGAAAAATCAACGGTTGAATTTGATATGAGAGACCAAACATTAAATGTTATTGTCAGAGCGTAATCAAAAGAGTGAAGACTTCCGAAGCACTCATCGTCCCTCTTACTCTCTGTTGCTCTCTCTCATTCTCTTTGCCCAACCCAGAAGATCGAACATCCTTCGATTCAATTTCTTTTTCGATTTTTCCTTGTAGGTCTCTGTGTCCTTCCAACCTAGAAAATATCGGTTTTCATTCTCAACTCGTTTTCTGTTTTATCTTCTTTTTCTTCTATGTGATTTGAGAGCACGATGAAGGTTTAGTGATCGAAAGCAAAATGAATTAATCGAAGAATAGTTATTGGCAGTGATACTGTTTCGAGTGGTGGATCCAGAATCCGCTAAAAAGGTAACCTGAAGCTATAATTAGGGTTTCTTTTGATTTGATAATTGATTCATAGGAAATCGAATAAGGAATTCATCTATTAAGATTTTATTTCTACATACAGTTTTGCAGATCTAATTGATTATGACGTCGAGCTATCTTACCTTCTTCAGTCACATCCGAATTATTTGTCACCAAAATTTGACGAAGGCGCTTGTCAAGCTCAGGTTCCAAAACCCTCTAATCTGTATCATTTAGTGTTTGTTTGATCAATTCTTATTTTAGATTTTTTTTTGTGATTTAGTTTGAATTTCAAAGGATTATTTTGGATGTTGAAAGACAAGGAAATTTTAAGGAATTGGTTCATGTTCAGATTTATATTGATGGTCATATTTTGGAGAATCCAGGTTCCAGCTTTGTAATTCTCCAGAATTCTTTGATTTTTACTCGTTTATTAATTGATTAATTGGGTGATCATCATGTCCAAGTATTGGAAAAATTAGAGTGAAACACAGGGGAAAGCTTCTCACTCTCTAAGGTATTGTTACTAGCTTAGTGTTCTGTGCTTTTTGGTTTTGAATTTTGATGAAATAGTGCTTACATCTTTTTGCTTACAGGTCTTGAGAAAACTTGGATGATGCATCAAAGTTTTATGAATGACAAAGTTACAGAAGTTGTTGTTACAGTACCTGCCTACTTCAATGACTCTCAAAGGACAGCAACAAAGGATGCTGGAAGAATTGTTGGTTTAGAGGTTCTTCGTATCATCAACGAGCCAACTTCTGCTTCATTGTCCTATGGGTTTGAGAAGAAAAACAATGAAACAATTCTAGTGTTCGATCTTGGTGGTGGTACCTTTGATGTTTCAGGTACTTCATTCGAATTTTGAAGTTTATTTTTTGTGCAATTCATTGTGTCATATGAGTGCATGTATTACCAAATATTGTTTTAAATGCAGTCTTTTCAGTTTTCAGGCTTTTTGAAGAAGGCTAGTTAGATGTTAAAATGGACACTTTGATGAGCAGTTATCTGTGGTTTAAGTGTATTGATGCTTTTGAGGTGTTGCTGAATGTTCAAAGGCTTGAGAGTCAGACTCCAAGTTTTTCTTGAGCATCAGTGTTTTAAACAAGCTTATACTGAATATGCTTCTCTGCCTCTGTTGTAGTTCTCGAAGTTGGTGATGGAGTATTTGAGGTGTTATCTACCTCTGGAGATACTCATTTAGGAGGTGATAACTTCGACAAGGTTGGTGCAGGCTTTTATTTGTGATGTACATGTGTAAGCTTACTGTTGTGTACCCGTTCTGCTTTGCAGTTTGCCTTTCATTACTGCAACAGCTGATGGTCCCAAGCACATCGAGACCACTCTTACAAGGGCCAAGTTCGAGGAGTTGTGCTCAGACCTTCTTGATCGGTATGTAATCTCCTTTAATCATCACCAGCAGTATTTTGACACATCTGGCTGTGAGACTTTCGTAGCTCTAACTCCTGTCTTCTCTTGGAAACAACTTTCTTAGACTGAAAGTTCCAGTTCAGAACTCTTTGAAAGATGCAAAGCTCTGTTTCAAAGACTTGGATGAGGTGATCCTTGTTGGTGGATCCACACGTATCCCAGCTGTCCAGGAGCTTGTTAAATCATTGACTGGTAAAGACCCAAATGTTACAGTGAATCCCGATGAAGTTGTTGCTCTTGGTGCTGCAGTTCAGGTTAGTTTTAAATTTTTTCTTGTTGTAGTTGATATATACTCATGCGAGTGACAACATAAATCCACAAATACTGGGATACTTAACTGTTTCTTGATTTTTTGAACCAGGCTAGTGTTTTTTCTGGGGATGTGAGTGACATTGTTCTCCTGGATGTCTCACCATTGTCTCTTGTACTGGAAACACTGGGAGGTGTGATGACCAAGATCATCCCGAGAAATAGTACATTGCGCACTTCAAAATCAGAGGTGTTCTCTACAGCTTCAGATGGACAGACAAGTGTTGACATAAATGTACTACAAGGTGAAAGAGAGTTTGTGAGAGACAATAGGTCACTCAGAAGCTTCCGTCTAGATGGTGTTCATCCAGCCCCACGCGGTGTCCCTCAGATTGAAGTCAAGTTTGACATTGATGCAAATGGTATTTTGTCTGTTGCCGCTACTGACAAGGGTACTGGAAAGAAGCAGGACATTACGATTGCTGGTGCTAGTACACTACCTGGTGATGAGGTATGTTTCTATAGACTATATCACTATTTCTTCTGTAGCTTTTACTCTTTCAATTGCTGAATTGGCAAATCTCAAAGTACTTGCAGTATGAATTTTTTGTTCGAGGAATGCGAAACTGTCTCTACGATTGTCACTTGTCAGGCTACTTAGAATTGCATCTGTTTATATTTCGACTTATCTGCTCAAGTGTTCAATTTTATCAATGCAATATATCCAGGATTTTATATAGATTTGGTGTAGTTTATTCTGATATTTTATTGTTTACTAGGCATTCAAGTTGATCGTGGCTGATCCTGATACCATTCTTGGTTCCCTCACACGTGAAGTCAAAGAAGTTGGCCCTGATGACAAGAGGTAAAGCTAGTTTCTCTGCCTGTAATTTGCTTAAATTCCGTATTGTTGGTTTTGAAACTGATGGGGACATCTCGATATGTTTATAACAGAATACTAAAGGGATACATAATTTTACATGGCTGCTTGTATTTCAGGCCATTTGGAAGGCTTTGGTGGGACTAGTTTTAATTCTTTAACTAATCAGATGAACCTACTTCTATTTTTACGCAAATTTTACTATTATTGGATGGGGCATTTGAAACATGGATAATTAGTACTATAACTAGCTAGCTGAATGATGTTTGAGCGCTTGGATCAAAAATATCTATTCATGCCGTTAAGTTAAAAAAATAAAAAATAAATAAAAGGTTATTTTTCTGTGTAGTCAACTGCTGGTTCCCTTGTATTTGCCAGTTTGTTGATCTAGATTTAAGTTATTGACCGCTGGTTCCCTTGTATATGCCAGTGTGTTAATATTAGTCAGACCGGTATCTCAGTCATTTAGGTTAGGTTCATCTTGGCAGAGGCCTTCAGACAGATATGGGAAACACCGTTCGCTTTTCAACCATCTACATTTTTCTTTTTCCATCTTCTTAATTTTTTCATGTGATTAGTCTGACTCCGAGTATGATGTCCATCGTGAAACTATCTTAGTAGAGCTCTGTCACTTATATGAATTTTAGTATGCTTGAGTGCAAACTCGTGTACATCAATTGGAATTTCGCATCAGGGTTCTTCCTCTTAGAGTCAATAATTGTATGCCAACCAAGGAGGTTCTTTAGTGCTTTCCAAGGTTTTGCGTAGATATCTAGGGTATGGATTAAAGGTTTTGTGGGTACACCTCTGGTAAACCCTCCGGAGACAACACTCGCCACTAGGGCCACCTAGGAGTTCAAATGATTTTCCTTTCTAGAATAAATTTGCTCGAGGACTAGCAAATAATAAGTTTGGGGGTGTTGATAAACGCATTTATGTGTCTAATATGTCTCTATTGTATGTATTGTTAGTGCTTAATTTTGTATTTATTGTGTTCTTTTATGTCTTTGTAGGAATTTTTAGAGAAATAAGCCCTTGCGGCGAAATGGGCTCAAAAAGCAGTGTTTTACACCCCGGAGAAATGTATCGTAGGCACCCTAGAAATGCACCGGAAGCATCCCAGAAATGTCCTGGAGGAACCCATAAAAATTACTATTTCCACCCAAAAATCACTATTTCCACCCAATTGCTATTCGCACCCAAGCTCTGGTTAAGGGGCATCCATCTTCTCTTTAAATTCAAAAACAGCTTTTTGGCGGGAAAAATATATTCAAAACTGGCAGATTTGTGATCGAGAAAATGAAGGTGTTTTAGTGCGATTCAATCGCTGAAATTTGGTGGGAAGTTGTGATATGGGATAGGGACACATTATGGGAAGTGGGTTCGATCAGAAGTGGATGGAAAACGCGTGATGATCCTTGAGCCCAAAACAGAGCACGTGCACTGTAACACGAGCAAAAATGGAGTTCTTGTGTGCATGGAAGAGTCCTACTAGCGTTGTAAGAGTGTTGAGGCGTGGAGAAGACATTTGGGAGCGTGCAGGATCAAAGTTAACGCGTGCATGGGATTAAAAATGGAAATTTTCGTTATTATTGGCAGCCGAGAATATTTGGATTAAATGGAGAATATATGCAATCAATGGTCGGATTTTTGGCTCTAATTCACTATAAATACAAGGCAAAACAGTTTGGGAAAGGGTGTCGAGAGTTTGGGTTCGAGAGGAGGTCCAGAGAAGCAGAAATAAAGAGTTGATGAAACTCTGTTTCTGCTGCTGCTGCTGCTGCTGATGAAGAACACCAAGAACACGAAGAACGGACCAGCAACAACAGTCGTTTTTCTACAGTGATAACGACTCACACCCGTGGGTCGTACATCAGGCAGTCTTATTTGCCACATGGTTTGCGACACAGTTGCAGCAGTCTTATTTTGTCACTGAGGGTCGTAGGTCTCTGGTTTTATTGTATTTCTCATATTCTCATCATTTGTAAACCATTCTTGAGCCATAATAAATTATTCTGAGAGCATTTTTACTATGATGAGTTAAACCCCAACACTGGGACGACGGAGGAGGCCGAGCTTCATACATGGGTAATTTAATTAATTCTTTTTAAGACTTTTGCATTAAAAATTAATTGGAATATGATTTGATTAAATTGGGTGTTATTTGATTAGATGGGTCATGCTTAGCTTAGGTGATTTGATGTTCCATGCTTAACATTTACAATCAATTTTTTGAGAATCTTCTTTGGCAAAATAAGAGTCCATATAACTTATGTTTTGAGCGATTATTGTCGAGAATAATTCATTGAGCCCTATTTTATGAAGATTGGCCGAATCATTAGTCCCAGTTCCTCTCACCATTGTTAATATTTTTGTATATATATTTTTATTAAATCTAAAAATTTCATTTCCTTCACAAGTCTTAAAAAAACCCTTTTATCACTATCTACAACATCTTTGAAAACACAACAAAAACTGGTACCTGAAATAAAAAATCTAGAAAACAAAGTTAAAAACAAAAATAAAACGAAAATAAAAACAACTAAAGCTGCTCCGCTGCTCCCCGATAGCTGCGCCAAAATTAGATGCGTGTCGTAACCACAACAAATTAATTAATATTTTTTTCAGTAATTAACAAGCAATATAACGATAGTAAGGATCGTTCCCACGAGGAGCAAGAGGTTTTAGTTGTCTTATAATGTCACAAAAAAGGGGGTTTTAGATTTTATAAAGTAAAAGAAATAAACAAAGCAATTAAAAGTGTATGTTGAAATCAATAAGAGAGACAAGATCAAGGAATCCTTCTTCGTTGCAAAGCAATGATTCAAGTTATGTTCTTTTCAACTTTTTATTAGTCACAGATTATCACCAACCGTAGATAAAGCAGCTATCTCAGTGCTAAACCTCCTAAATCCCTAGTATCAACGGATACGGAAGTTCTCCACTACCGGATTCTATTCACCAAACCACCTAGTAGTAGCTCACTCAAGATGTAATTTAGTTAAACGCATTAAGATTTATGAATTTATTAGGTTGATATTAGTAGTTAGACTCTTAGCTCAAGGTCTACTTGTTAACGTTATTTCCACACACAATTGCTCCACGGAATCCCTCCGCAAGGTCTCGTGTTTGCCACTTGTGTAAAGAGTCAAGAAACAATTACTTATCCCCTAACTTTCACTAGCTTTAGATTAATTAACAAATCAATTTAGTATGCATCTTAAACGACCTATCAATCAACCATGAATGTATAAACATTCTTATTAGTAAAAACAAACGATAATGATGTGAAAACTTCAAAGTAGACTTAAAACAAAACTCAAAACATGTCAAGAACTAGGAATTCATCCTCAATCAATAAAATTAGCTACTCATGCTAAGGAGTTCACACAAAGAATAAAGAAAAAAATAAGTGTTGTGTGTGTAAAAGGTGTGTAAAAATTGTGTAGAGAACTTCTCTATTTATAGGCTTCAATTTCCTAGCAATCCTCTTAGGAATAGAATCCTCATTCCAAAATAACACCACTTTCCCTTTGTAGCTCAACTTCCAAATCCAAGTCTTTCTCAAATCTTCCATCTTCTCTTTCCAAATCCAATCCCAATTATTCAAACCCATGATTCTAGATGAGTCTAGAAAATTCTTCATTAAATGAGTCTCCTATGAAATGACAATATTTCCCATTTCGCACAAATTGGGTGATTTTTTCTTCTTTTCCTCCGTGCGACTCCAAAATACTTAATAACTCAAAAACATGCGTAAAATACATAATTTACAAGAAAAATAGAAGAGAAAGCATAAACAATAGATAATAAATATGATGTATTCTACACCCTATCAATATTCTAGGCTCCCGGTTTTGGGCTTACACATAAATGTGATTAACACACTATGTTTATATCCAAACATGGTTACTTGATTCTAAACTGTTTATTTCAATCATTGAAACTTTCTTACAGGATGACAGTCGTTTTCACATACTGTTAGCATCAAAGCGATTTTCAAGTTATTGAAATTATCATAATGAAACATTCCAAGTCTTCACCAAATGATTGGATGTTACTCGACAATTTTAATATGATCATATTCTGACTTTCGTCAAGAATGTAAGATGAACTTGGTCGAAGCGAAATCTTGCCAACACATATTCCGAGAAATATGTAAGAGAGTTAAACTCAGCTCGAAATCTCAAATGTGTATAATAAAGAACTATATCGTAACACGACTTATGTCTCAATATAGGAGATAGAGTAGAAATAGACTTTCCAAGTGATAGATGAGTTTCAGTCTCCACATACCTTTTTTTGATGAAGTTTCACAAGCTCCCCTTAGTAGTTATTCGTCTTCAAATGATGAACGCCGTGAAGTATAATGCTCAACAACACAATCTATGTCCTAGTCCGAGACATCTATAAATAGGCTAGAAATCAAGACTTATAGTTATGATCACTAACATTGACAAACATGCTTGAGATAGCAATGCATGCGAGTTCAATCGAGAAATTCTCTAACATCAACTACACTCCAGTATGAAGTTAACTTGAAGTAGGCTAGTGTCTGTAGCGGCTTAATACAGTGTGGTATTCAAATATGGACTAGGTCCCGGGGTTTTTATGCATTTGTGGTTTCCTCGTTAACAAAACATCTGGTGTCTGTGTTATTTATTTTCCGCATTATATTTTATATATAATTGAAATATCACAGGTTATGCGTAAGTTCAATCAATTTTGAATCCAACCTTTGGTTGTTAATTGAATTGATTGACACTTGGATATTGGGTTTTGATACCATCTAAGTTGTTTCTTATAATAAATAAGCTCACAGATTTCTATCTGTTTGATTTACAGATTACATTAATAAACAAAGATATAAATCTTGGATATATTTCTTGTTTGAGATCGCTTTATTAGTAGGTGCTCTCAGAATTATATTGGAGTTTGTCTATGCAGATTGTATAAATGAAATATTGGGTAAGGTTGTTAGACCCCCGCTTTTTCAATTGGTATCAGAGCAGGCAAACACATTTAAGACCTTATAAGTCTGTGTTTGTAGCGATCTGACTTTATGCACAATAGTGCTATCTCTGATAAACGCATCACCAGAGACAAAAGTTCTGTTTTAATAAAATCTATTAAAGAGAAATACTTGTCGATCTCACATATAGATGAACATTATGTTCTAACGAAACAGACAAGTATTGATATGTGTTACCCTGATATTCTTACTGACGAATGTGATACTGAAGTAAAAAGGTAAGCATCCCGAGAGAGTGCAGCAATTCTAAATCTTGTTGGAATCCAGGAAGTTGAAATTAATAGGCTGAAACACAAGGTTAATAAAATGGTTGGTATGGTAAAGATCGTGATTCCCAACTAAAGGCTCTTCGAGAGGAAAATGTTGTAAGTTGTTCACCACGAACCTTACTCGAGGCTAAACTCAAAGAAGATGCATGTGAAATTGAACGACTATTGAGTAATCTCTCTATTCAAGATAAAAGTCGTTCTGGGGAGTCTGTCATACCAAATACTTCTGACTCTGCTGTGAATACAGCTTCAGAAGCTAAACTGCAAACCCTTCCTGTTGATAAAAAAAGTGTTTGATTCTTCCACAAATCATGGATTTACCACGTCTTACGGAAGGAAGAAATCTTCTAACGATTTCTAATGCTAAACACTCTAATCACTCTGGTGATTAGAAAGTATGTCTTTTTTTATTCAAAAGGACATGTTCAACAGAAAAGAAAACTAAATCCAAATGACAATTAATTTTGTCGACTTCAGCACACCTTAGGTTTAATACTCAAAGGTGTAACTGACATTTGGATGTCTAAACCTATTGGTGTTAGTACTCACCCTGTGAATTCTTCTAGGAAGGTCAGTTCAATTTGCTCATCGAACGTTCGAGCCAATTGTAGCATCACTACAAATCATTCAAGGAGATTTCAGAAAGGTTCCTCTCAACCTAATGTGAAGAATGATGTTCAAGATGTGAAAAAGGCTCATGTAGATGGACAAACTTAATCTGATAATTGAAGGATACAAGGATCTTATCAACAGACTGTCAAAATCCTCCATACAAACTTCTTCTGGTAAGGACTCTAACTTAGTCTCATATTTTGATGACAACAAGTTTTATGATAGTTTTTCACATAAAAAAGGATTCACTCCTAGAATTGGAAGAAAGAAAAGACTCAATCGTGAACACCATTCATTTAATGAGCTCAGGGCTCATACTTGTGCTAACTAATCACAAGGGTTGAATACTTACTGATAAAAATCCTGTTGAGTAAGATTTGCTAATAATCAGGTATACTTTTGGCAAAATGCTTTCTGATTAGTTGAGTTATTTTCTTATCGTCCATAGCTAAACTATTGTCCACATACATCTTCCCCTAAGTAATGATTGTGTCTCGAAAATCTCTTCGTATTTTATTATTGAGATTTTTTTTTGTTGCAACTAAGTTGCCTGCTACTCTTATGCTCTCTATATAGAAATATAAATTTTCCTCAGCCAAAAAATTGTGAAAGAAAATCTTCACGTAGCAAAATTATACTGTTTCATCTTACCTTGTAAAAGGGTACGTTACGGGATTAGTTTTGTTTTTATTTTGGGTTCGACTTGTGTTCGTACAAGTACCCTTGACTTACTTGTCACAAACTGTTTTTAGAAACCCTAAATGTTATACCGTCCCTAAGAAACCATTTAAATAGCCAACCTATCGAGCCACATACACGTACTCTAGGTTACTTTCTTCTTATCAGTAATGTCTTCACCTTCTCGCTCCTGTGATTTTGCAAGAGTTTTTCTTGATAAAGGTATTGGTTTCGAGTCCAAAGGGAGGAAGAAAAGAACCCTAATAGATGTTGATGGTCAAAATCCTGATGCCGCATGCTACTATTCCTATTCTCATCAAGATATTAATAATGAGGAGATGGTTTCTGCCGAAGTAGTTCATGATTTTCTTAAATACTTTGAGGAAGCAAAACTGTAGCTTGTTGAACTATGAAGGATCTCGTTGTGTTAAGAACTGAGTTGAAAAAGGTTAACTCTGACCTTGTTCTCATGAAAACACATGTTAAAGATCTTCTCAATGAGGATATCTTCTCTTAAGAAGCAGAGGATGCTGTCAATCACAAGCTCAAAGGTCTCAAGACTCGTGAGGGTTCCAAAAAAGCTCTTTGATTTCAGTTCATGATCGGTTTTGCTGGCTTAAGTTTCTGTTTTTTGCTTGCTGATATTTATTTTGTCTAGGAAACTTCTTATGGGGATTTATTTTTGTGTTTTAAGAAGGATAACTAGCGTTTGGAATAACAATTATTGTGAGTACACATAGCTATTGCCAATGATTTTCATCTTGAAATGTTTTTAGATTTATTTATTTAAATTCTAAAGTCTATTTGGAAGATGATTTTGCAGTATTAATATTTATTGGTTTCATATATTGCAAAAATTATTATGGGATATGTGTGTTTGCGTCCGTGAACTATGATAGTCCCATATATTTCAAAAGTTAAGCCTATTGTGTCATTATGCAAATATTGATGGAAGATATGATGGACTTTTGATTACAAGATTAAGTCCATGATATCATTATGCAAATATTGATAACAAAAATAGAATGAATCTTTGAATATTCCGCAATATTGATCTTTCCCTGATCCACTTCTATGTGAAAGTACTGTGAGGCTCCGTAAGTTCTCTTATTTTGAGCATTCCCGATTAAATTAATCATGGGTTCACTTGTGGTTAATTTAATTGAGTTTTGTGGATACAAATTTATGTTTCGTGTCATTTGTTAATGTCCAAAGAAATCCTTCTTTTCTTGTGAAAGTAAGGTCGCTCTTGTTGTTCTTTTGGAAATGAAATTTTATGGGGGTGAGTTCTTATTTGAACTTTTGCTTAATTTCCAAATCTTTGTGGGGAGTGCGGCTGTGGAATATTGTAGGAGTTTTCTTGTATCTTTATAAACTCTTTGATGGATACGCTAAGTTTCGACTATGTGAAATCATCGAAAAAAAGTTGGTATGTTTTCTTTTAGGCATGAAGAATCTCTATGAGAATTTCATTATGATCCCAATAGTTTTCGTACCTTTTCCAATTTAAATTGAGAAAAAGAGGGAGAATTAATGTCTTCACACTAAAAATACATATGGTTTACGGATCATTATGTAAGGGGGAGTGGTTTTCACGTGAGATGAAGTATTGACTAAGGGGGAGTGATACATATCACCATAATATTGTTGTCAAAGTTGTGATACAATTGGACTTTGATGCTGTGTAATAATACTATGACAATGTATAACAATACGAAAACATCTTGTTTTTATATATTGTTATAGCTACGGATCTTTAACAACTATGATGCTGAGTTGAACACGTTCAGAATCACTGGAGTACTTGGAAGTGACGAAGATTTCGAGTAATGTTGAAGAAACAAGGAAATCAAGCATTTGGATGAGAAGCTACAAAGTTTATTAATTTTTTAATCCATATGTATTTATAGTTTTCTCAGTAAAATTGAAAAAGGGGGAGATTGTTAGAGCAATGTTCAGTCGAACTCGCAAGCATTGCTATCTCAAGATTTTTTTCAAGTTTAGTTGCCAAAACTATAAGTCTTGATTTGTAGTCTACTTATAGCTATGTCTCGGATTAGGATATATGGAGACTTCACGGTGTTCATCAGTTGAAGATGAAGAACTACTAAGGGGATCTTGTGGAACTTCATCAACAAAAGGTATGCGGAGACTTGAGATCATCTATCACTCAAAAGTCTATCTACTCTATCTCCAATTTGAGACAAAAGTCGTATAGCTATATAGACTTCGATTATACACATTTGATATTTCGATCTGAGTTTAACTCGCTTACATATTTCTCGAAATATGTGTTGGTAAGATTTTGCTTTAACCAAGTTTATCTTATATTCTTGACGAAAGTCAAAAGATGATCATGTGAAAATCGCCTGGTAATATCTTATATGATTTGTATGAGACAGTCATTTGATGTAGACTCGAAATGTTTCGTACTGATCATTCGATATTGCTTTGAAGCTAATAGTTTGTGTGAACAACTATTGTCGTCTTCTAAGAATGTTTCAATTATTGAAATGGGAGTTTAGAACATTTAACCATGATTGGATATAACACAGTATGCGTACTTGTATGCTAAACTGTTGCATGTTATTCCAAGTCCGGGAACCATAGTATGCATACCCATATGCGTACTGGTTGGTTGATGAAAGTCCGCGAAATTAGTATGCATACTTGTGTGCGTACTGACATAAAGTTCATGTCCAGAAATTCAGCTGATTTTGGGGGTATGCGTTCTCGTTCGCATACTGGAGAACCCAAACTAAGTCCGGCCACTTAGGTATGCATACCTATTTTCATGCTTGAGTAGGTTATATTTTAAAATCCGTTTGTTCATGAACTAATACATTTATATATATTAAGGAATACAATCTTTTGAAAACCGTGGCTATAATGTTCATGAATTGATTAGAGTGAATCAAGATCGATTATGCTTCAATTTTGTCTTGTATACTTCTATGAGAATATAAAAAATTGAAAAACTCTATAACTAGTTTCATTTGAGTCATTTCAACTAGTTATGGTTAAGATAAATAAGGTTGATATGAAAGTGCTCATATGGCTAACTTCGGTTAACTGTTTTTGAGCCAACAAAGTGCACACGTTTAGGTACGGCTACTCATATATAAATAAAGTCACTTTTCATTTGTGTGTAACAAGCTAAGTTCGATCTAACGGTTGAAATATATTAGCTTGAGTCTCATCAGGTTTTCATCTAACAGTGGATACTGAGTGCTTTATTACCAAGGTAGCATTGATTGCAAACCCTGATTTGAAGACTATATAAGGGATAACTCTAGCATCTGGGAAACCTAGTCCCTACACCTCCTATGTGATATTAGTTGCGACTAGAGTCCATTCTCCTTTAACATTAGGTTTTTTCCAAAACCCTGTAGGTTAACGACTTGAAGACTTCATTGGGATTGTGAAGCCAGACCCAACTATTTTCTCTATAGTTGTGTGTTCTGATCTTGTTGTATTATATCGTATTGAGTACTATCTTCTCTAAGATTTGCTCGAGATTTAATCTCCAATAGTCAAGATAAAAAGTAGTCAAAAACATCTTCGTCTCATCGTTTGTGATTCCACAATATCTTGTTTCGCTACCATACGATTAAGATTATTGTGAGGCGATTGATATTACTAGGATGTTCTTCGGGAATATGAGTCCGGTGTATCAATTGGTTCTTGTTCACCTTGATTTATCAAAAGGCGGAAGAAAACTCATAGGTATTTCTGTGGGAGATATATTTATCTATTCAATAGACTTTTTTGTGTGAGACAGATTGGTTTATCAAGTCTTCGACTTTGGGTCATAGAAACTCTTAGTTATGGGTGAGATTAGCTAAGGAAATCAAGTGCGCAGAGTCCTGCTGGGATTCAGAGCGTAAGGAATGCCACTGTACCTTGATCAGTGTGAGATTTTCTAGGGATCAACTACATCCCAGTCCGAAGTTAACTTGGAGTAGGCTAGTGTCTGTAGCGGCTTAATACAGTATGGTGTTCAAATTTGGACTAGGTCCCGGGGTTTTTCAGCATTTGTCGTTTCCTCGTTAACTGTGTTATTTCTTTTTTGCATTATATTTTGTATATAATTGAAATATCACAGGTTGTGCGTATGTTCAATCAATTGTGAATCCAACCTTTGGTTGTTGATTGAATTGATTGACACTTGGATATTGGTTTTTGATACCGTCCAAGTTGTTTCTTATGAAAATCAGGATCACGGATTCTATCTGTTTGATTTAATGATTACATTAAGAAACAAAGACAGAACTCTTGGATATATTTCTTGATTGAGCTCGCTTTATTATTTGGTTCTCTCAGAATTATATTGGAGTTTGTCCATGCATATTTCCTAATCGAAATATTGGGGGAGGTTGTTAGACCACCTCTTTTTCAGGATGTAGGTCATGAAAACGCAGGGTATACAAAATACACTCAACTTTTTTCATTTTGATAAGAGTATGAACATATCTAGTACTTTAACAATCAAAAGTTGCAGAAAAGTAAAAACGCAAACACAAGATTTTTTTTTAACGAGGAAGCCGCAATAGTAGAAAAAAACCCAGGGACCTCGTCCAGATTGAACACCATTATTTATTAATCCACTACAGACACTATCCTTTTATCAGACTTCGGACTTCGGATACGTTATCTATTGCAAACGTATATGGAACCTCGCAAGGCTCTACGCACTTGATTCCCTTAGATGACGTATTTTACAGCCTAAGAGTTGCTTCAGCCGAATTGGATACTTTTGATACTAATCTTCCTCTAACAAATGGGTCTATTTGATTTCCTTTTAGATCAAAGATCAAGGTGTGGAAATATGTTTGCAATAGACAAGCTATCAAACCTCACAAATACAAAACTTACGACTCTTGAAGAGTATCCTAAATTCTTAACCACCTCTCAAGAAGAATCGTCGAAAGATCAACTAAGATCAGTCTTTAGATATCTATCTTGAGGAATCACAAAGTCTGAAACGGAGAGAACTTTGCGATTACTATCTATATTTCCTGAAAGGGATTACAAAAACCTCGATAATAGAAAAGCAAGATCAGGATACACGAATTATCAAGGTAAAAATAGTGGGACGACTTGAGTACATGAATCCCCAAGCGAAGTCTTTTTAGTCGTAGTCCTAAAAGGTCAATAGAGGTGACTCTCGAATCAACTAGGAAACAAAGTGTCGGGCATTGGTTTTCCAGTTGACAGAGATGCTCTGTTAATAGTTTTCAAAGAGAAGGGTTAGCTTAGAATTCAAGCTAAGATAACTTGAGAATCAAGCAAACAAAATTAGGTCTTCAAACTACAATAGAAGACTACGCACGTAGGTTCGATTACGGAACCGTGTATAATGACTGTTCGGTTTGGCAAGCTAGCCAAAGAACTAAAAATCTATTTGATTTTCATTTAAACACCTACGAAATTAAATGAATCACACATACAAGTATTCAAATGAAGTCTTAGAAGTTTTTAAGATAGTTCTAGCAATGCTAAACATATTAAAATAATAAGTCTTTGAGTATTTGCTAAACATCATTGGGACAGTTGGTACGACGGTTTTCCAACCGTAGGGTTTGCTCATGAGTCAAGGTGATACGGTCCATGAACAGGGTTCGCAAACCCTACTAGACCACCTAACTCAGTTAACCACAGTTCGTGAACCGAGTTCACCAACTTCTAGCCAATTTATGCAAATTATAAAATTAGTTCACCGCGATTCGCCAACTAAGTTCATGAATTGTTCTTAACTGAACTTGCGGTTTGCGAATTGATTCGCCAACCTTCCTGTGTTTTTATATCTTAGATATATATGTTTCGCGAACTGGTTCGCCAACCTACCCTAAGTAGAAATTTCAGTAACTTCATATTTCTCTCTTATAATGTTTGAAACATTCCCAAGTGATGTAATCATTTGCATTTCAATTGATTCACAGATTAATACATAAAATTAATATTGTTAAGTACTTTTGGACATCTAATCACTAAATCATATTTCGAGATTTTTCACAAGACAAGCTTGACTCGAAACATCTAATTTGCAAATCTACTATAAGTCATACAACATAGTTTGATATTCCGTATTTGCTCTTAGTTTGATTTCTTCTTTATGACATAACACAAATAAATGGGGGGCGTTAAGGTAAATTAACATCAATTCAATTGCATAAGGGGACCACTTTCTACACCATTAATAGATCTGCTTCAATACTTGATCGAAGTGAAGGAATCAGCGAAATTACAAACTGTTTTGAATTAAAAAATTAGTTAAGAAAGAAATATTGAAGTTAATATGGGAAAGTTTAATACTACAACACCAACAAATTGAATGAGGAAGATGATGATGTATCGATTGATTACTGTAGAAACCGAAGAGAGTGCAGCTTTAACCTTACATTTAACTCTTCTAAATATGAAGAAAAAATGAAAAGGAAAATATAAATGGAGAGAAAGAGGCAGCAGACTAAGTTCTAGATTTTCTTTCTATCTTTGATTTTACATGAAATGAATGCAAACTACCATATTGCCCTTTATGTTCTTACAACTTTTTACCATGCATGTTTTGTGCAACACGTGGGACCAAACTTAGGAAGAAATAAATTTTATGGTATAACATGGTCGAATAAGAATTGGTCCGACACCTTATTCCATTTGTCTTTCATTTTCCCATTTTAATCTATGGAATCTACTAGACAGGAAACAAGCCATTGTCTGTGCCCTCAAACAGAAAGAACTATATATACTATGGGTTGGAACTATCGACTGCGCACGCGCGTATGCTTAACTCTCTTGTTTCCAATACAGTGCACTCTTCCGACGTTCTTGTCATTATTTGAAGATATAATAAACGCGAAACTATATCATGGTGTGTAAAATTTCTCCATCTAGCCTTGATGGCAAAGCACGAACCTGGTTTTGCTCACTTCCAGAGAGATCTACTGGGAATTTTGCGACGTTAATTGAAATGATTTTGAAAATATACATCGCTAGAACCAGAGTCAACAAGCTGTTTGATTAAGCAAAAGGATTCAAAGAGCCATTCCGATTTCTGACCGACAGATGAAGGAAAATTTGTTCTAAAAATTAGAAATGTGCATGTGGACCAATAGATCTTCATGTTTGAGAATGCACGCAAGAAGAATGACCCAATCTAGGTAGAAATATATAATCAAAAAGCATGAGAACCTCAAGGAAATTCGAAAATACAAGAACATTATATTTCCTTAGAAGAAATACAAGAAGGTGTGAAGGATATCCAAGTCGGGGAGGCGAGTAAAGTTCCCGAACCTGCTGCAGTCCAAGTTTCGTCCCACAGAAAGTGTGGGCGCATAAAGAAAACACAAAATTGATTAAAAAGACCAAAACCAATAATTCTTGGGTGAAAAGGACATTTAGATTTTGATAATGTTTAAATGGACAAAAATTTAAAAGTAGCAAGGATGTAAACAGTTTCATCCTGCCAATTTTCAAATACTTTTTCTTATTTTTTAATTTACACATGATGCATCCAGTTTCATCCTAGCTATTTTTTAAGTTTAAGCAAGGATGAATCCAGTTTCATCCTTGCTAATTTTTTTTTGTCCATTTCATCCATACTAATTTTTACTCGTCCATTTGAACCATATTTTAAAAATATTTGGACAAATGAACCAGTTTTCGTAAAGAAAAGACGCCATTATTCGAGGACAAGGTGTACACACCACCTAATGCACCTTTAGGGGAAATCTTCAAGGAGGTAGAGAAGTAAGACGACATTAACTACACCCAAGAAGTACAGGGGTACAGTTTAACGCGACCAAAGACCATCCAAAATACTGCACTTTTCTACAGTTCAGGGTGCATTCTACAAACAAATATAAGGATATAAAGATATCATTCAACATTTGGTTCAGTATGTGCTCTTAAGAAATTATATATGAAGCTACCTGTCCCGATAACAAAAGTTCTAGTAAATCAGGTCGTAACAAGAGGGCACTCATTTCCTTCAATGCAACACAATCTTGCTCGCCTCAACTCAAGGTCTACAACCAGAAAGTAGGGTCGTGTCACATGTGGGGGCAAAATATCGCACACTCATCAAGTAAGCGAAATCTTGATAATTGAGTATGAGCGAAGGATTTCGTGTATAGCTAATCCGAGATGATGTATCAGGTGACGTCAGGATAATCACGAGAAAAATGTGAAAAACCATGCGAAGTTTAGAGTGTGTGCGAAAAGAGTCAATGTAAGTCTGCGTTATTAACGCACACCAGATCCGAAAATAGGGGCTTTATTAGCTGTCATCCACTATGTAAGACCCTATATAAGGGATTGAGCGGTCATACAAAGGGAGAGATCTTTTGGAGATCCTAGACAAAAAACTTAGGAGAGAGAAAGATTATTTGGAGAGAGTTAATGTTATCATACCAATTTGTATCCAATTAAAGATCTTAATGAATGATTTTATAATTTCTACTATGATTACTTAGATTATCGTGTGAATTACCTAATAGATGTGGTTGTAGGATTTCCTGCAGCTACATCACCAATCTATAAAAAAGGGACAATTCGGGAAAAAAGGATATACAACGTCTAAAATAGTTTGCCAATGGAGCCATGGATGATGCAACCAATATCCTTTTTGGCGAAAGATGAACCAATGAACTGGGAGACCCATAGTGATCCTCTTGTAATCACCTCAAGGATAGAAGAATCAGGGATGAAAAGGATACTGATATAAAAAGTGGAAGTTTGGTTATACTATTTTACGACACCTTAAAGAGGTAGATCTGTCAGATGGCATACTCATTTCATCTACGTACATCACGGGTTCAATAGTATGTGCGAACCGAGTTTTCTAAAAGAAATTGGAACTATGTGAGGTCGTGTTGGTTGAGATCATGCTCAAAATGTTATACCTTCAAGAGGATGAAACTTTATGAGATCATGTTGACATGTCTGAATATCTGACCATTCTTCACAACTTGGAACTTGTCATTTGTAGTATGCATGGATTATCACTTATATTGTCTACACAATATGTTGGGGTGATTAATATGATCGAATATTCTGAATATGCACATTTACTAGCTAGCAACCAGTTAGGTGATCTTGTACGTGTTTCACTAGATTGACTCGTGCAATTGTTGTACAAGACGTTGCATACTAAGTGTTGCATCGATTTTTTGTTTTCTTAGAATTGCTTACGATCTGTAAAAATTAGATGTATGATACAAAATACATGTTTTACAGAAAAGTTATGAATTTTCAATCATTATATTCATTTATACCTTTTCAAAATTGTTTTAATGTAACTTCGTGTTGTAAGTTTCTATTTTCTTCTCGGATAATCACTTTTTAACCGATTCAAAATTATATTTGTGATACATGCTTTTTACTCCTAATGACTACTATGTATTTCCTCCCAGAATCATCTTCATATTTTTTTTCCGTATTTTATCTTATGATTTTTTCTTTTCATTTGATATATCAAATATTCGGTAATACACATTTATTAAGAGTAAAATAGACATTTTTATTTATACTTACACTTTAAAATGGAAAAAAACCCGTAATCTATACGTCCAAAATAGTAAACGAGTCTGCCTCAGTGAAACACCAAAATTATCGATTTATGAGTATACATGATATCGGCCTAATGAAAAAATAGATAATTGCATAAGACAAACAAGCCAATAAGTATCACCGGTGAGGTACTATTGGAGAGTATAACTCACTTTTATTTTTAGTGTAAGCAGAGTGTTAGTGAGTCCTCTTTACTTTTGTTACTGTCAGTTGTCCTATCCTACTGCTGTTAGGGTTCTGTTAAGTTTAAACCGTGCATCCCTTATAAATGCAAGGCTTCTCTTGTTGTGAGTTAAGACAACAAATTCAATATTATCTTCTCTCTTTGATCTTTTCTTGATGAAACCACCTTTCCCTTCTGTACTTGTACTAAATCCTTACCTTCCAACTATGAGACTGCTATGACTTTCTCCACCCTACTACTTTCAATTTTTCATCTTTCTCTAAATTACAACCACCATTAACTCTTTTTGAAGAAACATACCCTCACGAAATCATTTTTCAAGATGATCATGTTGCTGACTTACCAGCAGTTACTCCTAGACCACCCAATGAGCCTTGCCCTGACTTACTTGCACCATCAGTTGAGCCCCATATTGAACCTCCTACTATACCAGTCATGGATACCACCTCTCATCCAATGAAAACAAGATCTCAGTTGGGTGTTCATAAACCCAAATATTTACCTGACTTTATGACATAGTATTCCACTAGTCATTCTTTACCTATGGCCTTTATTTCTAAAGTCTAGGAATGGCAACAGATATTGGAAGTTCCGATAAGGTTAATGTTAAGGACTATCGGATATCCGATAACATCCGGCGGATATCAAAAAATCCAATTCGATAAGGTTAAGGTTAAGCTATCGGATATCGGATTTTTAGCCGTTAAATCCGATAACTAGGAAAAAAACTAAATGCTTGAAAAAAAACAGACTCTTTGTCTTTTTAAGTTCAAAATGTTCAGTGAGAAGTACAAACCCACACAAGCACAACGTTTAGAGTTAAAGAGTCTACTCCCAGTCTAGTCAATGCAAAATAAAGTACACAACAGGCTACAACAAAGCCAAGAAAGAAAAAAACAATGTCTAACAATCACAGAGGCTAACAATGTCAACACGCTAGTGAGTAGTGTAACTTAGTGCGATCTTGCTTGGCTGCCTAGCATGTTGTATCATTGCATCAATTTCACTTCAGTCCACGATTTCGATTTCTGCACTTACAAATCACAAAGAATCACTTGATAAGAAAATTCTGACATCCAACATTTCTCAAAGCTTTCACCATTATAAGCAACAATGCAACACAAGGTGAGCAGAAATTTAATAATAAAGTTGTAAATGAGAGCAAACATTGCTACAAAATGTCTTTCAATGTTTCACAGAAGACAAATGTAGCTGGAAGGCCTGGTAAAACGCTTGTTACCCCCAAGATCTGGTCTAGCCAGTTAAAAATGAACTGCATATTCCTTCCAAATCTACCCAAGGGTCAATTCTAGGGGGTTCAGATTTTCAAGCTTTCACATTTGGGGTTCTGCAACAGCAAATCCCAAGTCATGGGAACCTTACGGTCATTCTCACTACTACAAAGAACTGAATCACCTGATATACCACTACTATGAAGAGTGTAAACAAGCAAAATGCATAGGTTTTCACTCAAAAAATCGATATCTAGTCTCAATTTTTAACAAAGAACTAAGCAAAGGAAAAGAACTAAGCGAAGGAAAAGAATATTTACCTGCATAAAATAAGTATGACATCCAATCACTTAAGCATAGCAATGCTTGGACTGATTCTGGACTTAATGAAGTTCTTTGTGTAGTTAGAACCCTTCCACCATTGCTGAACATGGACTATGATGCTACACTGGTCACCGGAACAACCAACACATCCCTTGCTATCTTTGATAAAATTGGGTACTTAGCGGCACTTAGCTTCCACCAACTCAATATCTCAAAATTGTATTCATCTTGGGGTGACACAGTTGGAAGAATTGGTTCTTCTAAGTATGTCTCTAAATCAGATTTTTGAACATCATATTCATCATTTTCCAACAAAAAAGTAGCATAATCTGGGTTACTTAACTTACTTGTACCTGGGCCTCTTACATCCTTGCGAGAGACAGAGTTGATAAAGAAAGCAGGAGCTGAAGTGTTGTTTTGAGATTCATATGCCTTGAGGATTTTGGTCAAGTCTGTTATGAATTTCTCATACTCAACTGCTGTAAGTTCATTATCCCCAAAAATTATCTTATATGTGAACCTTACCCATCTTGCCTTGTACCTTGGATCTAGAACCACTCTAATGCTCATAATCAAATTACATTCACTCCAGTATGCATTAAACTTTTGTCTCATTTTCAACCCCATTTCTCTGACATACTCAAAAGTACTATCTTCCCAACTTTTGATGCTTTGGTTAATTTTATATACCCCATTATAATAAAGATTTGCAGTTGGATACTTAATCCCTGCAAACTCAATTGAAATATCATTAAAAGCCTCCAAAAAATTACAAATTTCTATTCCTTGTTCCCACTTCTCACTTGATAGCAGAATATCAAAGTCAGAATCGAACTCACTAAGTCTTTCAAAACCTTCTCGCAGTTTGATTGCATTCTTAAGCATCGTAAAAGTGGAGTTCCACCTTGTGTCCACATCTAAACTAACTTATCCAAATAATCTACATTGCGTCAATGCTGTTTCAAGCTTCTCTTTTCTAGCTTGTGAACCCTTTACATACTTAACACAATCTCTAATACCCTCTATAAACTCAGCAGCTACTTTCATGCCATATAATACAGTTAAATGCAGTATATGGTTGCTACACCTCATGTGAAAAAATATTCCTTGAAGCAACAAACAATTCTTACCATCTATCCACTTAATAAGATTTCTCATCATAACCCCATTAGCTGGATCATTATCAGCAGTCAAAGAAATTTTTTTCTTATCAATGTTCCATTCTGATGTGCAAGTTTTGATAAAATTTGAGAGAACATCTCCTGTATGCGGTGATGGCACTACAATGTAAGCTAAGGTCTTGGCAATCAAATTCCACTCATCATCTATAAAATGGCATGTAACACAACAATAACCATCTTTAGTGTTTGGCAGTCCACATATCAGTTGTGAGACTGCATTTGGAAGTCAAATTCTCTAATTGTAATTGCAATTCATCTTTCATTTCAGCATAACACCTCAACACATCAACTTTACTTATATTCCTACATGGCATTCTCGCAGCAGAGTTCAAAGATTTAACAAACTCTCTAAAATAAAAATGCTCAACCATGTTAAGTGGATAATCATGTTTGGCAATCATTTTAGCAAGGAAGTTCCTAGTAACTATAGGATCATACTTGTAATTAAGTAATTTAACTTGGTTAATACCTGTTTTTTTAACTGTATTGGTAATCTTCATTTGGTCTGGCTTGTTTTCAGGCTTCTCGGGGCAGGTTTTTAGATGTTGAGCCAAGCGAGTAGTTCCTTGTTCACTACAAGAAGGTACCAACTTATGACAATGATGGCATTCACCATAAAGGACAGCCACTTCCTTACCCGGATTATCCTTATCAGGTCCAACAATGATTTTCCTTGTGAATTCATCCCATGACGGTGACCTTGTTGTGCGCAATTTCTTCCTTAAAGCAATAACAAGTGGATGATTTCATCTTCTGCTTCTGATAATGATCTCTTATTACCCGAAGAAGGTGTTGTTGAAGCAACACTTTGATCTTCTTGTTCTGGTTGCTCAGAGTTGGGTTGACTGCTTGAAGTTCCAACTATATTGGATGCTCTTTGACTTTCAGACATTCTGAGAACACACAAATTTGCATTTTCATCAGCACACACATGATCATATATCCTATTCCAAGAACTAAGAAGCAAAAATACTTTGTGAAAATCAAAAGATCCAATTTCAGATTAGTGTATCCACCATCTACTTATCATGCTTCTCGGCTCACTTTCAATAATCAAAACTAATGGAGTTCTTAATGAACTTTCTACATAAACCCCTTAATAACAAGAAATCAAACAAACCCATAAATCAAAACACCTCTAAAACATAATAAAATTCAATCACTGGATGCAGACCTGCAACTAAAGCAGATGCATGCAGTCGTGAAGCAGTGCAGGTTCCTAGAGATACAGGGGAGTTCTTTCTTGCTACTGAAGTTTCCGAAAACCTTTCTTGGCAGCCTGCAATAAACATTAACAGCAAGAGATTAGCCCAGATTTCATGAAAAAGACAATGATAAAACTATGAAAACCATGAAACTGAAAACCCTAGAAGACGGAGGGATTTAGATCAAGCTGAGATCGCACTTTATCAAACCCTAACTATAAATATTAAGTTATTCTTCGACCACATGTTCTAATTCAGTTTAAACTTATCTCAAATCTTTCATCCATACAGAAACCCTAGTTTTTTATTGCAATACAGAAACCCTAATTTCATAAGAATTGAACATATAAATCAAACAAATTAAAAGAGAAATAATTACAACATAGAGATGGGAGCGAATCAATACCTGATGGAGTGATTAATTATTGGAGAGGGGAAAATTATTGGGAGCGAGACTGAGAAGAGAAGAAAAAAATAAAAGGGAAATGAGTTCTGTCTTCTCGACTCCTCCTCGACTAGTAGACTGGGTATGGGAAAATTACATGTATGCCCCTACACTATCGGATATCGGATATTAACCTAACAGATAGAGCCCAATCCGATTCCGATAGGTTAGACGGAAATATCCGACAAGTTATCGGATTCAGATATCCGATATAACGGATAAAATCCTATAGGATTTCGAATAATCGGAAACGGATCCCGGATATCGGTTACCCATTACCCGCCCTACTAAAGTCATTTCTCTTGATGATCCAAAGACTTTTAAAAATGCACAAAAGGATCCAAGATGGGTAGACTCAATGGACAAAGAATATGCAGCTCTTCTACTCAATAACATATGGTTTTTGGTCCCATATGACCCTTCAATGAATGTCCTTGGTTGCAAATGAGTTTACAAGGTGAAGTTAAGGTCAGATGGAACAATTGAGAGGTTCGAATCCAGATTGGTTGCTAAGGGTTATCATCAAATAGATGGACTTGACTACACTGAGACATTTAGTCCTGTGGTTAAATTCACTACTATTAGCACCGTTCTCACTGTTACTCTCACTAAGGGGTGGAAAATAAAGCAGTTGGATGTCTCCAATGCTTTTCTACATGGAAATCTGTCTGAAGCAGTCTACATGGAACAGACACAAACCTATCTTACTAATATAAAGAAAAGAGGTAATTGTTTGGTGAAGCTTTTTCCCTTCACAAAAATGCCCCTTCTGACTTTTTCTTTTTCTTTTTAAATGTCACGTAAAAAAGAAAAAACTGTAAGGTTGGTTTTGTTAAACGTCGACTTAACTTACCCGTGTTTGAATCCTATTGCCCACATTTTCCCTTCAATTTTTTTCTTTCCTTTCTCTCCATTATTTTTTCTTTCATATCTTTATTCAGAAATGAAAAGAAGATCTTCTTCATCTCCATTCAGAAATTGGGGACCTCCATGAAAGCATCTCCTTCGTTCTCCTCGATTGATTTAACGTACAATAAAAATACCGCAAAATGAAGATTTTGGTGGTAGCAGATGAACAAGAAGAAATGACGAAAATTCGAAGAGACTTCCCAAGTAAGTGTCAGACATGATCTAGGCCCAATTTATAGCTGAAAATTTCTTTTCATTGTTTAATTTCAAGTTCTAGGGTTAGTTTAGGGAAAATTTGTTGCTGAAATGTTCTTTCATTATGTAATTTCAAATTCCAGGGTTACTTTAGAGCAAATTTTTAGCTCAAGATTGATTTTGATAGTATAATTTCAATTCATCCTTTTCTCTCACCTGTTACTTTCCCAGCTTCATTTAGTAGTTTGAATTGGGTTTCTGGGTTACAGTATGAACAATATGATCAGATTTTTGAATTGTTTGTTTACATAAATTGCCTATAACAACAGTAGCTGGGTTACAATATGAACAATATGATCAAATTTTTGAATTGTTTGTTTGCATAAATTGCCTATAACAACAGTAGCAGTGGAAACACAGTTTGGGTAAGAATATTATTGGGATATATGTTTTAAAATAATTTTTTTATACATTTATATCAACAATTCGATCTTGGCCCAGTGGTTAAGCATTTTGGGCCTGGAGGGTTAGGTCTCAGGATCGAATCCCCCCTACTGATTGTGCATATATATTATTATATATATAACATTAGTCTGGGAGCGGGGCCTTAGGGCCTTGAGGATCTTGGGAGGTCTCTTGAATTTAGAAAGTATTTTTAAAAGATTTTTTCAAACCGTTTTGTTTTGTTGCACTTAATTATGTTTTGATTGCGCTAATTATGACATGATTTATTTGCCCGTTTTTTGACTATTTCGAATGGAATTTTAATTGCAGCAATTAATCCAATTTATTCTCCATTAATCTGTATTGACTGCCTGGTTATAAAAACAGTTTTGAGAACAGAAAGAAAATAACAAGTTTTTACACTATTGTTTTTCTGAGAATCAAGAGACCAAAAATACTGAGCAAGAATAGAGAGAGCAAAAGTGATCGATTTCTCATTGTATGCTTGAGAGATCGAAAGAGAGTTTTTCTCGGCTGTTTTATCCTGGGGGCGTTGTGAAGGAAAAGAACTGCTTGCACAAAATTCAAGGCAGAGCCACGAAACATCCTAAAGAGAGCGACCTGGTCGTGACTCAGCCATCACTTTGTTTTATGTCTTAATCTCTGTTTTGCAGGTGTGAAATCGGCAATTGTTCCAACAAATATATACCCCTGTTTACTGTTTGAATCGTAAGTTTGTGATGCCTGTGTTGTCATCCCTTTTTGGGAATGCTTATCATACCTCAACTCCAAGACACAACTGAAAGAAAATCAGAAGATAAAAACATGAAGAAGAAGCTTGAGAAAAATGCAATGTCGTTATGTTTGATCATGGTTATTCCGGGTCTGCAACTGCTTTAGTTGGCAATTTTAATGTTTTGTTTCGATGTTCTAATTTTAACCGTGAATGCAGTTTTTTTCTCTCTCTCCATGTTTGCTGTTTTTTCTGTGATGTATACACTCCATGTTTGCTACTTCCTCATTTTCTAAAATGATATTCCTGCTAATTGTTAACAAACCATTCCATGTAAAGTCATTTCTTTTATGCATTGAGATAATTAGAAACTTGGTCATCTCCAGTTGCATTCTAGGTTACATATTAGATGTATTGAGGGAGAAACAGAAAATGGAGACATGGATTTTGTGTTTTAGGTTGAATTGGTGAAGCTGCATTTAGGAATCTTCTACCTATAAAATTGGATGACATTTTGACTGTATGTTAAAATTGGATGGCAATTTTCTCTCTATATGGGTTTGTCCTGTACGGAAATGATAATTCATAGGTTTTTATTAGTTGATTTGTGTTTTCATTGCAGACCTATCTATGGAGGGTAAGCACGCTGATCACCTTCGAAGTCTTAAACTACTCGAGCTAGCACGTCGAGAATCCAGTGCAGCAGAAAATGCTGAAGACAAGCAACCTCATAGTTCAGCTGCTGAAAGTGGCAAAAAACGCTGCCACCAATCAGTGGATTCAGCCAAGGGAAATAATGAAACACACAGTCAAGAATGGCACCGTACTGCACAAAAGGCAAGACGAACTTTAATGACTAAGAATGAAAGAGAGCAAGTCCTGGAAAAACGACGCAAAGATTATCAAATGAAAAGAACAAGAGTAGGCAATGCAACTATTAATAAGGGCAAAACATGAACAAGTAGCGGTAAGTGTTGGTATTTCTTTAGGGTAAAAGTGATTACTTTTTAGCTCTTTATCCATTTAGTATTGGCGGCCGGGGTATCGACGCAAATAATGATTATTCCAGTGCAATTTCCATTGGAGCCTATTTGACAGTTTTGATGTCAGGAGGTTTTAAATTATTACACTAGAAAATAGTTAGCTTTCTTATTCTTTGCAAACATAAATATGCATATATACCTTGGATCCGGGATGCAAATTAATCTGATCTTGGATGTTTCTCCCCATCATTCGAACTTATTAAGAGGACGGTAAGTGAGTATATGTGCAGTTGGGTGTCAGTGGAGCTGCTAGCCAGAAAATGAGGTTGCAAAAGAGAAAGATTATCTTTGCAAGGTGTGAAAGAAATTAGAGGGGAAGATTGTTGTTCTTGAGGTGAAGATAAAACCTAAGCAAGATTTGTGTAGTGGCTGACCAACTTGAGAATTAGAGATGATTTTAAGTAAATTTAGAACAATAACTAGACTTGACAATGACAACACCATTATTTAGCAGTTTTTTTTTTCTCTTAAGATACCTAAAGCACGAATGAAATCAAAATGTACCCCGGTCCACAACATTCCTCTTTAAAAGAACAAAAACTTGCTACTAGAACTTTGTTTTTAGTCAAATCTAAGTACAAATGACTTGGTTTGATCAAGTATGGGTAATGCAAACCTAGAATTGCCAAGATGGTAGTTTAGTCCCTGTTTGAATAATTCAAACATTAGAGTGTCATTAACATGAATTTTCACCACTTGGCGTCGGTCGTTGATTACTGTACGAAGAAAATAAAATTACGAAACAGATGTACCGGCAGGCGCATCGCGCATGCATGCTGTACTAGTGTTGATAAAGATAAGCTACATTATGTGTGCAAACTCACCAAGTCCCTCTATGGTATTAAACAGGCACCAAGAGCTTGGTTTCATAAGTTTAGAAACTTTCTTCTTCAATAGGAATTAACTATGACCAGTTCAGACCACTCTCTCTTCTTATACTTCTGCGACACTGATGTATTGCTTCTCTTACTCAATGTTGATGATATTATCCTGGTGGGAAGTTCAGATGCTCTACTTTCTTCATTTATTGTTAAACTGAATAAAATCTTTGCTACGGAAGACTTGGAAGAGCTTCACTACTTTCTTGGAATTGAGTCTACATCAACTGCAGATCACCAGTCTTTACTTCTTACTCAATCCAAGTATGCCTTAGATTTACTCACTAAGACAGACATGCTAGACTACAAGCCATGCTCCACCGCAGTTGCACATGGTCCTAGAGTCTCTTCACAAGATGGTGAACCACTGCATGATCCACGGGCATATAGGAGTATGGTGGGTTCTCTGCAATGTCTCACTCTTACTCGACCAAATATCACTTTTGGTATCAACTATGCTTCTCAATTCAAGCATTCTCCAACTGACTCACACATGCTGATTGTGAAGAGGATATTGCGATACATCAAGCACTCCCTTGGATCAGGTATAACTCTCACAGCGGGTGACATTACCAATATATCTGGCTATTCTGACTTAGATTGGGCTGGTTTCCTTGACACACGCAAATCTACTGCTAGGGACTGTGTATTTTTGGGCACTTCTCTCATTTCCTGGACATCCAAGAAACATTCTATTGTGTCCAAGTCCAGCACTGAAGCTGAGTACAAAGCCTTATCTCTTATGGAATCTGAAGTAATGTGGATATCTGAATTGCTTAAAGAACTTCATCTATCTCTTTCCATTCCATTCATTCTGTACTGTGACAATAATGGTGCTCGTGCTCTAGCTGCCAACCTTGTCTTCCATGCTCGTACTAAACATATCGAGGTTTACTACCACTATGTGAGAGACCTACTTGAAGATGGGATTGTACATTTCACCTACGTTCCATCATCACTCCGACTGGCTGATATTCTCACCAACGGTTTGAAGCTCCCTCTCTTCTAAGGATTATGTGACAATCTAATGCACTTTACAACTCCAACATCAGCTTGAGGGGGAATATGGCAGAGTATAACTCACTTTTATTTTTAGTGTAAGCAGAGCGTTAGTGAGTCCTCTTTACTTTTGTTACTGTCAGTTGTCCTATCCTATTGTTGTTAGGGTTCTGTTAAGTTTAACCTGTGCATCCTTTATAAATGCCAGACTGATCTCTTGTTTTGAGTTAAGACAACACATTCAATATTATCTTCTCTCTTTCAGGTATATTACATTCAATTAGATAATTTCCAAATATATCGACTCAGTTAGGTGCAATGCATTTGAAAGTGATAAAAAATCAATATTATTATTAGTTTTCGACGATACAATCCACATTTTAGCCAAAATATCACTAACTTAATAACATATTTGCGCGTCTTAGTTTTTGACGACTACTAAATAATTCCAAACATATCAACCAAGTTGGATACAATGTATTCAAAAGTTATAAAATATCAGTATTATTATCAGGTTTAGGCGATACAATCTACATTGTAGTCAAAATATCACCAACTTAGTAACATACCTGCGTCCAAATTTTTGACGATTTGGATTTCATACATTCAACTAGATAATTCTCAAATATATCGACAAATTAAGCCAAATACAATGTATTTGGAAGGATAGTATTGTTAGTTTTCGGTGAGGGATAGTATTGTTAGTTTTCGGCGATACAATCCACATTTTAGTCAAAATGTCTCTAAGTTAGTAATATATCTCCGTCCTGATTTTTAACGACTTGGATATGATCCATTCAACTAGATAATCCTCAAACCTATCAACTATTTAAGCCAAATACAATGTATTCAAAAGTGGTAAATTGTCAGTACTATTATTTTGGCGATACAATCCACATTAGTCATAATATCACTAACTTAATAGCGTATTTGTGTCCTAATTTTTAACGACTTGGATTTTATTCAATTAGAAAATTTCTAAATATATTAACTAAGCAAGATATACATGAAAGCCGGTATTATTATTAGTTTTTGGCGACACAATCCACATTTTAGTGAAAATTACTAATTAATAGCGTATATGTGTCCTAATTTTTAAAGACTTGGATTTTATTCAATTTAATAATTTTCAAATATATCAACTAAGTTATAGACACATGAACATCAGTATCATTGTTAGTTTTCGGCGATACAATCCACTTTTTAGCTAAAAATACTAATTTAATAGCGTATCGGTGTCCTAATTTTTAACAACTTGGATTTTATTTAATTGAATAATTTCCAAATATATCAACTAAGTCAGATATAATGTATTCGAAAATGATAAATTGCTAGTTCTCGGCGATACAATCCACATTAGTCACAATATCACTAACTTAATAGCGTATCTGTATCCTAATTTTTAACGAGGATTTTATTCAATTAGACAATTTCTAAATATATCAACTAAGTTAGATATACATGAACGCCAATATCATTATTAGTTTTTGGCGATACAATCCACATTTTAGTCAAAAGTACTAAGTAATAGCGTATCTGTGTCCTAATTTTAAGGACTTGGATATTATTCAATTAGATAATTTCCAAATATATCAACTAAGTTGTAAACACATGAATATCAGTATCATTTTTAATTTTTGGCGATACAATCCACATTCCAGCTAAAAATATTAATTTAATAACGTATCCGTCGCCTAGTTTTTAACAATTCGGATTTTATTTGATTGAATAATTTCCAAATATATTAACTAAGTCAGATACAGTGTATTGATAAATCGTCAGTTCTCGGCGATACAATCCACATTTTAGTCAAAATATAACTTGATAACATATCTGCATCCTAGTTTTTAACGCCTTGACTTGACTCGTCTCTATGTTATGGCCGTATTTCGTGTCCGTGTCAATACAACCAGATACATTGGATTTACTAGCCTCTATAGGCTGAAATTCAAATTAGGAAAAAAATTAAATGCAAAAACAAAAATGTTCCCACATTGAAAATATAAATAGGAGTAGAAAACAAAGTTGAAGAACAGACTTCTTCATCACACCTTTTTTTTTACTCCTCTTCCCCATCGCTCATTTTTTCCCTAAATTGTTAGGGTTTCTCATAATCTCTCTTCTCCATCACTCAATCCATCAATCAAACAATCTTGGAGGTTTTTAATTTGGTGATGCTAAGTATTATTGGTGGTCTGAATTTGTTAGTGATTTTGTTTTTGTTTGCTGCCCAAATTCAAGGGTTGTTCTTTCTTATAGAGGTCTTATTTCTTGATTTATACTTATCATCATGCCTGGATTCACCAATTACAGGGGTAAGCTTTCAGTCTTTCTTAAAGTTTAAATTTGATTCTAGTGTTAAATTTTATGGATCAAAGAATTGGGTTAAATTGAGCTTGTTTTGAGTAAGATTTAGGTCTTTAAATGTGTTTTTAAGGTTCAGATTTGCTTGGATTACAAATGCTATGATTTAGTTGTGGTATTTGCATAGGCTACAATGCTGTGATCCAGTTGTGGTTGTGGATGGTGGTGGTGGTGGTGGTCAGTTTAATGTAATAATTATGAACACTATATTCCAGCTTTGCTGGTGGTGGTGATTGTAGTCATTTAATGTAGAGTCGTGTTCTCTTCTTTCTTTTTTTGGTGGTGCTGGTAGTGGTGGTTGTGGTGAGCTTAATGTAAAAAATTGAAAACTGTATGTATGCTGGTTTTGTGATGGTGGTGGTGTTAGCAAAACTTCGAGTTGTGAAATCTGTATATCTCTGATGTGGAAGATTTTTGATTCTTTTGAAGTTTTTTAGTTATCTTGATAATTAATGAGGTTATGTTTTTCCTGTATTTTATATTGCAGGGGATAATGAATTCTTCAAAGGGGCATCTTATGCGAGTCTCATGGGTACTGGATTCTCGTCTTTCAGTCCTCGTTTGGATGCCAAGTACTCTCCTCTCAAGAGGAGTAGACTCAATGCCCCATTTGTTTTCTCTGCAAAAGAGTTTGTTCAAAAGAAGATGCAGACATCTATTGAAGTACTCCCTGATGAGTGTTTATTTGAGATCTTGAGAAGGTTACCTGGAAGAAAAGAGAAAAGCTCATGTGCTTTAGTGTCCAAAAAATGGCTTATGCTTCTGAGCAGTATCCGGAGCAAGGAATCTATTAAGGTGGTATCTGCAGAAAAAGCAAGCGAGGAAGTTGAGGATGAGGGATATCTTACCAGGTGCTTGAAAGGGAAGAAAGCTACAGACAACAGACTTGCTGCAATTGCTGTTGGAATTGCTGGCGCCGGTGGTTTGGGTAGGCTTTCAATCCAAGGGAACAACACAATTCGCGGTGTTTCTAATGTTGGTCTTGCAGCTATCGGCCGCAGATGCCCTTCATTGAAGGTACTCTCAGCCTGGGATGTTTCTACTATTGGGGATCAAGGTCTTACCGATATCGCAAATGGTTGCCACAAGTTAGAAAAGCTCGAACTTATCCGATGCCCGTTGGTCTCAGATAGGGCTTTATTTGCTTTTGCTGAGAATTGCCATGGTTTAACCTCATTGACTATAGAATCATGTCCAAGAATTGGAAATGATGGTCTTCAGGCAATTGCAAGAGGCTGCCCAAAACTGCATACCATCAACATTAAAGACTGCCCACTTGTAGGGGACCAAGGAATTTCAACTTTGGTATCTTCTTCTCCATATACCTTGGTGAAGATAAAGCTCCAGAATCTGAACATCACTGAGATTTCCGCCGCAATTATAGGTCACTATGGCATTAATGTTACAGAGCTTGCACTTACTGGTCTACAATGTGTATCTGAAAGAGGCTTTTGGGTCATGGCTATGGCTCATGGGCTGCAGAAATTGGAATCTCTTGCAATTTCCTCCTGCCCAGGGTTAACTGATCGAGCTCTTGAGAAAATTGGGAAGGGCTCCCCTAATTTGAAGAATCTGTCTCTCCACAAGTGTTCTTTAATATCCGACAATGGATTGGTTGCCTACACCAAGTGCTCATTATCTATTAAAAGCATCCAGCTACATGAGTGCAATGAGATATCCCAAAATGGGGTTCTTGCTGTTATCTCTAACTGCGGTTTAAAACTGAGGGCAGTTTCCCTTGTTAAGTGTATGGGTATCAAGGATATAGTATTAGAAGCTCATCGTCTCACTCCCAGCAAATATCTAAAATCTCTATCTGTTCGTGACTGCCCAGGTTTTGGAAGTAATGTCTTGGCTGTGGTCGGATGGCTATGCCCACAACTGGAAGAAATCGATATCTGTGGTCTTTCTGGAGTTACTGATGCTGGGTTTCTCTCAGTGGTTGAGAACTGCCAGGCCGGTTTAATGAAAGTTAACCTAAGTGGCTGCACGAACATCACCGATTCTTCAATTACTTCTTTGGCTAGGCTTCATTCAGGGATGCTTCAATATCTAAACCTTGGTGGATGCAGTAAGGTTACGGATGAAAGCTTGGCTGCAATTGCACTACACTGTTATGGGCTCGAAGAGCTCGATGTTTCAAAGTGTGCTATCACTGACTTAGCAATTGCTTCACTTTGTTGCGAGAGGATGCCCGAACTGCTGAACCTATACTTGTCTGGTTGTTCTCAAATAACAGACAAGTGCATTCCTTTTCTGGTGAAACTGGGCGAGGGTTTGATCAGTTTGAATCTCCGGGGTTGTACGTCTGTGAGCGGAAGAATGGTTGACTGGCTTGCGAAGAAGCTTTGTGAATGTGAAGTCGTCGCATAAAAATCCTGGTGAAATGGTAAAAGAAGCCTTTCACTGTTGAAGGTTTAGAATAAATTAGAAGGTGTCAGACTGTCACTTGATAGTAGTTGGTAGCGGAAAAAAAAAATCAGTGTCAGAACTTTCTCTTATCATTATAGTCTCAGCTCTTAATAGCACCATGCGCCCCCCTTAGTCTGTAGATCCTCCTTTTCGTGTCTTGGTTATTTTCCTAGGAACTTTGGCAGATCATTTTCTCCTCTTTTTGTTTTTTTCAGGTTTCCTTAATCGTAAGGAAAGCTGCGGGTCTTTTGGTTCCCTATTATTGGGGGAGCCACTTTTATTTGCCATCGTTTCCTATTAATTCAGTTACCAAGTCATGGTATAGGGTTTCAGTTTCAGTTGCTTTCTCAATTCCTTCGATGTGGGATGGGATGGTTTCAGTTTTTTGTATCAGCAGGTACCCGTACCTGGTGATATTTTTCGCTTAGCCTCAGCATCATGCTTCGCTTGTATGCTGGGGCGAAGTTTAGTGGTTCCGATTCTTAAAACGTGTGTGTTTGTCTGTCTGGTTGTCTTAGTCTTGTTTGCTGTAACTTTATCAAGTCTTCCAAATAAATGCGGGAACTTATGTGTTTCCGCATAGTGATTGTCGTGTCAGGTACAGGTCAAGTCAGGTCGAGTGTGTTTCCCTTCTAGTAAGTAGTATCAAGTCATAGTGGTTAATGGTTTGAGATTTGTCTGTGTCATTGTAGTAAATGTATGTGGTTGCAGTAGGTGATAGTTCAGATGGTTGATGATGCCTGAGGATACACGAGCTTTGGCAATGGCAGAAGGTTCTTTCAGTCTCCTGCCATTACGACGTCAGTCATTTTTTTTCTGTATTTTCCAAGCTCCAAATGTTTTTTACAGGCTTGTTTCCATTATGATTTACCTGTATTCTGCAACTCTATGTATGTTTCCACGGATAAAATGGATAATTGTGTGTTTAATGATTCTCTGTCTCTCATATTGCACTCTATGTTTATGGTTTCCTATGTCTCTTGTTCTGTCATTACGACGGCTCTCTATTTTACAAGCTCCAGTTATCTTTACAGGCTTGATTTCATTATGATATATCTGAACTCTTGCAACTCTCTTTATATAACACTCTGTTATGCTGGTGAAGCTAGAGGTGCTAGAAATACTAGGATTTTATGATCATCTCTCTCATATTTGTGTCTTTTAATGATCATCTCTCTCATATTGCACTCTGTTATGCTGGTGAAGCTAGAGGTGCTAGAAATACTAGGATTTTATGCAGAGGAGAAGTCAGGGGAGAGAGTTGTCTGAAATGGGATTGTGTCGGGAATTTAAAGAAAAGGGGCAAAAGGGGTAAAAAGAAAGAAAATTGTGGATAAGGAAAGATAAGGTACCTCTCCTCTGTGTAGTCCTTATTATTCTGTGCACATTTTAACACCACATTGTGTAGTTGTTTTTCTTCCTTCCAATTATTCGCAACAATGGCCTCTGTTCAACACTTACCTTCAATTCATCAGACTTGTTTTCTTAATAAGGTTAGTTCCAATGTTTCTTTCACATCCCTTTTTGACTTTTGCTTTACATTACAAGATTTCGTGCTAATTTTTTCTTCTTTTCAGGTTGGGTTGCAGAAACCAGTTGTTGCAGCTACATTCTCCTCTTCGAAAAGAAGAGGGGCTTCTTTTCTCATTAGGGCAGAACAAACTGAGTCACCTAGAGCAGGTAAAGCTTCATTTCATTTGTAATTCAAGAAAGTGATGATAATTTTCAATTTTTTGTTTCTCTAAATTCATTATACGCAACTTGTGCCCAATTTATTAACAATAATGAATGTAATCATACCCAATTAACTGAATTTATCAATGAATTAGTCCAATTACAAGGTATCTGATTTTCTGTAGAAAAACAGAGTTAATCAATCAAAACAAAGATGTTCTTCAGCTATCCGGGTAGAGAAGATGGGATAATGAGTCGGGTAAAACAGGAGCCCACATTCTTATTTCCACTTATTTCCAATACCGATACCCACATACCCAACTCAAATTTGATCCTCCATCTTTTTCACTGCTGTGAATCAAGCTCATTAATCGAGCCAGTTAGTGAACTGACTGAAACTAGAAAAACCGACAGAAAATTTGGAATCTAGCATGCAATCCACATACTAGTCATTCAATATTTTTATGTAGAAGACTTGGTATCAATGCCAAAATTTTGGTAGTTTTAGAATCTGTTAAACTTTGTAGAATTTCGGTGACTGTTGGGCGGAAAATCTATCTTAGAAAGTCTGCATAGACATGGCACTGGGCACACTGAGTGGAGACGAGTAATTAAATTTCCCGTTTGATGTCCAAAGGGAAAAAAAATCAAGTATTTGAACATGACTTTGTTTGTTACTTACTATTCTCTGTCTTTTTCTAATGCAGATGTAACAGGGAGACGTGAAACACTCGTTCTAGGCACAATTGGAACTTGTGTTTCTTTATTTAATCCGACTTCTGCAGCATGTAAGTTCAATGCTTCTCTTCCTTCCTTGTCCATGTAGTTCTTCATTATTTGATGCACTCTTAAGTAGCGTTGAAAGCATGCCTGCTGATTGTGCAGCACAGTTGCTGCAGAATCTAAGAAAGCAGGATACATGGGCGTCACAGACAAGAAGGATGGATACGAATTTCTCTACCCTTTCGGGTGGCAGGTTCTCATCTTAATTGCACAAAACCATTAATCGAAATTCAATAACAGTGCTACAAATAGGAATGTCATCTTATTAAGACTTTCTATTATGTATGATCAGGAAGTGAGTGTCGAAGGACTAGATAAAGTAGTCAAAGATGTGATAGAACCATTGGAAAGTGCAAGTGTGACTTTGATTGCAACCACCAAACAAGATATACGAGACCTCGGTCCCCCTAAAGAGGTTTGTTTATCTTTTGGTCTTAACCCTTTTGTATTGTTCAACCATTCTAGATCTGATTAAGACGATATTATTCAACGGTTTCAGATTGCTGAAGCATTGATTAACAAGGTTTTGTCACCTCCTTCAGAGAAAACAAAATTAATCGACGCAACTGAGGTCAGACTTTATTGTTCTGGATGTTATTAAGGAAGGTGTAAATTCTATTTATCAAAATACAAAATAGAAGTAGAACTTAACAGATATCCTAACGTGATGCAGCGTGAAGTTGATGGTAAGGCCTACTATACTTTAGAGTTCGAAGCTCAGGCTCCAAACTATACCCGCCACGCCCTTGCTGCAATCTGCATCGGGAATGGTATTAAGCTCAACCATGAGCTCTTTTCTTGATTCTAGAGAGCTTCAATATTAGGAATACACCATAAACGGAGAACTAGACAAATTTAAAGCCGAACTTTTTTTTAATCTGGGCAGGGAAATTTTACACTTTCACCACAGGAGCTAACCAGAGGAGATGGGAGAAAATGAAAGATAAGTTGCACACAGTTGTCGACTCCTTCAAAATCTTTGAAATTCAAGAGGGTGCCATACTTCCTCCTTCGATGAACTAAAAACAAAAATACACCGTGGAAGGCACCATTTTGCTTCTTGAAATTTTAATTCTTTCGATGTTGTATGTAATAACCTAATCTTCGTCAAGTCTCTACTATTCTTTGAGGTCTAAGTTCGTTATGATTTATCTCTCTCTACTCAGTAACTCTCTTTATATTACACGAGTGAAATGGATATCTGTTTGTTTGATGATTATCTATTCTGCTGTCGAAGCTATTGGTGCTAGAAACAGGATTTTATGCACAGGAGAAATCAGGGGAGATAACCAACAGGGATTAGCCTAGTTGGCCAGGGGTCGAACTCCCAAGTTATAAATCAGGGGTTAGTCATGGGTGAAAGTTTTCTGAAATGGGATTGTGTCAGGATTTTATAATTATCACTATTTCTTCTTCTTCGAATTTCAGCTTCATAGATTCTTGTCTGGAAGTTTGTTTATAGTTTTTTTCTCCAAAGATTTACACTTGTTGTTGTTGGAGTCTCTACCGCCGTAGCACAGTGGTAAAGTCATGCATTTCGGGAAAGATAGTCATTGCACAATTTGAATTCAAAATTTAGCACCATTCAAACAATCTATTCCCAATCACAGGAAGAAAAGAACTTTTAAGTTGTATCCAAATTACAATTGGCTCCAACAGAATAAATAAAATAAATTCTTGGAGACATTTACTTTACGTGTTCTGGAGTAAACAATAAATATGGTTAATCCCCAACGGTTAAGTATTTTGAGGTTCTTTAAAGTCAAGGGCAGGTGCAGGAGGGCTCCAAAGGTCATTCGAGTGAAGTTACATAATTCTTTTTTTTTGATTTTTTTATCAGTTGATGTCTTGATTGCGTATTAAAAATAAATAAATAAACAACACATATAAGAAAATATTTTTCACTTTAGGAAAATGATGTATTTATTTTCTTCTTTATTTTGTCCTCTTTTTCTAATTATTTGGACGGTGGAGATCTACAGTCCTAATGGGTCCATGTGATTTGTACGGTTTGTTTCACTTTACGTGGTAGTTAGTTACAGTTTCCTAGTTCCTAGGATCTCTATTCAGTGGGTCCTCCTTACCTAAAGGAAAGGCTAAAAGGCGACGTCGTTTATTGGCAAAGTCATATCTTGTGTCTTGATCAATGTAGCCTATCTCGGCGGAGATAGCCGAGATGATATCGCTGATAATATCGGTTTCGGTGTTATCCGAGATGCTGATATTTCACCGATATTTTATCGAAATATCGTATTTCAGCCCCGATCGATATTCGCCGAAATTTGATATTGATTACATTTGTTTTGATTATGGGATTGAATAAGTAGATGTGAAAACAAATGCAGAATTTGGCCTTCCGAATGGCAGTGGACGAACCGCTGCAATTGATTCAATTTGCCCTCCCCGAATATTTTCTCGGATGTAATTCTCTTTTGTTAATCTACATTCCATACGGATGAATAATGTAGTTGCATCTTTTCCGATGATTACATCCAAGTAAATTTAGCGACTATAAAGCTACAAACATTCAAGATTCAAAGATAAACACAGTGTAAAGAACATGAAAGTAAAGATGAACACAAGCATATAACGTGGTTCGGTTTTGTAGACCTACATCCATGGGAAAGAAACTATATCTTTATTATTAAGGTCTTATCCTTGAATGAATTACAAATAGCACTTAGACTTCTCACTCTTTCTTTCTCTAAATCTCTCTTTAGAATTCTTTGTAGAAAGACCATCTAAGATTACATGTCAATTTCCTTCTACATGGACTGGTATTTATAAACAGATTGGACTTGTGAAGGTGTGACCCGATATCGTTGTGCTCGTGACGCTTTCGTACATCTTATCAATACTCTGACGAGTTCTCCATTATTTTCCTTTGAGGTGTATCGTTCGACTCTCCCTCCGAGTTATCTCGCCCTTGCCTATTCAACGTGTTGTTCCTCCTTGGAGGGTATCTCGTACTACTCCTTCTTCGGATCGTATTGTTTCATTGTCCTTCATCCGAGCTTCTGACACGATGTACTTTCGTCCACAGCTATATCACACTTCTTCTGATCCTTCAATAAATGCTTTGGTCTCTTTTGAGGCTTGACCGTCTGAGTGATTTGACTACTCTTTACACGTGTCCTTCATGCGTCTATTGTAACAGTTTTGTCTCGGTTTAGATGCAATCACCTTTTGAAGCATGATTTGGTGCATCTTTCTTACTATCTTATCATGAGACTGCACCTTGAGATATTGACACGTGGAGATTAACTATTTTGCCCTCACAATTTTCTCCGTTTCTTTTCATCTTACCAAGGTGTTTGAGGGTGAAAACGGTTCTGCCGATTTCGGTAATTTCGGGCGTGAGGGTGAGAAACGAGTCTAAACCCTAAACAATGTACTGCAAGGGAGTACTTTAGATTCGAGAGATCAATCTGTACAAATCCTACCTAAACTAAGAAATGGTCGTTCCAGACTTGCTTCGGTCACAAAGAGGAGGAGAAGGGTTGGTTTTGGGGAGGGAAGCGAAGAGAGTGTTGAGACCAAAATAGTTGATTCTGGAAGAGTAGTTTTTTTGTCACTTGTATCAGAAAGTGAGAAGCTAATAGATGGGAAAGCTAGCAAACTTTTTCTGAGTGTTGTATGCTCCTGATCACTAGAACTTTTCGTTCGGTGGAAATAGGTAATGCCTATTTATACAAGTCGAAGTGAAACGTACTCTTGTCTCATTAATAAATGGAAAACGGGTGAGTAAATGAGAGGAGGTGGTAACCGATAACGCTTGGAATTGATGTTCCATAAAAGAAAGTGTTTCATCATTACTCCTTGTATTTACTAACCGCCTCATCCTTATGACACTTTCTTATAACGAGCGTAGTGTACGCCGCACGCTGTAAACCGCCAAACCAATACCCAATGAGCATCCCCCAGTTTGTGACATGTGTTGATGTCTCGAGTGTTTTCGTGGAAAACATGTAGCATGTTGTTGTTGTCTGGAAAATTGAGCTTGGGAGACTTGCCAGCTCGGTGTTGACCTTCAACGGTCGAGATTTTGCATCTTAAGAGGAAGGTAGACGTTGATTATAGCAACCTTTAGTTTGGTAGCCGGTGGCATGTAAGTATGATCAGTGTGGATTTAATGTGGCCCAGTTTAGGCGCGGCCAAAAGTTAGGGTTTTGGCTTTGTTTAGGCGCGACCAAACTAGGGCCAAAGGTTTCCATGCGTTAGCTGGTAACCTTGGACGGCTAAGATATGCATCTTAGATGAAAAAGTGGACGTTGATTGTTGAAGGCTTCGTTTCGGTAGCCGCATAGGGAAGGCCGGCATGGTATGGTGCGGCAAGGTGATTGGCATGCCATTGGCACATGTGGCATCGCATGCCTCGGCGCGGTTTGGCGTGGCCAAAACTAGGGTTTTGGGCCAAAGGTTACCATGAGTTGTTTGGTGACCTTGGACGGCTAGGATTTGCATCTAGGATGAAAGAGTGGCCGTTGATCGTCGCACGCCTTCGTTTTGGTTGCCGCATAGGGAAGACCGGCATGGTGTGGCGCGGCAAGGTGGTTGGCATGCCATTGGCACATGTGGCATGACATGCCTTGGCGTGGCCAAAACTAGGGTTTTGGGCCAAAGGTTACCATGCGTTATTTGGCGACCTTGGACGGCTAGGATTTGCATCCAGGATGGAAGGATGGCCGTTGATTGTCGCACGCCTTCGTTTTGGTAGCCGCATGGGGAAGGACGACATGGTGGGGCTAAGGCCAATGGCGCGGATGGATTGGCATAGTGGGGCCAAGGATTTGGTACGGATGGATTGGCATGGTGGGGCCAAGGCAAGGTGCTGTTGTCTTGGCATGGCGGGGCCAAGGTTTTGACATGCCATTGGCGCATGATGCAGCTAGCATGGTTGGGGCCAAGGCAAGGCGCGGTTGGCTTGGCATGATGGGGCCAAGGCTTTGGCATGCCATTAGGGCATGGTGCGGCTAGCATGGTTGGGGCCAAGGCAAGGTGCGGTTGGATTGGCATGGTGGGGCCAAGGGTTTGGCATTCCGTTGGTGCATGGTGCGGCTAGCATGGTTGGCATGCCTTGGCGCGGAGATGTGGCTGGCATGGTTTGCCATTGGCACAGTGGTGTGGCTGGCATGGTTGGCATGCCTTGGCGTGGAAATGTAGATGGCATGGTTTTCCATTGGCACAGTGGTGTGGCTGGCATGGTTGGCATGCCTTGGCGCGGAGATGTGGCTGGCATGGTTGGCATGCCTTGGTGTGGAGATGTGTCTGGCATGGTTTTCCATTGGCACAGTGGTGCGGCTCGCATGGTTGGCATGCCTTGGCGCGGAGATGTGGCTGGCATGGTTGGAATGCCTTGGCGCGGAGATGTGGCTGGCATGGTTTTTCATTGGCGCATGGTGCGGCTAGCATGGTTGGCATGCCTTGGCGCGGAGATGTGGCTGGCATGGTTTTCCATTGGCACAGTGGTGCGGCTGGCATGGTTGGCATGCCTTGGCGTGGAGATATGGCTTGCATGGTTTTCCATTTGCACAGTGGTGCGACTGGCATGGTTAGCATGCCTTGGCGTGGAGATGTGGCTGACATGGTTGGCATGCCTTGGAGCGGAGATGTGGCTAGCATGGTTTGCCATTGGCACAGTGGTGCGGCTGGCATGGTTGGCATGCATTGGCGCGGAGATGTGGCTGGCATGGTTTGCCATTGGCACAGTGGTGCGGCTGGCATGGTTGGCATGCCTTGGCGCGATAGCATGAGAATTATGGTTTGGCATAGATGATGTCGGTCAATGTTAAGGGTTCTTCCGTGGAACATAACACATAAAAAAAAGGTACCCTGGTAATTCTTACGTAGGCATGCTGATCGATTCAATAAATGTGCTAATGGTCATAGTGACGTCATGTCAGTTGTACGGTTTTACGATTTTAACCCTAAGCTAAAAACCACCATCAACATTAAGTCCCCTGCTTAGCTCGGAACAGAAGCATTGTTGCGAGGTAAGCATAAGATGGTGATGGGCAAGGACAAAAATCGAAACGACAAGTCGTGGAAAGATGGTCAGGAAGGTCCGAATAACCTTTTTCGAGAGGTAAGGAGATTCCATGATCCTTGTGTTTGGCGGCCTTGCGTACATTCTATTCGTGGTGTAGACCGTGAAGTGGCGAGATGAAGATCGTCGGCTTATTCTGGCTATGCATCACCTTGGATGGGTTAGGGAACATCATAATGCTGGCTTGGCGAGTTGTCGGTGTTGGTGCGACAAGTCATGGCGCGGACGACTTGGCATGGTGGGGCCAAGGAAATGACGCAGTTTGGTGAGGCAAAGCATGCGGATGGCTTGGCATGTGGGGCCAAGGAATGGCGCGGTCCTGGCGAGGCAAGCATGGCGGACGACTTGGCGTGGTGGGGCCAAGGCAATGGTGTAGTTTGGTGAGGAAAAGCATGCGCGGACGGCTTGGCATGTAGGGCCAAGGCATGGCGCGATCCTGGTGAAGCAAGCATGGCGGACGGCTTGGCGTGGTGGGGCCAAGGCAATGGCGCGGACGGTCTTGGCATGGTGATTGGTCTTCGCGGGCCCGATTGCCTCTTTTCCTTACTTGACTCAAATAGGAGGTCATTTCCTTATTCAAACCCCCCAAGTACCACGCCTATAAAAGGAGGGCCGGCCTCTCCTTTTACTTCACACCTATTTTTTTTTTATTCTGGCTGTGTGGTAACAGTAAAGCGGACGAGCGAATCCCAAGTATGTCTTTCAACACTTCCTATTTAAATTGCTTTTCTTGTTCTTTTTTTGTGTTAGTGCAAACCCTAGCTGTAGGCGTACCTTTTCGTGAACTTGTAGAAATGTTATCCTTCTGCGTTGGTATGAATCCTAGACGTAGGTATGCTTTGTACGAACTTGTTGTAATATTTAGGCGTGAATACCGTAGTGATGTTGGCCTCCTCAATTACCGTGAAAAGTAGGAATGCATGAGCTGGTAATTGTCATTCCTTTCCCGCGAAAACCTAGCTTCTAGGGTTTACTCCTTTTTCCTGGTGTGACCGTGTGTATGGTTCCTGTGGTGGGGTGCGCTTCCTCGGCCGAGCGCAAATTTCCCGCTGCAGGGTACAGTCTTGGCATGAGGAGGTGATGTAGGGTCTGTCAGTTTCTTTGCCTATGCGCATTATGACTTTGAAAAAAATTGGCTTGCGTCCAGGATGGATCTCCTATGTCTAATAAATAATTTCCATGCACTTTATGTAATAATTTCTCTTCGTATTGTTCCATTGTAGTTATTTCGAAGGTGGAAGTAGCGTGAGAGAATTTTCGTTAGTATGTCATTTGAGAAAAGTTCTGCCGTACCGAAAGATGTTGGAAATTCCAAGCCAAACATAGATGATGAGTTCTTTACAACATCCGCCACGATTAGGAAAAATCATCCCAAGTATGTATCGATTCTTCTGACTGGTCCGGAAAGTGAAGGAGAGGCCCGGTCGATTCGGTCAGGAGGTGTAATAAGGTTTTGTCTTCAGAGGAAACAGTATCATGCTTCTCCTATTGACTTTAAAATCTCCGTGAGTCCGTTGCGTCCCTTTGAGAAACGGATGAGATTCATAATGAGCCAGGAATGTGTAAAAGCCAGTTTGACCAAGGCATAGATCATTGATGTTGTCGCGGCTTCCGCAGTTCTTTAAATTAGGAAAGATATTCCAGGATTGGCTGCTTTTATTTCCAGATGGTGTCCAGACACCACGCGGCCATATGCAGGTGGGGTGAAATGACTATCTCCTTAGAGAGCGTGGACGTGTTGTTGAACCTTCCTGTAATAGGAAACCTCGATGTCAAATTGTCTGCAGATGAAGAAGAAATGCGCGCCGCTCTGGTTGCAAAATCAAAAGGATTTGTTCAGAAAGAAAACGAGACGAGGTGCTTCTATGGATGGTGGGTGTCTCAGTGGTTTCCCCATGGGTTGGAGCCGAATCATAAGAATAGTACGCTTCATGTCGCGGCGTTCTTGGCTCTTTGGTTATCCATATATATTTTCTATGACGGCTCGGGTAAGAAGGAGATAAGACAGGAACTTATCAAGTTTGCCATAAAATTGGCAAAAGGTGTCGTTCTCCCCATTGGCGGCTTGTTTCTTGGTTCTCTGTACACACACTTGGATAAGCTGGTCGTGGACATGTGCGCTTCAAATGGTTACATGAAAGTGGATTAGTATATTCATGCCTCCTTTCTCCAAGTGTGGTTGTGGGAGGACTTCGAAAGGTATGCTCCAAAACCGTTGGCCGTACTTCCCGAGTCTTGGGGTGGCTCTAGGATACTGCGCTGGTCGAATAGGCGTCCAAAGATTGGTTCGAACCTGGTTGGATTCCTTGAAAACTCGCACACGGTAAATTTTCGTCCTTGGGCTCCGGTGCATGCGTCCATAACTCATATCAGTACCTTTTCTCCTGCTCCGAGCATGTCTTTGTCTTCTGATAAAGAGGATATGAGTGTTGGAGAGATGGTGTTCATGCGAAGCTGCACGCCCGGTTATGTGCCGTCTTTCTTTCGAGGATATTGCAAATCAGTCTCTTACAATATCGATACGGCGGCTCGGCATATGGGTTTTGACCAAGGGGTCCCACTTGTTCGTCAGCCGGTTGTTCCAGAAGTCTCGTTGCCAACTGTTCCCGATGCTACTGTTTTTGTGTCGGGTAAAAGTCTCCCTTTCCTACTTACGGAACGAAATCCATCAACAACCTCCAAATATAACATATTTTGGCAGGATGAGTTTCTCGTTTTCTATGGATTCGTGAATGATGTGGTAGAAAACCGTCGCGGTAAGCCTTCTCCTGCGGTTTTAGCGGAGCATCCACTGCTGAGGGATCCTTCTTCTCCCTAGCGAAAATCCGTTAGCCCGAATGCAGATTGTCCCCAAGTGAAGGAGCGAAGATATAAAAGCCGTGCAGATGGTTCCCAGTCAGTTTCAACAACCCTACCGCCTTTCAGTTCGTCCAATACGCGGGTACGTGTGATTTTCCTCTTGACTTTAGTTGGATTGTGTATATCCTTGTTTCTTTCCTGAGTATCCGTCTTTGTATCTTGCCTAGGGTCTCATCAGCGTGAACGCTTTTACAAAACTTGCAAGTAGTCAGAAAACATCGCTTCTTGAGACGGAGGGTGGAGGTGCTAAGCCTATCCGTGGCGATGGGGAACTCGAGAAGGATGAAAGCTCAGAGTTCAGTGATGACGAGAGTAGTTCTTCTGACAGCAGTGCTGAATCTTCCTCTAGCCAGTCTGAAAGCGAACCAGTGAGTCTCCCGCATGTTTTTTTTTTTCATTTCTCTTTGGAAAATATCTAATCCGTGATGTCATAGGGGGAAACCGTTTCTGAAGATGGCCCTGAGAGGGAGACTGGTGGTGATACAGCTTTGTCTCCAATTGTGGCAGCCGCAGCGGGCGACCTTGAAATGGATGTTGATCGAGATGAAAACGTCTTTGTGACTCAGTCAATGGAGAGTACTCCAGTGGACGCAGGTGGAATTGTCGTTAGGAATACCTTGCCGGTTGCTGATGTAGACGCGGGCGCCACTTTTAACCCTCCATACCTAGGTCCTTATCCGGATCATGTGTTGATCGGGGGATTTAGCGTGCCAGCCAAACATGCGGCGCTATACACCAAGATATGGGAAACATAGGGAAATATCGCCACGATCAAGAAGGTTACTAGTCGATTTATGTTGGTTAAGCGTGTGGATGAAGCTTTGTCTTCGATTGACGACATGTGCAACGTGACCGGTAATAATGTTTCTGAGGATGTAATCTCGAGCTGGAGGTTCCATCATGACATGTGTGTAAACTTCGAGTTCAATGTTCCTTGTTTCGTTGACGTTTTCTCTGAGGTTGAAAAGTTGCTAGTCGAAACAGTCGAAGGTTCTTCTGCGGTTATGGTGAAGAAGCATGAAGCGAAAGTCAAAAAATTGTTCAGGAAGCTGAAGTTGAAGAGGGCGGATCTCCAAAGAACGAAGGAGGCTCTTTCTAAGAAGATCAAGCCATTGTTGAAAAACTTTCCTTGAATGTATTTCTGTCTTCTGAACTTCTTATTTTTAGGTTTTTTTTTTTTTTGAAAGGCAAATGAAACGCCTAGTTTATGGTTTTGATTTCCTGGATTTTTGGGTTGATAGACAAATGTTACCTTGAGGGTTTTGGATTATTCTTTTGGAATGAATTGTTCTGGAATGGATTGTTTTGGGAATGATGTTTTCTTGGTTACGATTGCAAGTGATGCAAACATCCCAGGAAAACCATGGAGCCGTGAGCGTTGCGTGTCGGTAGATGACATGGGGTGAAACATAACACGGCTATCGGTTTTATCATTCTCGTGAAAACTTGAAATAACAAACCATGTATTTTGTCTAGGTAAGACTTACTCGGTTTTTCAGGTCTCCTGATGAAAAGGGAATCTTCCGGGTGTAAGACCGAGTTTTAGGGAGGCACCGCCGTGATTGTGGAAAGTTCCCAGTCGTCTCATCTGATAATCGATTCGTCGATCCCTGGTTGGATCATTCGCTTTTAACCTCTAGGCAGTCCCCAGCCATCCCTCGTCGTGTCAAGACTGATAATAAGGCCGTCTGGTAACTAAGTCGTCGATCCGTGAGTGGATCGCCTGCTTCTACCGCCTTGATGTCTGGGTCGAAGCATGAGATCGATGGTCGAAAATTGACATTGTAACCAAAATATCAATCTCCCACTATGGTCGCCAATTGTTTGAGGGTGAAAACGGTTTCTGCTGATTTGGGTAATTTCGGGCGTGTGGGTGAGAAACGAGTCTAAACCCTAAACAATGTACTGCAAGGGAGTACTTTAGATTCGAGAGATCAATCTGTACACATCCGGCCTAAACCAAGAAATGGTCATTCCGGACTTGATTCGGTCACAAAGAGGAGGAGAAGGGTTGGTTTTGGGGAGGGAAGCGAAGAGAGTGTTGAGACCAAAATAGTTGATTCTGGAAGAGTAGTTGTTTTGTGACTTGTATCAGAAAGAGGGAAGCTAATAGATGGGAAATCTAGCAAACGTTTTCTGAATGTTGTATGCTCATGACCAGAACTTGTCGTTCGGCGGAAATAGGTAATGCCTATTTATACAAGTCGAAGTGAAACGTACTCTGGTCTCATTAAGAAATGGAAAACGTGTGAGTAAACGGGAGGAGGTGGTAACCGGTAACGCTTGGAATTGATGTTCCATAAAACCGCCAAACCAGTTTCTTATAACGAGCGTAGTGTACGCCGCACGCTGTAAACCGCCAAACCAGTACCCAATGAACATCCCCCAGTTTGTGACATGTATTGATGTCTCGAGTCTTTTCGTGGAAAACATGTAGCATGTTGTTATTGTCTGGTAAGTTGAGCTTGGGAGACTTGTCGGCTCGGTGGTGACCTTCAACGGTCGAGATTTTGCATCTTAAGAGGAAGGTAGCCGTTGATATTTCAACCTTTAGTTTGGTAGCCAGTGGCACGAAAGTATGATCAGTGTGGCTTTAATGTGGCCCAGTTTAGGCGCGACCAAAAGTTAGGGTTTTGGCTTTGTTCAGGCGCGACCAAACTAGGTCCAAAGGTTGCCATGCGTTAGCTGGTAACCTTAGACAGCTAAGATCTGCATCTTAGATGAAAAAGTGGTCGTTGATTGTTGAAGGCCTTCGTTTTCGTAGCCGCATAGGGAAGGACGGCATGGTATGGCGCAACAAGGTGATTGGCATGCCATTGGCATGGCTCGGCACGGTTTGGCGTGGACAAAACTAGGGTTTTAGGCCAAAGGTTACTATGCGTTGTTTGGCGACCTTGGACGGCTAGGATTTGCATCTAGGATGGAAGGGTGGTCTTTGATTGTCGCACGCCTTCGTTTTGGTAGCCGCATGGGGAAGGCCGGCATGGTATGGCACGGCAAGGTGGTTGGCATGCTATTGGCACATGTGGCATGGCATTCCTTGGCGCGGTTTGGCGTGGCCAAAACTAGGGTTTTGGGCCAAAGGTTACGTTGTTTGGCGACCTTGGACGGCTAGTATTTGCATCTAGGATGGAAGGGTGGCCGTTGATCGTCGCACCCCTTCGTTTTGGTATCCGCATAGGGAAGTCCGACATGGTGTGGCGCGCCAAGCTGGTTGGCATGCCATTGGCACATGTGGCATCGCATGCCTTGGCGCGGTTTGGTGTGGCCAAAACTAGGGTTTTGGGCCAAAGGTTATCATGCGTTGTTTGGCGACCTTGGACGGCTAGGATTTGCATCCAGGATGGAAGGGTGGCCCTTGATCGTCGCACGCCCTCGTTTTGGTAGCCGCATAGGGAAGGACGACATGGTGTGGCGCGGCAAGGTGGTTGGCATGCCATTGGCATATGTGGCATGGCATGCCTTGCAACGGTTTGGCGTGGCCAAAACTAGGGTTTTGGGCCAAAGGTTACCATGCATTGTTTGGCGACCTTGGACGGCTAGGATTTTCATCCAAGATGGAAGGGTGGCCTTTGATCGTAGCACGCCTTCGTTTTGGTAGCCGCATGGGGAAGGCCGGCATGGTGGGGCCAAGGCCAATGGCGCTGATGGCTTGGCATAGTGGGGCCAAGGGTTTGGTACGGACGGGTTGGCATAGTGGGGACAAGGAAAGGTGCGGTTGTCTTGGCATGGCGGGGACAAGGGTTTGGTATGCCATTGGCGCATGGTGCGACTAGCATGGTTGGGGCCAAGGCAAGGCACTGTTGAATTGGCATGGTGAGGCCAAGGGTTTGGCATGCCATTCGCACATGGTGCGGCTAGCATGGTTGGGGCCAAGGAAAGGTGCGGTTGGCTTTTCATGGTGGGGCCAAGGGTTTGGCATGCCATTGGCGCATGGTGCGGCTAGCATGGTTGGCATGCCTTGGCGCGGAGATGTGGCTGGCATGGTTTTCCATTGGCACAGTGGTGCGGCTGGCATGGTTGGCATGCCTTGGCGTGGAGATATGGCTTGCATGGTTTTCCATTTGCACAGTGGTGCGACTGGCATGGTTAGCATGCCTTGGCGTGGAGATGTGGCTGACATGGTTGGCATGCCTTGGAGCGGAGATGTGGCTAGCATGGTTTGCCATTGGCACAGTGGTGCGGCTGGCATGGTTGGCATGCATTGGCGCGGAGATGTGACTGGCATGGTTTGCCATTGGCACAGTGGTGCGGCTGGCATGGTTGGCATGCCTTGGCGCGGTAGCATGAGAATTAGGGTTTGGCATAGATGATGTCGGTCAATGTTAATGGTTCTGCCGTGGAACATGACACATAAGAAAAAAGGTACCCTGCTAATTCTTACTTAGGCATGCTGATCGATTCAATAAATATGCTAATGGTCATAGTGACGTAATGTCAGTTGTACGATTTTACGATTTTATCCCTAAACTAAAAACCACCATCAACACAAGGGTATGATGGGAAGAAAACGTGTAACAGTCTCGACTTTTTTGTCACGTCCTCGTTTTTAATGCGCTTTTACCTGTTGGACTTGAGGCCCCGGTTGATTGTCCAAAGGTTTGTATACAATCCTCTTCATGCTTTTATTTTTCTCTTCCTTTTGCAGAATTCAGAGTCTTTTTGTTCACTTTCTTCTCTGTATTTTCCTGTTTCTCCTGAACTTCTGGAATCTCATAAAAAGCCTTATTATGTCTGGTAGAAGCTCCCCATATCGACCTTCAAGAAGATAAGGGTTATTCTTTTTCCTTTTTTAAGGTTGTTTCTTCATTAACGACTTTTTACATTGTTACTAGTTTGCTCTGTTGGTTCATCGTCGTCATCTCAGAGCTTTCATCTTTTGCAGTTTCTCCATTTTCTTCTTTTCAGTTTATGATTCTGATGTTTTTCTTTTCTGGGTGTGTTTGCTTCTTTTTGCTCGGACTATTACAGTACTGATAAGAGGCCAGTATCTGGACCTTCTATCTCCAGCAGGCCGTCTGAGATGTCTAATGTCGATTACTTAGAAAATTTGAAGGCTATAAGTACCTCCTACAGAGATTTAAAGTCTTCTATGCTAGCCCTGAGGGACAAGCTGGAGTTCTGACCAAGAAAATCGCCGAGCTTCCTTGTCCGAACGAAATAATCGTGTCTGAGGGTCAGCTAAAGGCGAGACTTCTTCTTCCCTTGTACTGTCCTTTAGATTTGTTCCAGTACGAGGTGGTCTGTCTTCTCAATCCTCAGCGAGGCGTGTTTCATCCCAATGGTAACTTCTGGCGGAGCGTCCGAGAATGTGCTCGCCAAAGGAAGTGCTAGTGTTGTTCTTCTTCGTGAACGCCAAAGGGTTACTGTTACTGGTGCAGCAAATGTTGTTGTTCCCATTGAGCTTATTGCCGAGAAGAATGCCCCTGGTGGTGGTCTAACCGATGGTGACATTCAAGCAAATCTTGAGAAGAATGCCCCTGGTGATGAACAAGCTTAAATCTGTTGACGACTGTAATTAGTCTTTCTCTTTCTCCTGCATGTTTGAGCAGTTTTTTTTTTTTTTTTGGAATCTTTTCCTTAATTTGTTTGTTAGCAAGTCCTCGTGTGTTTTCCGAGCGATGTTTAAAGGTTCGTTTGGTAAGTCCTCGTGCTCATTCCGAGGAAATGTGTAAAAATGTTTTGTTTGGTAAGACCTCGTACTCATTCTGTGGCGATGTTTAAGAATATTGGTGTTGGATAAGTCCTCGTGCCCCTTCCGAGGCAGTGCTTAACAATTTTTTTAGTTGTGATGCTAATTAAGTCCTCTATTGTTTTGAGGCGTTATTTTGTTAACTATTTTTTGAACAAGTCTTCATTTGTGGGAGGCTGTGGTTAAAGCATGTTTCTTGAACAATTGTGGCTTTTCCATCAATTTATAATGAAATATTTATTGTTGATTTTATCACAGACTGGTGATCATAGTTGTGGCTTTGAGGATTGTTTTCATTTTTTCTGCTAATTCAACCATGGGTGACAAGGCCGAGGAGTGATCAATTCCTTGTTTGGACAGGTCATCTCTTACAACATTGAACTTAGAGTAAACATAATCTTCCTTTTTACCTTTATCATGTGCCTTCTTTGGATTTTTATTTTTGTAGTTACCCGTTTAAATTACACTTTCCCCTTGGTTTGGTGATCAGATGTTTGAATCACTTTTCATGACCAAAGTTTGTTGGGCGATATCTCAGCGGAAGGATTCTTTCCTTAGCCAAAGGAGAGTTCTTCAGTTTTATATGTCAAGACATCATCCGATTTGAGATCGTGATGATATTACCCTAGGTCTATTTCCGGCTCAGGTAGCTTAGGTGTCCCCCGCTTCATCTTACTTCATGTGGTGAGATGGCATTTCCCTAGGTTTGTTTGTCCGTCTCAGAAATCTTGAGTATTTTCTCACATCATTCTTTGTAGAATGAAAGGTGTGGCTAGCACCATGCCATATCTTGGTGGGATTTTGATACAATAGTTATGTGGCGTTATAAAGCTATATACAATGCAAAAAGGAAATCAAAGAAGAAATAAAAGAAAGTTAAAAGAAAGGACACAACACAAATTACTAAAATACGAAAAAGAAAAAACAAAGTAATAAAACATTGAAATAGATAAGCAAAAGGAGTATTTTATTAATCTCAAAAGAAGGTTTGTAAACCCTTGGTACATTTAGATAAGGTTTCATGACTTTTTATAAGTTGGGATTTATATCCTATTCTCATAATCTAGCCTTCTATGTGATAGGTCTAAGTATTCCATGGTCGCTCTAGTTATTTCCCATTGGGTTTGAGCAATATATATGCTTCATCGCTTGCCTTAGCGAGGATCGTGAGTGGTCCTTCCCACATGGGTGTAAATTTGCCTATTCCCACTGATATGGTGGAATCTCTCGCCAGACTTGATCGTCTGGGTTAAATTATCTTCTGTACACACGTTTGTTGTATTCCCGAGCTAACCTTTGATGGTAATTTTTATTCTTTGGAGAGTTACTTTCGATTTTCCTCGAGATCGTCTAGCTTAGCGAGTATCATGTCTGGGGTCAAATTCTTTTCCTAAGCTTCGGTTTTAGTTGTCGGGATCATCGCTTCGGTTGATATGATCGCCTATGTTCCATATATTAGTGCGAATCATGTCATTCATGTAGCCTCTCTTCGGGTAGTCCGATAAGCTCAGATAACGTTGTGCGTTCACACCAACTAGCCCCATGTCCATCTCATTTCTTTTTTAGCATGTCATTAATAGTTTTATTGGTGGCATCTGCTTGGCCATTGCTTTCAGGGTAAATGGGCGTAGACTTGTTCTTTCTGATCTTGAAACAGTTAAAGAGGAGGTCAATGTTCTTTCCTCAGAGTTGTGCTCCGTTGTCCGAAAAGATTGCAGCTGGGATACCAAAGCGACATATGATGCGTTCGAAGAGAAATTTGAAGACATCATGGTCTCAGATATGTCTGAGGGTTGATGCCTCTACCCTTTTCGTAAAGTAATCTGTGGCAATAATCAAATATTTTCTTTGTCCTGTGCTTTCTCGTAGTGGTCCTACGATGTCCACCCCCCATTTGGCAAGTGGCCAAGGTTTTAGTACAGATTTTAAATACATGGAAGGGGCGTACCTTCTTTTTCCATATTTCTGGAATTCGATGCATGTTTGTGCCATTTTTTTTGAGTCTTCGTTCATACGAGGCTAAAAATACCCTTGAAGTTTAGCTTTCTGAGCTATGGTCCTGCCCTGTCTATGGTTTCCAGTATAGCTACGATGTTTTTCTTTCAAAATTTCTTGTTCATATTCAAAGGATAGGCATCTAAGTAAAGGCCCCAAATATGACTGTCGATATAGTATTCTTTCCCTCAGTTGGTAATTTCCTGACCGGGATATCACCTTGTGCGCGAGCTTTTGGTCGCTTGGGAGATCGCCATTAGCCAGATATTTTATGATAGATTTCCTCAAATCTCACTCGGGTAGAGCTTCTTGTCTCGTGCTTACATTCAGGATTTCCATATCCCCTTCGAGTGGTATAGAGGGAAATAGTACCCTTTCGACCTTCACGGCTATCGCTTCTAGGTCTGTCATCATAGTAGCAATGTAGGCCAGGGTATCTGCATGATTTTGTTATTCCTACATAAGTGTCGGAAAGTGATATTGGGTATCTGCCCGATAATATAGTGTTTGTCCAATTGGACGTATCGCTGCAAGCATGCATCTGAAGCTTGATATCTCTCATCGATTTGTTGTATGACAAGTTGTGAGTCTCTTGTGAGCCTGACTTCACAGAGACCGGGTTCAGTTATTACTCGGAGAGCATGTATGACCGCTTCGTATTCAGTTATGTTATTCTTAGAGGGGAACTCTATCCTTAAGATATATACGATCCTACGGCCTTTCGGGGTCGTAAAGACCATTCCGATACTGGATCCTTTTGAGTTACAAGACCCATCCACAAATACTTCCCGCCGCCTTGGTTTTTTTCCGAATGAAATAGTTCGGGTGGATCGTTCATTTCATCCTCCATCCCTGGAATTCCTTCGACCTCATCAGTATAGTCTAGTGGGAAGTCGACTAGGAATTATGCAACGACTTGAGTTTTTATTGCTTTCTGAGGTTGATATTTAACCCCAAACTGTTTGATTTGGGATCTCCATTTGGATATTCGGTCTGCCCTGTCAACATTATCAAGTACAGACTCTATTGTAGCCTTAGTAATGATAGTTATGGTGTATGCATAAAATTACGTACCCAATTTTTGTGTCGCATATGCTAAAGATAGCACGAGTTTCTCAATCTTTGAGTAATTTTTCTCGGCCGAAGTCAAAGTTTTACTTATAAAGTAAATGGGTTTTTCTATCCCTTCGACGTTACGAGTTAGTACACCACTTATTGATATGTTAGTGGCTGACAAATAAATATAAAGTTTTTCACTAAGATCAGGTTTTTGTAAAATCAGTAAGATAGCCAGGTACTCCTTAATATTTTGAAAAGATTCTTCGCATTCGGCGCTCCATGAGAATTTCTCGCCCTTCTTCAAAGTAGTGAAGAAATCTTTACATTTATCGGTCGACCTATCTAAGAACCTTCCTAGGAATGCTAGTCATCCATTTAATCTCTGTACGTCTTTTACTGTGGCTGGTGAGGTCATATATAAGATGGCTTGTACTTTGGCCGGATCCACTTCAATACCTCGCTTCGTTACCAAATACCCTAAGAATTTTCCCGAGGTCACCCCGAAGGCACATTTTGCCGGGTTGATCTTCATATTATATTTACTCAATTGTTCAAAGATTTCCTTAAGTTCCTTAGCACGGTCTTGTGGGAGATTGCTCTTTCCAAGCATGTCGTCCACGTACACCTCTAGGGTCTTATGTATCCAGTTATCAAACATCTTTTCCACCATTCTATGGTATGTCGCACCAGCATTTTTAGACCCAATGATATTTTAGTGTAACAGTACAGTCCTCGTGGAGTAAAAAAGGCAGTGTTCTCTTGGTCCTCTTCAGCCAAAGGGATCTGATTATAGCCTGAATACTCATCCATTAATGATAGCAACCCGTATCCTGATGTTGCCTCCACGAGCTGATCAATGTTGGGAAGTGGAAAGTTGTCCTTTGGACATGCTTTGTTAAGATCACTAAATTCAACACATATTCGTGCTCCTCCGTTATTTTTTAGTACGATCACCATGTTGGATATCCATATCGGATATTGCACTTCTCGAATGACGCCCGAAGACTCCATTTTATTGAGCTCGTTCTGGATAGCCTCATGATATTCTGGTGCCACCTTTCTCATTCTTTGTCTCATAGGTTTGTATTTTGGATTAATTTTCAAATTATGCCAACAAACTCCTGGATCAATCCCTGGAAAATCCTTCATTTTCCATGCGAAGACATCAGAGTACTCATTTAATACTTGTACCAATTTCTCCTCTTCCTTAATTCTAAGGAGGGTTCCGATCTTAACCAACTCTGTATTTTCAGAAGTCCTGATATTTACTTATTTTATTGGTTCCGAGGCCGAGAAATTCGAATTTGGCTCTCCAATGTCGGAGAGGTTGGGTGATTGCTACAAGGGCTCCATGGGTTATCCCGAAATAGGAATGGTTACATCATTCAAGCATCTTGCTTCATTTTTTTTGCTATATAAGTGTCAATTTCTTTTTGGTTCCTAGCATCTTTGGATCTTTTCTTTCTTTCCTTTGGGGAATTTATCTTATTCTCACCATTTTGTTCGTCCATATTGTAACAGTACTTTTCTTCGCCTAAATCTCCTATGATCTCTGTGATCCCATCAGGTGTTGGAAACCTTAAGCTCTGGTGGTAGGTTGACGCGACTCCCTTGATTCCCTGAACCCAGAATCGTCCGAAAATAGTGGTATAAGGTGAAATCATATCTATTACACAGAAAGTAGTTAGAGTCAGGATTTTCCCTACACGAATCTCCATGGTTACTTCGCCCATTGATCTAGTAGACGAGCTTTTGAAACCAAATATATTATATGTGGATGGTATTAGGCATTCGTCTTTTAGGCCCATTTGCTTGAACGTCTCATACAATATGATTTCGACAGAGCTCCCTCCATAAATTAATATCTTAGGCAGTGCCCATGGCAGTGTCTTTGGTTTTTGTTCTTCGTCTTCACGTTCTGGGAGTGCGATATCCATCGTGATCACTAGAGGGTCATTACGATTCGTTCCTCCATCTGGCGCTTCTGAGGCTGAAAAGATGATAGGATGTTTCATCCACTCTATTGGTGGTTCTTTTCCACACTAAAAACCTCAGTCCCTTCAAAGTTTTGCTACGAATTTTCCCTGTGATGTTTCCCTCCATTGTGGGTGCTGTAATATCTGAGTGGGAAATCGTGTTACATCCTAAATATTTTGCTTCACGAGGGATCTCCACCCTATGCACTGGGGCTCACATCACCTGAGAGGAACCTGCTGTGCGATATACTCCTGGAGTTTACCATCAGCGGTCATATCTTTTACTACCTTCATTAGGTCTCTACATGATAGACACATTTATGTGTCTATTTTCATCTCTTTTGTGTATTTTGTTAGTACCCATTTGTTCTTATTACGGTGTTTTTATGTTTGTTTAGGTGTTTTTGGAGAAAATACCCTTCTGTGGAAAGAGTTGCTCAAAAAGTGATGATTTACACCCCGGAGAAAAGTACTAAAGGCACCCCAGAAATGCACCGGAAACGTCCCAGAAATGTCCCGGAGGAACCCAGAAAATTACTATTTCCACCCAAGAATTACTATTTCAGCCCAAATTGCTAAAGGGACACCCGTACAGGATTAGGGGGAGGCCAGTTTTCTTCCCAAATTCAAATTCCAAAATTGGCGGGAAACTTAATTATCGTCTGCATGATTTGGAGTTGAATTTTTGGACGTGTTTTTGCGAGATTCAACACCTGAAATCAATTGGGCTGGGCTTGAATTCACAGGACAGAGTTAGTTCAAGCATTTTGATCGAGCAAAATGGGCCAAGTAAGCCGTGGGAGGAAATCAAAGTTAAACAGGGGAAGATATTATCGGGTGCACTGTGAGCTAAATTTGGAAAGTTTGTGGACAAACAGGGGAAGATATCTTCTCTTATAAAGTTTGTATGTGGCTTATGGAAGTATTACAACTCATTTGCGCAGGCAGAAGAGGTGGAAAAGATCGTATCTTGGCTGACAGTGAAGAAAATAAAAAAAATATTTTACCGAGTAAATGAGAATTATATGGAGTTATTGCGAGGGATTAAATGCTGCTGTTGGATATAAATTAACTCCTTGGGTCGAGAGTCTGGGGGGCTGAGGATAGCCAGAGAAGAAGAAATTCGAGTTTTCCCAAACTCGGTTTCTGCTGCTGCTGCTAATGAACACGAAGAACACGAAGAACGGACTCGCAGCAACAGTCGTTTATCAACAGTGAAAGAGACTCAAGCCGTGGGTCGTAGGTGTGGGTCTTAGATATTCAGTAACAATAGCACCTCTTCTGTGTCGTTGTTTCTGGACGCCTCCTGTAGGTCGCAGAATCCTGTTTTATAACATTTACTTATCTTTCTCTTCATTGTAAACACTTGTGAGCATCAATGAAATATTTTGAGAGTTTTTCCAACATGATGAGCGGCTAAAATTCCCTCGTAACCAAGGCAATGGAGGAAGCTATTCACGCAACATAAATGGGTAACTATTTCATTTAATTATATAATTCACCTAATCGCTGCTTTTGCAGAATTTTAAATTATTTGAATGATTGTCTTAATTATTTGTTATTCAGTTTGATAGGTTATACTTGGTTAAATCTCTTGATAATCTATGCTTAAAGTTCACAAATAAAATTTGAGAATTTGTATGATTGATAGTGAATTAAAGATAAAAGAAGACTTAAGAATATAATAGAGTTTTGAAATATTTATCAATCAATTTTGCGTAATAGTGGAATCTAGTGTCTTGGTTACCTCTCGCACCCATTGTTAATATTTTTGTATATATATTTTTTAAATCTAAAAATCCATTACCTTCACAAGTTCGAGTTTGAACGATACCCCTTACCACTACAACTACTACAACCCACATTAAATCTAAAATCACTACACGAGTCTGTTGGGTGACTGTAAAGTTGATGGAATCCACAGTAATCTTTTCTGTTCTTAGCATGTTCAGGATGTTGCCCTTTATTCCAAGGGAAATTAATCTTATATTTTCCATCAATCTTCTTGAAGATTTCAGAAATAGGTGTTTTTAACTTTGTGTAGATCGGGTCTATAATTTTTCCTTCTTTTGTTGGGCATGATCTCTCCCTTTCGTTCTCCAATTCTCTTTTTATCGAATCGCGTAGACTCGTTATGAGGTCGCTCAGCACCTCGAGTTTGCACCTGGAGGGTCTGTGGTTCTACCACATTAGCTCCTCTACTATTTCCTCGGACTAACTTATCATATGTCCCATCCTGAAGTTCCTAAAGGTATATGCAGGCTTCCCGAATTTCCCTTAATTTTCCCAGACAGGGTGGCAGTGTTTCGTACATTCTTATAAATATGGAGCCTGTCTTTCGTAGACTATTCTTAAAACCAAAGATCGCATATGATTCTGGGACTCGTCCGATCTCTGCATAGAGCTTCCTCCAGCGAGTCACTAGATATCTGAGGGACTCATTAGGCCCTCTTTTTAATTGGAATAACAGATCGATTCTTGGTTTGACTCGACAATTATGCATATAGTCTTCTAAGAATAACTCAGACAAGTGAGCAAATGATTTTACAGATTCCTTCAACAAGTTATTGAACCACATTAGCGATTCTTCTTTTAAATTGGCCGAGAAAAATTTGAACATCACTACATCGTATTGGCTCCATTATGTTAATGTCATTCGATAAGATCGGAGGTGTTCAATGGCATCTCCTGTTCCATTAAAGGGAGTTTTAAAGGTCGGGAGGGAGCATTTCCTTGGAAATGGATTGGCTAGTAAACTTTCCTCTAGGGGAAACTGTCCCTCTTCTTTCATTACCTCTGCCAACTTTTGGCCTCATTGTCTCTCGGTGGCCTCTTTGTACATCACTTCGAGCTGACATAGCCTTACCTGCAATTGATCATCAATATGCCCCGTTTGGGCCTAATTTTTTCCTCCGACTTCCCTCTCGGAAGATAAAGAAGTATCTGGGTGACGATACCTTGATCGCCCTGAATCCTCATCGGACTGTTCAACATACGAAGTAGGCTTAGTGCAATGGACTTCTCTTTTGAGGTCTATCCTCGCTTGGGGTTTCCACCTAATGAGTTCTCGGAGAAGTTATTAATTTTAGTTACACCCTCCTTTTTCATCCCTTCTCGCTTGTACCTGGGGTTGACATCGGATGACCCTTCCGATTGGATGTCCTCCTCATTTAAGACTACTCTACTTCCTCGTAAGAATTTGTCATCCGTATCCTCGTTCTAGGTATCTGGTATGTCAATGTGTTCATCGTCTTGTAATCTCTCAAGAGAGTTTTCCTCCTCTGGGATTTCCTTCGGGTTAGTGAGCAGCGCCTTGCCTTTCGCCCGATGTCTCAATCTCCTGTTTTTCTTTTCTAACCTTTTGTTACGTCGTTCTAATTTTCTCATTCGTTCTTCCTGCACCTTTTGTGCTTTCATGATACCTGCAAGAGCAACACTGTTATTATTGAGGCTAGAGGAGTAATCCTTCTTGGCCTCGATGTTTGCTATCTGTTTTGGCATGTGACCCAACCCTCCTGGTTGAGTCAAATGAAACTCATTTTGTCCTTCGTTTGGATTTTCCTCTTCGTTGGAGTCATATTTATCTCTGAACCCTTCCCGATATTGATTATCGGGTCATCCCTGGCCTGGGAGTACACCATTGAGCAGAGCTTCTCCTGGCTCCATCGAGTCAAGTCCTTCGGGTAACATACCATCAGTTTCTCCTTGGCTTGTGCGAGTATATCATCTCGTCACCATCGCCTTACCTGCGAGATATGCAATAATGCTTAACTTGTCTTTTCTTTCAGAAAAGTAGGACCCTAAGTTTGCAGGTCATGTGCAGTTTCTAAGTCATAGTTCAGATTAAGCAGTTTTTAGTCCAGGAAGACATTTCAGTGAGTTTTGTAAACATGTGATGATGTTAAAACATTCCCAGTTGGATAAAGTTTTGGTGTCAGGAAAAGGTGTTCAGCTTTTCTCTTTTCTCGAGTAAACTACCTCATCCTGCACGTCATACCTTTAACGGGTAAAAACCACGATTGAGTACGTTTTTCCATATTTGGAAGTATTTCTCAATGTCTTAAATTCTTGATTTTGGCAAACTTGTGTTTGATGAATGATTATATACTCATTAACATCTCCTCTTTTCTTATATTTAAGTTTCCAAGAAGAAAATTTTAGGTTAAATGGATTTTTAGGAGATAAACAACATCACAAATTGTCTTTTGCTTGAGTTTTTTTCAACTTCCATAGTATATTTTACTTCTACAAAGTCTAATTGCTCAGGTTTAATCCCAACTCGTTTATGGATGAGGTTTTTTCGAACTTTTGCAAGAAGTTTATGGCTTCTGTGATGTTCTAACCATCTTCTCTCCTGTGATTCTTTAGGAAATCGGTGAATCCACCATAAAAAGCATGGATTCTAAGGAAAATAACGAATATAATTATAGATTTGATGTTATTTGAGGGTCTACAGAACTTTGCGATCATGTAGATCTGGCTATGTCCGAGATCGACTCATTAAGTCTTAGAGAGATCTACACAGAGATGAAAGAAACAACGTTTCTAAGAGATTATTGAAAAAAAATTTGAAAACTTTTTAAGGGAGGTGGATAAATCTTCATACCTCTCAGTTTCTCGCACCAAAATGTAGTTGCATCATTTTTGATGACTACACCCAAGTAAATCTAAGGACTATAAATCTACAAACATTCAAGATTCAAAGATAAACAAGATGTAAAGAACATGAAAGTAAAGATGAACACAAGCATATAACGTGGTTCAGTCTTGTAGACCTACATCCACGAGAAATAAACTATATCTTTATTGTTAAGATCTTACCCTTGAATGAATTACAGATATCACTTAGACTTCTTACTCTTTCTTTCTCTAAATTTCTCTTTAGAATTATCTGTACAAAGACCATCTAAGATTACATGTCCGTTCCTTCTACATGAACTGGTATTTATAGACAGACTGGACTGGTGAAGGTGTGACCCGATATCGTTGTGCTGGTGACGCTTTCGTACATCTTATCAATACTCGGACGAGTTCTCCATTATTCTCCTTTGAGGTGTATCGTTCGACTCTCCCTCCAAATTATCTCGCCTAGCCTATTCATGGTGTTGCTCTTCCTTGAAGGGTATCGTACTACTCCTTCTTAAGATTGTATTGTAAATTGACACACAAACCATCCTATTATTTAGAAACGGAGAGAATATATGAAGTCGGTGAGGGAACTCCACTGCTCCATGAGAACTACTTGGAATGCGCTAGTCCTAGCATTTTCGAGCTTTTATCACTTTAGGATCAGAGAGGTCCTTAGAGTTAAAGACCTGGTTGCTGGTCACGTTGTCTGTGTGAGCACTGTTGAATATGCCATAAGAGTATGACTAAGCGTATGCAGCTTTTGGGGTTCACGTTATGTTTGTCCCACACAATTACACACCCCATGACGCAATATATACAACATAGTGCTGCTGCTGATCGTCTCCTTTCGGTTGCTGTTTTTATTTGGTAGACCTTCTTCACCTCTAATCCTGACAAGATTCTTTCATGGACTTTGCTATGTCTGGACATCTTGTGGTCACCCATAACTGACCTGCCGTACTTTGTCCAAAATGTTCCCATTTCAATGCAAATGCGAGAAGCATTTGTTTGATTGCAATTGATAATCCTATTCAGATTGGCCGTTTTAGATGCACAAGGAAAAATAAATAAGTAGAAATGACCTCTACAAGCCACGCAAAGGGGAGGTTAACTGTTAGGAAATAAAATTACAGTGTCCTTAGAGGATGTTTGGATACTGCTTACGAATAATTTTCTTAGAAAGTTAAAAATTAGTTCCGGAATACATTTTCAGAAAAACTTTTAAAAGAAAAAAAATTATTATTATTATTTTTTTTGGGTATTCATAAGAGTTATTTCTACATTTTGGGAGGAAGAAACGACATTTTTACTTCTGGTTGCCAAACACTTTCAGAGGATGAGTTTCTTATTCGAGCCATGAGTACCAATATCTTGCAAATCTACAACTTGAAACGCCGTCATTGTAATACAAGCCATTGTTAATCCATATAGGTGTAAAATAACCTTGTAAATAATAGCGTGTGCATTATCCAGACATGCATTGCGACCTAACTTTTCTTTTTTTATGCTTCGGATAGATACTCTTGAAGCCTAACATTTGTAAGGCTTAATCTATCTTGACTCATAATCTTATTTGCAGGATTCTTATCCACTGTTTTTCTTCAGGAGTTATCCATTTACCATTTATTGTAAATTCCAAGTTAGGAAAATGTCAAAAACTGTCGGATGCATTTCTTTCACGAGTGGGTAGTTACCATCTTCAGGAGTTATCCATCTAATCTAATGATGATTTAGATATAATGATGAGTAAGTGGTACCCTTGGCTTGAATCACCCTACCAGTACGGGCGTCAATGAAGATGCGGTATTATTTTGGCTTTAGCATGTGATAGACACATTTTTGTGTCTACTTTGTCCGTAATGTCTGTATTGTTGAACTCTATTTTTGTACTAATATTGTGTTTTTATGTACTTTTAGGAAATAAACATTTTTGGAAAATTCGGCTCGAAAAGTTGATTTTGGCACCCGGAGGACAAGTGTTATTCGGACTCTCGCTTTTGGATAAGGGGTAACCTAATTACTAAGGGGCACCCCCAGGGCATCCCAAGGCATCTGTTATTCGCAACCCAGTTCAGGATAGGGGCATATCATCTTCAACATTCAAATTCGTGTTTTGGCGGGAAAACCATTTTCACTCCTGACAGATTTTCAATCAGCAAAATGAAGGTGTTCTAGTGCGATTCAATCGCTGAAAATTGGTGAGAAGTTGTGATTTAACATGGAAAAGCTGTTGTGAGTGTTCTCTTAGCTCAAATTTGGCTAGAATTGGCTAGCCAATTCACGGGCTCAAAACAGGTAAAACACATGCAGAAGAGTTTCTCTACGACTTCTGGAAGATTTTGTGTGTGTTCTGCTCGTGTTTCATGCATCGAGCAACCTGTTGGAGCATGTGTAATCAAATTGGAGCGTTCTGGACCAGAGAAAACGCGTGAAAAGCTAAAACAGGAAAGAAAATATCCGAAAATATTTTCTTTCACTGCCGAGGATTTGTGAAGTTATGGAGGAGATTCGATGCATGCTTCGGGTTTAAATAGAGTCCTTGGAGGTCAGAGAAAGAGTTAGGAAGTTTAGGGAGAATTTGGGAGAGAGTTAGAGACGTAAAAATCAAAGAACCAGATGTTGTGAAGAAAGTTTATGCTGCTGCTGGAACTGAAGAACACGAAGAACAATAGACGAGGCAGGAAAGTCGTTAAAAACTGTCGCTTTATTGCGACACTTTTCCATTCCTTTCCGCGACTGAGTCGTTGTACCAACAACACTATCTCTGTGTCGTTGATTCTGGACGCTTTCTGTGGGTCGCAGAATCCTGTGTTATACTATTTACTTATCTTTCTCTTCATTGTAAAACACTTTTGAGCATCAATGAAATCTTTTGAGAGGTGTTTCATCCAAAAAAAAATTATTTGTCTTTTTTTTTTTATTATTATTATTTTCATTTGTTCCTTTTTACGTTTCTTTGGGTGTGTCTTTGATTTGCAGGTTTGAAGTTGGATACTAAGGACTTGGAACAAATCTTAAAGCTAAAAGAAAAGAAAAAAAGAAGACAAATAATTTTTTTTTTTAGGATTTAGTTTTTTTTTTTTTTAATTTTTAATTTTTTTAACTTAACGGCATGAATAGATCTTTTTGATCCAAGCGCATGCTTCTTGTCAGCAGCTTACACGATAGTTCCCACGGGTCCTGCATTCCAAGCTTTCTTAGGCGACGGAAACAGGGAGAACACACGCATATTGCTATCCAAGTGTTAATACTTATTCCGATTGGTCTAACTGGTCCGGTTTTTTTTTAGTAACTCAGTCACTCTAATTCACCCTAGCAGTGGTAACAACTTGAATCGTGTGCCCCACCTAATCACTTAGAGAAACATAGTTTAAAATGAAAAAATAAAATAAAAAAAGAAATGAAAAGGACTCAACGAGATATGGTGCACTATCATGTTATTTCTAACACTTGAGCTCTGTGCTTTTATAAATAGACTCTATAGATGTTTCCATCTAATCAGATTGGTTCCTCAACTCCTACAACCGAGATGCTTCCATCCACTTAGATTAGTTAGTGCCATCCTTTTAGCTTTAAGCTTTGTTCCAAGTCTTTAGTATCCAACTTCAAACCTGCAAATCAAAGACACACCCAAAGAAACGTAAAAAGGAACAAATGAAAATAATAATAATAAAAAAAAGAAGAAAAATAATTTTATTTTTTTTAGGATTTTATTTTTTTTGATGAAAAACCTCTCAAAAGATTTCATTGATGCTCAAAAGTGTTTTACAATGAAGAGAAAGATAAGTAAATATCATAAAACAGGATTCTGCGACCCATAGAAGGCGTCCAGAATCAACGACACAGAGATAGTGTTGTTGGTACAACGACTCAGTCGCGGAAAGGAATGGAAAAGTGTCGCAATAAAGCGACAGTTTTTAACGACTTTCCTGCCTCGTCTATTGTTCTTCGTGTTCTTCAGTTCCAGCAGCAGCAGAAACTTTCTTCACAACGTCTGGTTCTTTGATTTTTACGTCTCTAACTCTCTCCCAAATTCTCCCTAAACTTCCTAACTCTTTCTCTGACCTCCAAGGACTCTATTTAAACCCGAAGCATGCATCGAATCTCCTCCATAACTCCACAAATCCTCGGCAGTGAAAGAAAATATTTTCGGATATTTTCTTTCTTGTTTTAGCTTTTCACGCGTTTTCTCTGGTCCAGAACGCTCCAATTTGATTACACATGCTCCAACAGGTTGCTCGATGCATGAAACACGAGCAGAACACACACAAAATCTTCCAGAAGTCGTAGAGAAACTCTTTTGCATGTGTTTTACCTTTTTTGAGCCCGTGAATTGGCTAGCCAATTCTAGCCAAATTTGAGCTAAGAGAACACTCACAACAACTTTTCCATGTTAAATCACAACTTCTCACCAATTTTCAGCGATTGAATCGCACTAGAACACCTTCATTTTGCTGATTGAAAATCTGTCAGGAGTGAAAATGGTTTTTCCGCCAAAACACGAATTTGAATGTTGAAGATGATATGCCCACTATCCTGAACTAGGGTGCGAATAACAGATGCCTTGGGGGTGACCTGGGGGTTCCCCTTAGTAATTAGGTTACCCCTTATCCAAAAGCGAGAGTCTGAATAACACTTGTCCTCCGGGTGCCACAATCAACTTTTCGAGCCGAATTTTCCAAAAATGTTTATTTCCTAAAAATACATAAAAACACAATATTAGTACAAAAATAGAGTTCCAACAATACATACATTGAGGACAAAGTAGACACAAAAATGTGTCTATCAAATACCCCCAAACCTATTATTTGCTAGTCCTCGAGCAAATTTAATCTAAAAAGTAAAATGACTACACTTAGCACGTGAAGGAAGCCGTTAAACCACTAGGTGGCCCTAGTGGCGGAGTGTTGTCTCCGGAGGGTTTACCAGAGGTGTACCTACAAAACCATTACTCTGGACCCTAGCTATCTACAACGAACCTTGGAAGGCACTAAAGAATCTCCTTGGTTGGCTTACAATCACTGACTACAGGAGGAAGTACCCTGATGCGAAATTCCAATTGTTGTACACGAGTTTACACTCAAGCATACTAAAATTCATATAAAGTGACATAGCTCTACTCAGATAGTTGCACTATGGACATCATATTCGGAGTCAAACTAATCATATGGATAGAAAAAGGAGATGGAAATAGAAAAATGTAGATGGTTTTGATGTTAACCAAATGATAGATGTTTCACATATCTGTCTGAAGGCCACTGCCAGAATGAACCTATCCTAATGGACTGAGATACCGGTCTGACTAATATCAACACAACTGGCATATACACGGGAACCAGTGGTCAATAACTTAAATCTAGATCAACAAACTGGCAAATACAAGGGAACCAGCAGTTGACTATACAGAACAATATCCATTTTTTTTTAACTTAACGGCATGAATAGATCTTTTTGATCCAAGCGCATGCTTCTTGTCAGCAGATTACACGATAGTTTCCACGGGTCTTGTATTCCACGCTTGCTTAGGTGACGGAAACAGGGAGAACACACGCATATTGCTATCCAAGTGTTAATACTTATTCCGATTGGTCTAACTGGTCCAGTCTTTTTTTTTTTTAGTAACTCAGTCACTCTAATTCACCCTAGCAGTGGTAACAACTTGAATCGTGTGCCCCACCTAATCACTTAGAGAAACATAGTTTAAAATGAAAAAATAAAATAAAAAAAAATGAAAAGGACTCAACGAGATATGGTGCACTATCATGTTATTTCTAACACCTGAGCTCTGTGCTTTTATGAATAGACTCTATAGATGTTTCCATCTAATCAGATTGGTTCCTCAACTCCTACAACCAAGATGCTTCCATCCACTTAGATTAGTTAGTGCCATCCTGAATACGCATAAATTTCTAGGCTCTGGAGTTTATTTATTGCAACTAAAAGATTTTCCCAGCATGCGGATTTGGTAAAAACAGTATTTACATGTCCTTGCATTCCAAAAGCCACTGCACCAGATAGGGAGTGAGGCTAGGGTGAAAATTGACCGGCCTTGTCACTTTTATTTTTTTATCTTTTGAAGCTCGAATTCATGATTATATAGTGTAATTTTACGAGATTATCTGCGAAAAAGGATATTTTGATTTTATTTTATGTTTTACGGGCAGTTTGTTCTTTCTATGACTTAACTGTCTCGTCTGAATCTAACTCATCATTATATCTAAATCTGACCCGTAAGATATGGGAAAAACAAAAAAAAATAACCGATTTGGCATCTAACGATTCAGATCCTAAATCAAATCCAAACAGACTATGTATAATAGTACAAACACAGTTAAAATAAAACAAAATAAGTCGATCCAGCTGAGTCAGATTTTTCCTGTTGTTGTTTTACTTAGTAGACCTAATAATCCTGGCAAGATTATATCGAATGCGAAACATCTTGTGGTAACCCATAACTAACAAACTCAATTTTATCCTAAATGTTCATATTTTCGAGCGAACGCTACTTTCACTATGTGTTGGGATATATATTTTAAAATAATTATTTTATATATTTATTTCAACAATTCGAGTTTGGCTCAGTGGTTAAACATTTTGTGCCTGGAGGGTTAGGTCTCAGCATCGAATCCCTCCCCTTACTGATTGTGCATATATATTATCATTATATATATAACATTAGTCTGGGAGCGGGGCCTTGGGGCCTTGAGGATCTTGGGAGGACTCTTGAATTTAGAAAGTATTTTTAAAAGATTTTTTCAAACTGTTTTTTTTACTGCACTTAATTATGTTTTGATTGCGCTAATTATGGCATGATTTATTTGCCCGTTTTTTGACTGTTTCGAATGGAATTTTAATTGCAGCAATTAATCCAATTTATTCTCCATTAATCTGCATTGACTGCCTGGTTATAAAAACAGTTTTGAGAACAGAAAGAAAAAAAACAAGTTTTTACACTATTGTTTTTCTGAGAATCAAGAGACCAAAAATACTGAGCAAGAATAGAGAGAGTAAAAGTGATCGATTTCTCATTATGTGCTTGAGAGATCGAAAGAGAGTTTTTCTCGGCTGTTTTATCCTGGGGGCGTTGTGACGGAAAAGAACTGCTTGCATAAAATTCAAGGCAGAGCAACGAAACGTCTTAAAGAGAGCGACCTGGTCGTGACTCAGCCGTCACTTTGTTTTGTGTCTTAATCTCTGTTTTGCAGGTGTGAAATCGACAGTTATTCCAACACTGTCTCATCGAAAATGATTCACCCGCTATCATGAGATTAACCTGAGGGAAGAATATCAATATATCACTATCAAAATAAAAAAATAAAAGATCTAGTAATCCATGTCATTCCGGGATTAAATAAAGTTATGATTTTGAAAAAGTTTTATAGGAAAAATCACTAATATTTTATTGGTGTAGGTAGAAAACAACTGTACAGGCCAATTTTGGAAAGCATAATTAGTGCTAAGGAAAAAGATGGTAGAAATGAGCCCTACAAGCCTTCCAAATTAGAGGTTATTGGCTGCAAAGACATCATGGTAATGCAAATCTATTTTCATCCACCGGCGATACGACGCAACAACCATCGTCTCTTAATGGCTGTTGTGTTTTGGTTTACTAAATAATCCCTCCTTTTCTAAATAATAGGTTTGTTTGGTTTTTATAAAAATTAAGAAAACCAATCATTATAACTACTTTTTCATGTTTTTTTTCTTAATCTATCCTTATCCCCACTCGTTTGATATAAGAGAAATGGGAGAGAGAAGTGACCTCTCTTTAATATTAAGAGAGAAAAGAGGGAGAGAGAAGTGATCCCTCTATGAGTGTACTGGTAAAATCATAACAATTGAATTTTCACGTATGGACACAAGCCTATTTATTTTACATATCTTAATAAGGAAACAAGTCTATTTTTTAAAAACGGAGGAAATACCAAATAGGTGTTGACAACTTTCCAAATAAAAACAATATAATATATGCATGATGCATTACGTAATCGACATTTATAAAATTGATCATGAAAAATCTCATGGAAAATCTAGCGATTAGATCAGAGTTTAAAAATTAAAAACCAAAGATTGATGCCATTTGTTTAGAGAAGGTTCATGAAATTTCTCTTCGATGGGTGTAGCAATGTTGACATTTGTCCATCTTATTCTGGCTTTGGATGCATATCCAATTTTCTTTGTTATCCATTTCTTTTTTTTTGGTCGGGCATTATCCATTTATTACTAGACTGAAATGAAATAAATTGGGGAAAATGTCAAAAGCTGTCAAAGTGGGTGGTGGCCTTTGGACTCTACTACAGTTGGTTGGTACACATCTCCACCTTAGAAGTACGGACCTCAGTGGAGCTGCGGCGTATTTTAGTGTTAGCGCAAGAAATGTGAAAGATGGGTGCAGTTGGTGGTAAAAATAGTATTTACGGCTCCCATTGACACCGGAGAGAAATAAAAGGCCACGGACGAGAACATTGAAGTTAAAAAGAATTTCTAGTAAAATAAAGAAAAACTATGGTTTGATATTTGCCTCGGACCAAATTAGACACCGAGTCGAGTCAGCATTGAGTCAGACATTTGCACTTTTTAGACAAAAGAGAGACAAAAGTGCATCACTCTTGACCAAATTCTGAATATATTTTCTTCTTCTCTATAAATTAAAAAAACGGAAGAGAATGGTAGTAGTATTTAGTAGTTGAAGAAGTGGTCAATTTCTTTAGATCTTCCTAAGAAATAAACATCAACAATTAAATAAGTAAACTGAAGAAGATCTCTCTCTTTGCTTCTCAATATAAAATTCTTCAAGAATTTAATTAATCAATTTCTTCTTGTTTTCGAATCCTGTAGAGAAAAAAGAAAAACTGTTCGTATAAAGTGTTACATGTACACTAACTTCACGTATCATCAAATCAAATCAAATCAAACCCACTCACTATTAAAACTCTTTCTTCTTCTTCTTCTTCATCTTCATCTTTTGAAACAATTAAAAAATTCAATCTTTAAATCACTTTCAGTTTTTCAGTTTGGGCCATTATTTCTATGGCTCTCTGGGTTCTTGCCAATTGCCATGCATGTGTTGAATTTTGAAAATTTCTCAAAATTCATGTCTATTCAAGTGATTTCAGAGATGGGTTTTGTTGGAAAATGTCCTTCTGATACGTTTCACTGGTTCTAAGGGTTTTGGTGGGGGAATTTGGGTTGTAGTTTTTGGATCTCTGGGTTTTGTTGGGTAATTTCTGGATTTGGGTTTTTGATTTTATCTTGTTATCTGAGTGAAAAAGAAAAAGTTGGATTAATTTCTGGTAAGTTTTTAATGGAAGTTATTAATTCATGTTTAGATCTGAAATAAAATCACATTCCTTTTATAAAATTTCAGTAAAAATATTCTTTGAAAAGGGGGTTCAATCCAAGATTAAGTAGTTGAGAGTTTGGTTTCAGGGTTCACGGGGGAGAACAAATTGTTCACAAGAAAGTCTTTGGATTGTCTCAACTGTAATTGCTGGCTTTGTCTTAACATCTTAGGGTATAAAATCTAAGTGTTGGAACAAAGGATTGCAAGATATGGGTCATTCAGCTGCAGTTTGGGATCAAAGAGCAGCAATTGAGGTTACAAAAGATTGGAATGGGATTGATCAGGTCGTGCTTCGATCGCCTCGAGGAGCTTCGGCTAGGGTGAGATCCTTTTTCTGTGTTTCAATTGTGTTTGTTTTTAAATTTTGCTAATTTTGTTGTTTGGGTAAAATTTTGTGAATTATGGTGTTGTGTTAATGGATGATTGTCTGTGGAATTTGTTCAGATTAGCTTGTATGGAGGACAAGTTTCGTCGTGGAGGAATGATAGAGGGGAAGAACTCTTGTTCACAAGTAGTAAGGTGTGGTGTTTTGAACTTCTCTTTTGTGATTATGTATGATGTGTGTTATCGGGTTCTGTCGAATGTGGTTAGTGATCATTAGTGTTTGAATTTCCATATCCAGACGATGTTCGTGTTGTGACACAGGATATATGGTAGGATAATGATTTTCTTGACGGAAAAATTATACATCAATTAGGATCTCATGGAAAGTGACATTTGGGATTGACTTGATGATTGCTTGTCTAAACTTTGTGTGTTGTGATATTATATCTTGCTTGCAAAATCTGTATATGTCTAGTTGTTAGTTCTCTGTTATGGGCGGTTTGCGTTTCTTAATCACATGTAGTTACCAACCGGTAGAGAATTTAATGCGACACCGAATGTTTCGTGAATGAACGAGTTGTTTTGAGATTTTATTTTTATTTTTTTTATGTTTATCGTTATTTTCGGTTAGGGGGGATGACTGATTTTTAAATTTATTTATTGTATTTTCTTATTCGTCTGCTGAAGGCCATCTTAAAGGCTCCGAAAGGAATGCAAGGAGGAATTCCTATATGTTTCCCACAGGTATAACCATCCGTCCTTGTATTTCTCAAGTGGTATTCAATGCTTTTTAGTCTATTCAAAGATGAACGTCTATATGCCTTAGTTGATCCGTCTTTTATGACTATATTTCAACTATTTTAAAGTTTGGAAGTTGTGGGTTGCTGGAGAAAAATGGGTTCGCAAGGAATAAAATTTGGACCATTGATGACAATCCTCCTCCTCTTCCCACCAACGACTCAACTGGTAAAGCTTTTGTTGATTTGCTGCTTAAACCGTCCGAAGAGGATTTGAAAAGCTGGCCTCATAGGTATGATGTTGTTGGATATTTTAGAAAACTCTGACTTATGGCATCTATCCTTTGCTTAAACTTGAATTAATAGCGCCACAAACTTTTTCATTTTTTACTGTTCGAGTCATTGGTAATCATCAATGGTTATGTGCTAGTACTTTATACCGACCTCAACATGTTCGTACTATACTACGTGTTCAGTAGAAGAAGAAACAACAATGTGGAAGTCCACAGAGGAAATAATGTCGGATATTCATTGCATATAGCTAATACAGTGTCCACTGGCTAGAGAAAAAGGGCCTCTGACATTTTTCACGGGGTTAGCTTTAAAGCCTCCTGATGCTGATGTTTCTGTTGGATATTATCAAACTAATTTGATGGTTGATTCAGCACAGGACCACTCTGATTCTCTCTGGAACTGTAACGGTGTGTGTTCAGTTTGTGGTCCATGTACAGTTCATTGTTTTGGTTTAGCTAGTGAAATAAATAGTTTGGTCGCTTTCAAATTCATTTGGGTTTTTTGATGAATCCTGAAAACATCTTAAACTCTGGAAAAAGAACTGTTGTTTCAACATTTCGAGTGAAATGTTATCCATAGACCAATTGATTGTCTCGGGCAGTCTTTGACAGCTTGGTTTTCAAATTGTGGACCAAATGTGGTCTATTGTAGCTAGCCTTGAGACATTCTCAGTTATGCTCGTTTGACATCCCACGAGAATTTCTATTTTTGTTAGATGTCCTGCTATTAACTTTTGTCCGTTAGGGTAGTTATTTATTACTAACCAAAAAAATGCTATTGCCATTTCAGTTTTGAGTTCCGCCTTAGGGTTTCTCTTGCCACCAACGGGGACCTCACCATGATTTCACGCATTAGGAACATCGATTCCAAGCCATTTAGCTTCTCATTTGCATATCACACATATCTCTCTGTTTCCGATATCAGGTATACTAGAGCGCTTCTTGTTTGATCAAGATTGTTAATTTTTCATGAATCAAGTGTGTGGTGTAATACTTTCATAATGTCATGGCTTAAATTCACAGTGAAGTGAGAATAGAAGGTTTGGAAACACTCGACTATCTTGATTACCTTTGCCAGAAAGAGCGATTTACAGAACAAGGAGATGCAATTACATTTGAAAATGAGGTAAAAAAAATGCAATCTGCAGTAACATCTCTGAAAACCCTTTTGATCATCGTGACTACGTGCTCATCCAAGTTCATGAAATGCGCAGGTCGATCGAGTTTATCTAAGTTCTCCAAACATAGTCGCAGTCCTTGACCATGAAAAGAAGCGGACATTTGTTATCCGTAAAGAAGGCCTTCCTGATGTTGGTAAGATGGTTCTCTTTTTTTGTTCGTTCTTCAAGGTTACCACCCAGTAACTCCGATTTTGGTTCCTGTCGCTCGTAATAACTTTGGTTGTTTTCCACTCAGTCGTATGGAACCCATGGGAGAAGAAATCAAAAACCATGACAGATTTTGGGGACGAGGAGTACAAACAGATGCTCTGTGTTGATGCTGCAGTAATTGAGAAACCAATCATGTTGAAGCCAGGTGAAGAATGGAAAGGTCGATTAGGAATCACTGTCGTGCCTTCCAGTTATTGCAGTGAACACGATCCTTGTCTGAGTGGACTTTGAAACAGCGAGAAATCCACACCGAAAAAATGGTAGTAATAACTATATTTATTCACGTTGTTATTGCCTTGTAATTTCCTAGAGTACTGAAATCTGTAGAGCAGATGGTTGCGGTGAAAAACATGCTTTTCAGTTGTTCTTTTGGCAACAGCCATGGTTGTGAATGAAAAAACCTCTTGTCAATCGAAAATGAGAGTTTACAATTTCTCTTTTTCTTCTCAAATCAAAATGGTTTGATTGTAAACTCAAGCTGCATAAATACAGAGGTCACCCAGATTTTTTCTTTTTTTTAAGCAATCCCAGGTGTCCTATGTTTGCCAGAACTTAGTTTGGCGACACTTTTTGAAGTAGATTAGAGTGTGTTTAGCAAAGGCAGGGGCAGAGACGGACACGGCAAGGATACACAATTGCCTTCCCTGTTGGGCTGGCTCACCGAGCCCATGTTTGTCTATCCTAAGACTGAGTCCTATGGGCTCTTTTTGAAGTAGATTAGAGTGTGATTAGACTAACTGCATGTAATCCTCTTCACATGCATTTACATCTTCACCAAGAGGTACACAATCACGTAAAGGTATGTAGTAATTACTAAGTTCATTCCAATGTCCGGAGTTGGTTCATGTTTTGGAACAAAATAATTCTCGGCGTCTTTGTTCCTCGAACCAGCAAATTGGAATTTTCATTCTCGACGTCGTGATCCATTTGGACACAAGAATGTTGTCTTAGTATTCTTCTTGGATTACATATTACATAGCTGTTTGGATGCCAAATTGGTCCATAGTAAGGCAAGACGGTAGAGTAACCATTCATATCTTCTTCATATACAGGGACACCATCGGGTACCGCGTCTGGGTGAAATACCACATCGTTCACCGTTAGATTATCCAATTTCTCCCTCAACGAAGTCAACTGCTCTTCTTTAGACTTCTTTTATGCGTCCAAAAGCACCCATTTTCCTGCTGTAGGTTTTCCATAGGGATAAAGTGTCATTTCCATAGCCAATCCCAATGAAGGGAAGTGGTCGTAGATCCAAACCTATGCGAAAAAACGAAAATATTAACCACATATATGAAAACTGAATTGGAAGCAGAAAATTTTGGCGAATAATTTGTTAATTAACAATGTAGAAGGTCACCTGAATAAGAGTTAAGTAACCTCCAATTTGAGTTGTCTTAATCCTCGACCCTTTTCTCATCTCTCCTAGAACAAATGCAAGCGCCACTGACTAGAGTAGTTGTTTATCTCATCGATATTCTCCAAAAGTTGTAGATAATGTGTATCCACCCTATTTCCAGGAGTGTCGGGGAAAATGACAGTTCCTACCTGATATAACCAATAAGCGGTAACATGGTGCTTAAGCGTCTTCTCGTCCATCACCAGCTTTCCCTTCTTTACCTTCTGAGATGTCCCTTCAAATGCTTTCTTCAACTTTACCAACTTGAATTTATTGACCATCTTCTTCAAGGCTCCATCTTCGTCTTTGGGATTATACTCATCGCCACGTTTAGGAGACTTCACAGCACATCTAAACTAACATTGGGCCTTTCTTGCATCCCATCCTAGATACTTTAGAACCAATGCTTAAAGAGCTTTATAATGCATCGAGGGGTCGTAGCCTTCTCAAAGACATTTACCTTCCAGGGGTAGCCCCGTGATTCTCATGCCATCATCGGGAGTAATTCCTATCTTGCCAAATGAAAGATGCATTGTATATGTCTCAGGATAATGTCTCTCGAGAAATGCGGATACGGAAAAAATGTCAAATTCCACATGTGTGTACTCAATATCTGTCCATAACACACATTCTTTAACCTACGCCTGAAACTCGGCACACTCCTTAGAGTGATCCCATGTGGCCGCCCTTTGACGAGGAATAAGATGAATTGCATCATGATGATCCTACGAAAAGAACATCACACTAATACTTGAAGAAACATGTACAAAAAAAAACATTTTGTTAGTTAAGAATGAACTTAAGAATATATTTGTAGTATAGATCTTCGCAGCCCATGAGTGTTTGTAGCCAAACAATGTTGCCCCTCCATCATTAGGAGTACCATAAGCTGGGCTCACTAGTGACAAACACAAATTATCTGGGGTAATTTGTGAGTATCTAGCACAAGGCGGCTTCGGCTTCGTTCTCTCGTTAACATGAATAAATTCTTTCTCTTCTTCCTCTTCCCCCTCTTCATCCTCTTCCTATTGTCCTTCTCCTTCTTTGCCCTGTCCTTGTCCTTCTCATTCTTTTCCATGTCCTTGTTCTTTTTCCTTTACATCTTAAACCTGTTCTCTTTGTTCTTCGAACTCTTCATTTCCTTGCTCTTCTTCATCATCATTCTCTTCTTCAATAACATGATCAATTGTATTCTCCATCACCTCTTGATTGACATCTTGGATTACATTACGAACATTCTCTTGGTTCACTTCCTGTAACGACCCCCCTCCATGTTGAGCATTTTTAGTACCACGGTTTCAGAAATCCAAATGTATTCTACCACGAAGGGTGAGAGTTCTCAAATATTCATCTAGGTGGGAAATAAATCTTTTTCTTTTGTTCCTAATGAATGAAGACCACATTATTAGCTAAATGGAATATTGTCTTATCAAATAAAAATTGAACATGGGACTACATCAAACACAATATGTTAACATACTAAAGTTCGGTTATCTGATATAAGTTACGAAGTAACCGAACTACAAGTTCGGTTAACTGGTGTAAGTTGCGAAGTAACAGAACTACATATTTGGTGTTGACAAGACAAAGTTCGCTTACCCCCTAGAAATTGTGAAGTAACCGAATTATATATTACCAAAGTTCTGTTACCTATATAAATTTATCGACTACACCGAACTAAAATTTCCCATATAAAGAAGGAGTTCAGTTACGCAATTTTTTTTTGCGAGCTTACCGAACTACATAGTTCGGTTACCTAAAAAGTTATATTTTGCCGGAGTGTTCTTCGTATTGAAAGTTCGGTTACCAAAATCAAGGGTTTTCAAAATTTCTCCTAGACGAAATGTATACTGTAACTTCCATTTTCAATGGGTTTTGATGATTTCTAATCGATTTCTTCAACAAAAAACGAATTAAAAGGAATGGTTATTAAGGAAATTACCCGCGGATTTGCATTTTATTCGAATCAGACTTCTTGGTTGTTTTTGGATGCTTGATTTGGTCTCTCAACTTTGCTTCAAGTTGTTTATCAATTTGAAATTGATTTGGGAGATTCGCTATATTTGCGAGTCCCGGACTCAAACCTGGAAATCTTGGTGTCTGCTTAGAACGCATTGTTTATAAAGATGGATTAGTCGATGATTAACTTCGATGTCTACGAAGAAGAGTAAAAGAAGAGAAGAAGAAGAAGAAGAAGAAGAAGAATAAAAGAATAGGAATGGTTGAAACTGATTTTAATCAGTTGGGTTCTTTAGGTTTTAATTTGGTGGGTTAGATTATTGGTAGTGCTTGGATTAGTGGGTTATTAGGATTACATATAACCTTAATTAGGATAAGGGAGGATTAGTGTTCTTTAATCTTTTAGGACACCCCTTAGAATGTAGGGTAGACATTAATCCTATCACAAAGTATCCCCTCTCCACTTTTGAATAATCCCAAAAAAAACGTTCTTAGACAAAGGCAGGGACAGAGACGGACACCACAAGAATACACAATTGCCTACCCTGTTGGACTGGCTCATCGAGCCCATGTTTGTCTATCCTACGACTAAGTCATATGTGCTAGATTTGGATGCTAGATTCGTCAAAAAGCGTTGCAGTTCAAATAAAAAATGTTGTCTATTTGTTAACACTAGTTATTTATCTTAGCAACTGCTCACATGTGAGTAGTAACGAGATAGTTGCACTGAATGGTTCACCGCAAGCAAAATTACCTTTTCGTGGAATGATTCTGCACAAATTGATTTATTTTTTGATCCAATGGCTGAGATGGTTGCGCTGTTCCATTCAACGCAACTTCGTGGAATGGTTCAGCGCATCTAGATGCTAGATTACCACTACCATACGAATTAGGAGATTGCCCTAGATGCTAGATTAACACATATTGGACTTAGCCTCAACCTATTATGCATATCTCAGGCCCCTTAATACCTTTTGGTGCACCCTCAAATTTTCGTCCCATAGGATATTTTCTGTCCCTCTCCTGATAGAGGCACCTGATTCATTTGATATATTTTTCATTTTATTCCAAAAGATACAGAATCTGCTGCATTAGGCCGATTCCTCTGGGTATTGCAAAGCCCCAAATTTTTTACTTTTACACCCACTATGGACATGGTAAAGTGGCAAATTTTCCACTTATCCGGGCTAGGTATAATTTTTACCGAACGATTTATTTTAGACTGACAACGGTGAGAAATGACCGCTCGGGTAAAAACTAGACTGCCCAATAAATCTGATCCAGCGGCCATAAATTTCCCCATCTATTAATACGCAATTCTAATTTCATTCAACTCGTACCTTGTCCCTATTTTCTTAGTTTTTCCAGTTTCTCAAAATATGAACATGGCTCAGTTCATAGAAGAGCAACACACTTCCTAAAATCAAAGATTTCAACACCGAGCTAATGGGCAAAATGAAATAAGAAGAGCAAGAAGTACAAGAGCTATATATCACAGCAATTTTAGTAAGTTATAAGATGAATGCATCCGCAAGAATTATGTATTCTTCACTAATCATCCCATCGTTGATGGCGCACTATATACCATTCCATTTTGGGACATGTTTTACAAAAAATTGAATAACAAACAATGAACCTGAACAACCGTTATGCGCTGGTGTTGGAGACGCGATTTGTTGTAAGTTTTAAGAATGTTCACAAGTATATTGATATGATAAGGAAGCATCTAAAAACATGAGGTATGGTGAAACCCTTTTGGAAAGGTGTCATGCAGTAGGTCTCCGTAACAACAGAAAGGATTTTCGATATGGAAGTTGTAATGAAATCTTAAAAGTGTTTCCCAAATTTAATCCAGTTTATATGTTTTAATTTCTTAATTGTTAAGTAAAAAAAATTTAAAAGCAGGTTTTCATTTTGTCAAATACATTAAACCACGATTCAATAAAATTGTGAGTACATTAAAAGGAATTAACATCTCAAACTAACGATTTCCAGAGATATATTCTCATATGTTAGTTTGATCCTCCAAAAACCAGCTTGAGTCTGAGATGGTTGGTTGAGTAGCATCAGACGACTCATAACCTTGATATGGTACCAGAGATGGTTAAATTAGATGAGTAGGTGCTTGAAATGGGTGAAATGCTGGCGTGGTTGTTGGTATAAATTGCAGATTGCCTAAATGCATCCATATTTACGCCACTACCATGAGTAAGTACAACATCTTGGCGTATGAAACCAGAAGGAGTCGGGAAACAAATATTCGTTATCTCGATGTCTCCTCTTAATGCACCTCATGCTGCAGCTCCTACCTAAGTATCTTCCACTAAATTTGGAGTAGAATGACTACTTTTACAACCTCGATGACTTCCACAACTTCTTAGGCTTGTACTACCAAGGGACATGCCATTACGACCTAAAATCATTTGAGGAAATTTTCTACCAGAGTCTCAGGAATTTCAAAAGTCAAATTATCCCTCTGCAGTTGCACCCCTCTCAAGTGAAAATTCCGGAATCCATCGAGAATATGCGTTAAGGTGTTTAACTGGTTATGTCCATAATTTATCACCATTATACAATCATCATGTGAAATTATTGAAGTTGGAAACGGGTTGATTGCTTTTACCTTTCGGCCTTAGCTGAAACATATGTATTTCTCCGTAGTACCAAATACCATAACCCGTAATAGGACCGTAAAACAAAACTCCCTTGAGGGTGAAATCTAGTATTCTTTATTACTGGTTCATTTACTCGTCAATAGAAATATACGACATTGATTTAATGTTGATGATAGTTCTGCATAATTACTGCATCCTCTGAACAATAGAGACATTTTGACCATCATTTATTTGACCAACCCAATTATCATGTTTGTACTTGTACATGACTGGAAAACTTAATCGGGATTCGTGAAGATTAGTTCACAAACCCTGAAGTAATTATACCACTAATGCAGAAAATAACATCGGGGAACATTGTCGTGTTAGTGAATCACTAGTTTAACAATTAACTCCATAATGAATCAAATAATAGAAAGGGATTGTGGTTCTTACGTCCAATACGATCCAAAATTTATTCAACCTATCTTTAATCCTACACGAGCATTCATAGATACTTAAGTATAGCTCAACTAAAATTGCAGAATCCCAGTCATAATTTGGCGCTTTAGTTAAATCTTCTAAAGAATCGAGAAAACCAATTAATGCCACTAAGCTAGCATTGGGGAACATAACTTGGCCTAACACCCATACCACAAATATACATTCAAGCTCGGGATAATCATCAACTCTGCTATTATTCATTGTTGCAGCATAATGTTTCAAAAAAGCCTTCAACCTAGACACTCTTAATCCGTAAGAATGTAATATTCTAGAGTCTGGCTTTCCTTCAGTATCATTTGCGTACAAGGGAAGTAGTTTTTTCTATTTTCCTTCCGATGTCCACTTTAATTGGTTAAATTTTAATATATAACCTTCACTTTTTTATTCCCGTTAACATATACAAATCTAACGGTGTGAACTCTAAAAACAAAATGGTCATAAAATTAAAGTTTGTTTCTAAACTAAAAATTTAATCAAACTAAAAACTGAATCTTTAAAAATTAAAGTTTGTATCTAAACTAAAAATTAAACTATTGAACGAAAAATAGAACTTACCACACTCAAAATTCTTGAAAAAGAACGTATTTGTAGTGTTCCACCAACGTTCTAACCACAGAACTTAAATTGCCTTTCATGAAATATTAAAGCTGCCAATGATATCTTCGCAAGGACTGATGGACAGCTTCTAGGAGGAGCCCAAACACTTCGGTTATCTCAGAACACCCATCTCTTAGTTTAGGTAATTTAACTCGCTCGATATGCGCAGGTAATACACTAGGTCCCTAGCATTTGCGAACTCTTTTATTTATCCTGGACCCGTACGACATCACGATTTGCGGTAGATTTTCCTTTTTTTTTTGTTTCTTTTCCTTTGTCTATTTGTTTTGATACTCATTTTTATTGAAATTAAGAAAATAACTCTAGAGAAGGAAAGAAGAAATTTGTGTGAATGAAAACTGAAGAGAAATGGTGATATTTACACATGGAAGAACATTGACCGAGATCGGTGCAGTCTCGATCGCCAACGGTCGAAAATAGACCTAGAAATTCATAGTCGATAGCTAACAATTTAAGCTCCACCACACAATATAGACTCAATCGTTTATTACTTTTACCGTAGTGGATCGTCCAGTTTGCCAGGCCATCTGGAGTAGCATATGAGTGGGTTAACCACCCCCATACGAACCAGTTTTACGATAGTATTAGAGATATGCTAGACACACAAAGTTTTCCACTTCGTTTCGTCCCGAAAATAATCGAACGATCAGTACCTTGCGTTCTCAACACTGGGATTGGTAAAGGAAAAAATCGGCCCTACCACCCTATCACATGATGTATATATCTTTAGTTGTTTTTTTTTAGGTGTATTAATAATTTTCGATATGATTATTACAATTAACTATCAAAACCCATAAGGTAAAATCATGTTTTCCGATGATCTCAAAAGTTAATAATGCATCTAACATTGCAATGGTTTTTTTGTGGGGGACTTGTATAACTGACTAACCTGTACATTTTCATATCATTTTCGTGTTTCCCTTTCTTTTATGTTTTCTTTTTCTTTTTGCAAAGCATTTTCCTTTGTGTTTGTCCAGCTTTATGAAATGGTTTTAGTTTTCGAGGCAATTTTTATTTATCAATAAATTTGCATCCTAACCTTCACCAGTAATTTCTCATGATTTCCATGTATCCGAGTAATTTTTGTGAAAATAGGTTAACGCAGAGAAGTGAAAAACCACCTGTTTCTCGGACAAAAGTAATACTACATTTACATTTTTTTTACAAGATCCAAAATTAATATCAACCAATCAGTTATTTGTGCAGAACTCACGGTTAATCAACCTAGTCGAACATTGATCATGTAAAATATAGTGGTTAAGTACCAACGGTGATTTTGAACCACATAAAAACCGCTCACAACAATAAAAATATTGATCAATTATAAGTGATTTTTTGATACTGTAATCAAGAAAATACTTCCACTGATTATAAAATTTTAACAAAATTTATTACAGGTAGTGTAATCAAAAGACTTCCGGCATTCAAAATTAAAACAATGTTATTAATAGGGGATACCAATTCAATTAGGGGTATACCAGTCCATGTAAGATAAAATATCCATCACCATTGGATTAGTACTCTTCCAAGCAAATTGATACCTATGATTAGTAGTTACAAATAGAAAAAGTGGATTCCCTCGGACACAAAGCTCAAACTAAGCTTATAAAATCTACAATAACGTCTATTTACATTCTCCAACCAAATTCGAGATATGGTTAAACTCTTACTGAATATGTTTTAACCTAGCACAAAACATGCATCAAACCTCTTTACCAGTAAGAGTGATACTTTCATTTTCTCATTTTGGCTTATTTTTAGGCAAAATTTTCCCCGAGATAGAGGTTATTAGTAAGTCAAATAGTCAAGTTAGTCTGAATTGTCAAAGTCAATCATTGGATTTTATTATTGTAATGAAACTTATAAATACTGTCTTAATAGTGCTAATTCTGTAACGTTATTTGGATTCTTTTAAATAATAGAAAAACTTTCTTTACTCTGATATTTCTCATGGTATCAGTTAAGTTCTGATCCAAAAACCCTAAAAACCTTTTTTTCTTCTTCATAATTTTCAAGAACAACCTCAATAACTTTTTCTCAACAATCTTTTGGGCGATCTCTATCAGTCATTAATATTTTTCCATACAAGTTTCTATATCAAGAAAATCTCAATTCTTGATTCCCTTGATTTGTTTCATTTATTTTTGAGAGGCAATTTTATGTTCGTCTTCACAAGCGCATCAATAATACCTGTAATATCATCTCAAGAAGTTCAGATATGTATTCCACTGCAAACACCTTGGATTCTGGTTATTTTTCATTACCTTTTACAAATATCAATAATTTTGTATCTGGAAAGTTAGATTCGACTAATTTTCTGTTGTGGCGAGATCAATTCGATTCTATCTTGATCACTATTGATTTTTATGGTCATGTTACTGGTAAAATTCAAGCACCAGAGGAAAGGATTATGATAGATGAAGTTCTTATATTTATACCCAGATGGGTTCAATGGCGAAAAATGGATAGATTTGTTATTAGTTGTCTCAAAGCTACGTTTACTACAACAATTTCCGGAGATGTTATAGGTTTAACAACTGCTAGAGAGATTTGGAAATATCTTGAAACTAATTTTATGTCTCAATACATGGCAAGGAAGAATATGTTGAGAACATAATTATATGGAATTAGAAAAGAAAATTTATCTGTTCAAGCATATCTTCATAAAATCAAAGGCATTGCTGATTCTCTTGCTACAATTGGTGAGAAAGTAAGTTACTCTGACTTACTTATGCATGTATTGAATGTCTTAGGCAGAGAATATGATAAATTTTTTTATTTCTGCTCAAAATAGAGAAAATCCTTTTAATTTTGGTGAATTAAAGGAAATACTTCCTACACATGCGCAATGGTTAATTGATCAAGATCAGTCTACAAAAAATATGCTAGATAGTCATAATATATCTGCTTTATATGGAAGAAATTCAAGCTCTGGTGTTGGGTCAAGATATTCTCATACTACTACTAAGAAGAAGAATGGTTTTTGTAATAATGGTTACACTAATAACAGAAATTCTGGTGTTAAAAATAATGGTACTCAATCTGTGCATTATAACAATACTATTTCTTCAAATGATTCTTCATATAACACAAAGGGTCAATGGGATTTTTACCAAGTTGAATGTCAAATATGTAGGAAGAAGGGTCACTATGCAAGTAGATGCTATTTCAGGTATTATCCACCACTAGCTTCTGGATTTGTTAGTATTTCTGATACACAACCACAAGTTCAGGGAGAAGACATTAATTCTGTTCCTAAAGATGCTTTTACAAGTCTACATATGAGTTCTGGTGTCGTTAATGATGATACTTCTTGTTCCACGCAATGGTTGTCTGATTCTAGAGCTTCATCTCACATGACTGGAGATTCATCTCTCTTACAGCATACTTCTCATTATAAGGGAAAGGACAAGGTTATTGGCAATGTTAAGTCCTTACTATAACTTTAACTGGTTATTCATCTTTAAATACTTCAATTCTAGTTTCAAGTTAGATAACATATTACATGTACCAGACATGCAACATAACTTGTTATCAGTATGACAATTTATAAAGGATAATGAGTGTTATTTTAAACTAGATCCAACTGGTTATGCAATTAGGGATTTAACTACTAATGAACTTTTGGCTAAGGGGAATATTGTCAACAATTTATATCCTATTTCTTCACTAAATTAACAATATGCTTTTTCATCCTTACATGCTTCTCCTGGTATTTAGCATGCTAGATCGAATGGGTCACCCATCTAACAAGATCATTGATCCACTTCATTCCTCAAAAATTATACTTTTTAATACATCCAAAACTTCTTCTTTATGTCATCCATGTCAAATAGCCAAGAGCAAGAGATTGCCGTTTACTCTGTCTTCTTCTCATTCTTCTGCACCTTTATCTTTGGTTCATTGTGATGAGTGGGGACCAACTCCAGTTTATTCTTTACAAGGATTTAGATATTATATCTTGTTTATTGATGATTTTAGTAAGTTTCATTGGATTTATCCAATGAAACTGAAATCTGATGCTTTTAAATGTTTTATGCATTTCAAAACTTTAACTGAGAATTTGTTTTCTACAAAAATTCAATCTTTTCAAACATATGGTGCTAGTGAATTGGTAAAAGGTTCATTAGGTTCTTTTCTTACTCAAAATGGCATTACCATTAGAGTATCTTGTCCAAAAACCCCTGAGCAGAATGGCCTTGCTGAGAGAAAGCATAGGCACATTACTGAGATGGGATATACACTTCTTTTTAATGCTTCTTGTCCAAAGTTCTATTAGTTTGATGCTTTTATCACTGCTACTTATCTGATAAATAGAACTCTTACTCCATTTCTTAGTAACAAGTCTCCTTTTCAAGTTCTTTACAATACTCTACCAGATTACTCTTTTCTAAAACTTTTTGTTTCTATATGTTATCCTTTCTTGGGTCATTCAAGACCTGATAAACTTTCTCCAAAATCAATTAAGTGTATGTTTTTGGATTATAGCACTTTACATAAAGGCTATAAGTGTTATGACCCTGTTCTTAAGAAACTTCATATTTCGAGACATGTTGTTTTTAATGAAAATGAATTTTACTATTCTTCTAATAATTCTAATGAGGTTTCTTCTTTACCTTTATCTGATAATTCACATGCATCATATTCTGTTGATCATCCTGTTGATCTTCCTATTCCAAAATCTACTATTGTTACTAGATCTAAAAAAGGTGTCTCTAAACCAAAACCTTTTACTGATTATGTTATGAATCATTCTGTTTTACATCCCATTCCATTTTATTTTTCCTCTTTGTTAGCTATTCCCTCTGAGCCAAAGATATTTAAAAGTTCTTTGAGAAATCCTAAATGGCATGTTTCCATGAAGGAAGAGCACACTGCATTGAAGAATAACGACACATGGGAGCTTGTTAAACTAGAACCTCATATGAATGTCCTAGGATGTAAGTGGGTGTATAAGATCATACTAAAGTCAGATGGTACAATTGATAGATTTAAATCTCGTTTAGTTTCTCTTGGGTATAATCAGCAAGATGGAATAGATTACAGTGAGACATTTAGTCCTGTAGTTAAATCTACGACAGTGAGAGTGGTTTTAGCTCTTGCAATTACTAATTCTTGGTGTATTAAGCAATTAGATGTTTCAAATGCGTTTTTACATGGATTTCTCAATGAAGATGTTTATATGATTCAGCCTCTCGGCTTTGTGGATCCCAATTATCCTGATCATATATGTCATTTGAAGAAAGGTTTATATGGGTTAAAACAAGCACCCAGGGCATGGTTTGAGAGATTTAGTACTTTTCTTGTGTAGTATGGATTTGTTAGATCTATTTGTGATTAATCCATGTTTGTGTATACTTCAGGTTCTGATATGATGATACTTATACTTTATGTTAATGACATTATATTAACATGCAGTTCTGATTCTCTTATTACTTCTTTGATTCAAGCATTGAGTACTGAATTTCCTATGAAGCTACTAGGAGATTTAAGTTTTTTCTTGGGAATTGAGGTTGTTAGAACTGACAATGCTATTTTACTAACTCAAAAGAAGTATACTATGGAGTTGTTAGCTAAATCAAACATGCTTGATTGCAAGCCTTGTAATACTCTAGTAGTTAAAAAATCAAGGGATTCTATACATGATGGTAATTTACTGACAGATGCAGCAGAATACAGACAACTTGTAGGAAGTTTACAATATTTAACCATGACAAGGCCAGATATTGCCTTTGGAGTAAATTATGTGTCACAATTCATGCATGCTCCTACAGACTTACATATGCTTTTGGTTACGAGAATTTTGAGGTATCTTAAAGGGCCAATTGGTGTTGGTCTTACGTTATGCAAAGGTGATATATCTTGTTTAAGAGCTTACACAGATTCTGATTGGGCTGGATGCCCTGATACAAGACGACCAACATCTGGTTATGCTATTTTTCTGGGAGATTCTTTAATATCATGGAGTAGTAAGAAGCAGCCAACAGTTTCACGGTCCTCTGCAGAGGCAGAATATAAATGTTTATCTATCACAACTTCTGATTTAGAATGGTTATCAAACTTGTTAAAGGAATTAAATATAAATGTTTCTTATCCAATTCAGTTGTTTTGTGATAATACTTCAGCTACATGTTTAGCTTCTAACCCTGTGTTTCATTCCAGGGAAAAACATATAGAAGTACAGTATCAAGTGGTGAGGGATTTTGTGTCTGCTGTATTTCTGAAGGTTAGTCATGTTGCATATGAGAATCAGCTGGCAGATCTTTTTACCAAAGGGTTATGTTCTCCAACTTTTACACATTTACTGCATCAACTACTTGGTTCTTCTTATTCTTCGTCAGTTACTGGGATTGCTTCTTCAACAATGTCTCCTGCTCTTGAAGATATCTCTGAAACTTAAGTGTTTTTCTTTCAAGTTGATTCTCTGTGTGTAGGTATAAAATTGAGGGGGCTATTTGTAAGTCAAATAGTCAAGTCAGTCTAGGTCTAATAGTCAAGTTAGTCTGAATTGTCAAAGTCAATCACCGGCTTTTATTATTGTAGTGAAACTTATAAATACTGTCTTAACAGTATTAATTCTGTAACGTTAAACTTTGGATTCTTTTCAAAAATAGAAAAACTTTCTTTACTCTGATATTTCTCCGAGGTAGTATATCAATCATAAAGACTGAAAACAAATCGTAGCTCTCTTTTCTTCAGCTTTCTCTTGCTCTTCTTCATTCCAATATTCTCCTCTTATTCTTATTTGGTTTCTCTATTTGTTCTTCCGGCACAACATATAAGTACCAGACTTTAGTGAGACTAAGCTTTCAAAAAAAGCTCTTTATTGTAGACCCGTGTCAAGCTAGAAACCGTTGGCTCTGTAACACTTCCTGATTTAGGATCATATACAACTAGACCATCACCTCCTAACAAAATCTCACCACTCTTAAAAGAACACATAAGCCGCGGGAAATAGCCATTTACAATCCTTTCATTCTCCACAATATAACGTTTAGTCCAAGATTTTCCAACTCCATAACGCTGCATTACCCATATTTGAACATGATCGTCAAGGTCTTCTAGTAAACAAAGGCATCCTTTCAGCACCCCCAAACTATGAACCAAATGCTCAGTATCCAATAGTTCTTCCGGCAGTTCCATTTCTTTAAATATCTCGTTGCTGATATCCAGAGAGATTAGAACATCAGAATAGTTTTTTTTGCCTTTGGGCTAGCCAATGTAGATCTCCACTAACAAGCACCCCGGATTCCTGGCTAGTAAGAAACTCATAAGGTACGTTTTCAATGCTTTTCCATGTGTTTAAGCCTAACGAGAAGACTTCGAATAAACTTCCAGACCCAACAAGTAACTTGTAATCATCACTCTTGTGATCATAACCAAGTGCAATCGCAACAACATCATTTATTGGTTTTGGTATTATCTTGTACTCCCTTGTTGTTGGATTCCAAAGACAAAAGAACCGCCTCGCTTCAAACCATAGGCAAACCAGGCCATCACGACAACACATAAGTTCAACTGATTCACGTAAGAATTCGAACGGGTAATCTAATTTCACTGCATAATCAATAAACTTATCTGTCGACAATAATGACTCTAATGAATCATGACGTATCGAGTAGAAGAATTTACGGTTGTCCCTAGTAATAAAGATTTATCAAACCCTTTAAGCATGAGATTAGGCTTGTTTCTTTGTATAGTAACATTAAGTCGCATCTTGACAAAACCAGGGTCAGAAATTAGAGACAACCTTGTCTTGCATACAAGCTTACAAGCTAATAGGGATTTCATTGGTACCCTTAAAATAATTTCAAGATATATCTCCTGTGGAATATAGCTCCACATTGTTTCTCCTTCCTATAAGCTTGAAAAAAAATTTGTATAAATAAACGCTTAAGTACACTCACGGACACTGACATTATTAGGAAATACAGTTAAATTAAGAAATATTTAATATTAGGAAATGGGTAATTAATGAGGACAGTCTAGTTTTAGTGCTGTCATCGTGTTCTGAATATTGATGCATATGGAACGTGTCTAAATTCGAAGTGATATAGAATACTTTGTGCACCCTATGGAACAGTCTATCCGCGGGTGTAGATTTTTTACATCTCCCATACGTTCCCACAACAAGCGAGTTTGCAACTGAGTCTCAAATGTTCGCATGCTTCCCATTTTTACTTGCATAGCAGTGACCAGAGATGCATCAATATTCAGAACACGATGACAGCACTAAACTAGACTGTCCTCATTAATTACCCATTTCCTAATATTAAATATTTCCTAATTTAACTGTATTTCCTAATAATGTCAGTGTCCGTGAGTGTACTTAAGCGTTTATTTATACAAATTTTTTTTCAAGCTTATAGGAAGGAGAAACAATGTGGAGCTATATTCCACAGGAGATATATCTTGAAATTATTTTAAGGGTACCAATGAAATCCCTATTAGCTTGTAAGCTTGTATGCAAGACATGGTTGTCCCTAATTTCTGACCCTGGTTTTGTCAAGATGCGTTTCTCTTCTTTTCATTTTAATGAACAAGTTATATATATGTTTAGCTTGCCTACCTATAATTTTTATTTACGGGTCTCATATCCTCTGTTATTCAGATTTCCAACATGTTTCCCGAGTATCAGAAGTATACCAGAAACAAATTTAGACACGTCTCGTATCCCTGTTGTGTGTGCGCTTCACCTGTTATCCCTAAGTCGATTCCCCCGGTTGCTGGGAGAATCTACAGAAGTATCTTCAGAATCTAGAACATATGATTCATCAGGCTATAAAGGCAATGCTACAATATTTGATACAGAAAACCGCAGACAAGAGGATAAATGTTCAATGAAATTGAGATAATTATCTTATACATTCTCATTCTGATTACAGAAACGCTAACCTGGACTATATATGTTATGCTAAGTTGAATATGTCTTGATACCTTGGATTCAAGTCATTGCTCTCCAGAACACCAAAGCGGTCGAGCCATTGACTTGGGCTAGGGGTAATTTCAGTCTCCTCTACCCAATCTGAAGTCATATCTATATCATCAACTAAAATGGGATTGATATCTGTTGGGTTAATTTTCATCCGACTCGCTAATTTGAGATTGTAATTGATGTAGATAAGGTCTGCTAAAGTTTCTTTATCTAGCTTATTTCTTTTCTCTGAATGTATCTGCTGAAAAGTGCTCCAATTCCTCTCAAATGTCGAAGCACTGCAAACTTGACTCAATATCCTAACTGCAACTCTTTGCAGCCCTGGTGCTGAATCTCCGTATTGTTCCCACCACAAACCTGCAATTTGTCATAGATGCATTGCAAGAATCAGCACTTAACGGTTCAACATGGCTTTGTGAGCCACCGTACAGATAATCTAGGGAAACCTTACATGGCGATCGCTCCTTAGAAGATGCATTAAGGTCTATCTAAAACTTTAAGCCCATTTAAGTGTTTGTTATAAGGAGGTCATCTAAGACCTGACTAACAAGTAGTTCGTGTCATTCTGACTCAACTGACTCATCTGAATCTCACAGGTGGCCTGCGCGAGTGAGAATCCAGACAAACAAGGTGCAAGTCATCTATCTCCATGAGGTGTTCACACAAGTGGTCTTGTTAGACAATGCATAAAAATACGATAAACAATACATACCAGGTGCGACAGTGTTGCGTGCCTCGCGAGCAAGATTACATCCAAACAACCCTTGAGACTTTTTGAATACGAATATTTGAGATGTGATATCATGTCTCAGTTCTGGTGTCGGAAGAAGTTTCTCTAAAACTTTTAAAAACTCTTCCTTTATAAGTCCAAGAAATTTAACATCCGGATTGTATTGGATACTTGGATTTAAGAATGCTGCAGCCGCATGTAGAGGTGAATGGAGTTGGTTCTGCCACCTCCTATCAAGTATGTCTAAGAACGTCTTGCATTTATTCTCATCCATAATGTAGTACGTTCTTATAGAATCCTTTGCTCTGGTCATTGATTCGTATATAAACCCAACTGCAGGTTTCCCTCCAGCAATCTCCCTCATTACTTTCAGTATAGGCTCAGAAACGGCAACACACTCTTCAACCGTCCTCCAGAAATCATTATCCTCTAGAATGGAAATGCACGATATACTCTGCGGGTTATTTGCATAAGAAGGATCTGTCGAATACTCTGGACTACCGAACATATGTTTCAATCTTGATCTTTGCTTCAACATAGACTGTAGAGAAAGAAAATCGGACGTCGATTTCGTAATACTTGTACGAACTAGCTCTTGCCCCCCTGTAAACCTTTTCATCAGATTCAGCACCCAGGAATGATTGTATATGTACTTGGAAATTGATTGTGCTTGTAAGATACACTGGTTCACCCAATCAATTTGAGAAAAATCTTCCAAGATGGAATTCAAACAATGCGAAGCACAAGGAGTACAAAAAATCGAGCTATAGCTCTGCATAATATGACTCCGAACACCAACATAACTCAAATGATTATCCATAACAACCTGCACAACATTCTCCACCCCAAAATCTTGAATAACCGAATCAAACAAATCCGCAAGATTTTTCGTGTTCTTAAAATACGTCGAAGCGTCAACAGTCCTATGAAAAAACGTCCCAGCAGGCGACGAAACCAAGAAATTAATAATCGCCCTCGTTTTATTATCAGTCCAGGTATCCGCTATAATCGTACACCCAGTCGTCCCCCATTCTTTCATAATCTCTCTCGACTGCCCCATCACTTCACCTTTCACCCTCTCCAACCAATTCGTTTTAAGATCATCACATGACGGCCCTCTAAACCCATACCCACCACCACCACCGCCACCACATTTCGCAACAGCATCCATCATCACCTGATACGAATTCGACCTCGCAACACTAAAATCCAACTTATTCTCAAAGAAAAACAACGCAATACTCCGTTCCGCATTCTCCCTGTCATACACAGTCCCCCCAGCAAAACCCACAACCGGCGGCACCACCCCAGAACCAAACACCTTTGGTGGCGGCAAACTAGCCGCCCCTGTCTCAATAGCTGCCAACACATTTGGCTTCACCGCCGCAACCATACTCAGTTGGGCAGCATTGGCATTAGAAATAGACTTATTATTGTTCTCGTGTGCAATTCGTTGTTTTTTGCTACTAGGTGATTCTTTACCTTGTTCTTTAGAAGCTATAATGATTTTAACACGATCCGTAACATCGTCTCGGACTTTACTACATGGATGAACTCCTTTACTAGGTAATCTTGATAAATGATGTTTTAATCTACTAATCCCACCGTTTAAGACTTTCAGACAGAATTTACATCGTACCTTGTTTCCTTCTAGTTTCTCACAGTACTCCCAGCATACATCTTTCTCTCGTACCATTGATGATTGATGATGATACCCTGAACCCTGAAATCAAAACATAAACAGCTAATTAGTACTTCCATTTGTCGGATTGACTTATTATTCGGCAATTGAGATTCCGGAAATTGAAACTTTAGGTTTTGAAGAAGAAAAAAAAGAGGGAAATGAAATGAAATGAGAAATTACTTACTGGGGAGATGTTCTCGGGGGTGAGAAGAGATACCGGAAAAATCTGTTACCCGAAATAAAGAGAGATTTGATTTGAGATTAGATTGTTTTTGCAGAGAGAGGAGATTTGGGATTTTTTTTTTGAGATATCGCGAGATATTGAATTTGATCTAAGGGTTTTGATTTTGGATGAGGTTGTTAATGTATGGTGGATCTGAACTTTGAGATTGGTGCATCATGGGGATTGACCGTTGATGATTGAGGGTTGAATTTTGAGTGAGGCATTTAGGGTCGGGATGTTTGAAGTAGAATAAGATAAGTTGCGGATGGTTGGAGCGGCATATCTTCTCATTTTATAGACTTGTTTTTGTGTGTCTGTATTGAAATTGTCGAAATGATGATAAGATTAGTAGTTCTTCTCTTGTCAGGTATTCAAGTTAAATACACCAACTTTGTGTGGCCAGATTTAAAAACATTTTTTTTTTATAAACTGATTTAAAAACATTTCTAAATTGAGCAAGTCAAGGACTTGTCTGCTAGGAGGTGTTCTTTTATACGAAGATGCTGCAAACCAGGCTCACTTTAATCGAAGGGCAGTGGCATAAAAAAACATATCAGTAGTTTTTGGGGGCACAGCCTAAAGCTAAGTCTTGTTCTAATCTAGCAATTAGATTAGCAGTCCACGTCAGGTAGGACAATTTTTTAAGTTTTATGGCGGTGCAAATCTCCGCTTGGAGGTGTTCTTTTGTATGAAGCTTCTTCAAACCAGGCTCATTTTAATCGAAGGGCAGTGGCATAAAGAATAATATCAGTAGTTTTTGGCGCACTGCCTAAAGCTAAGTCATATGGCATGCTAATCTAGTAGTTTGATTAGCAGTCCACGTCAGGTAGGACAACCTTCTAAGTCTTATGGCAGTGCTAATCTATCATGTTAGTCGGAGAATTAAACAGCGCCCAGCGCTGTTTGGTTCAGCGCAACCAATCTCAGCCGTCAGATCAAAAAATAAATTTAGAGGCGCTGAACCATTCAGCGAAAAGGTGATTTTTGTTTCTCTAAACCATTCATCATAACTATATAGCTACTACTTCAAGTGTGAGCAAATGCTAGGAGAGAGAACATGTGATAATAAATAGACAACACTTTTTATTTTTGAACTGCAACACTTTTTGGCTAATCTAGCAGCTCAATCTAGCCCATAAAACTTAGTATAGTAGCAATAGCCAAGGTGGGATATTTGCCTCGATTCAGAGTTGTTACGATGAAAATGAAAGAGTTAAACCAGTACAGTAATTGACAGATATATAAAGTTATTTATATCAGTGATTCCATTTTATCCTGGCATTGCCAGCTCTACAAAGATGGGTGCCGTACTTGGATGAAAGAGGAAGTCATTTCCAGGCGTGAAATTAGAACCAACATTGGCCTTTCAGAAAGATGTTTCCCATTAGATGCCATTTATTCCGGTGTTTTTGGTTCCTCACATTTGATTGATCATGCTTTCTCCTCTTGGATCTTTGGCCAAGACTCAAACATCATGCTCCTCAGGATGGATCAATTTATAAAGCATGAAGGACAAAACCAACTACTGATGGGAAAAAAAAAACATCATATTTTATCGTAAAATAAGAGGACGTCAATTTCGCTGAGTAAATAAGGCTAGAAACCTACTCGAAAAAATTTCTGCGGTGGTTAGTGCAACGCTGTGTGAAAATTTAGGATTCATCCGATCTAGTACCACCAAAAAGTATAGTATCAACAAGAGTCTCCATAAGGAACAGATGCACAAGCAGACTCATAAACACGATGAAAACAAAAGGGTAATTATCAAACTTTCTACATAGCAGTTTCCGCACTAGCAGACCATGGTACAGGGTTTTTGTTGAAAAAAAATTGGGTTTCACAAAGGATGAATGATACAGAGAAGAAAGTGTTGCACTCCAAAATTTTCAAGGCTTGTATAAATTTCTTTTAGACAAATATTTCTACCCTCCCAATAACAATTGGCGATTACAACAGGTATGCGAAATATTGCCTTCAGGATACAATGAAAGCCCTGCAACGAAAACTGAATTCAAGGTTTGTACCCCTTGATTCAATCAAGAACACACAAAGAGATTTCTGATTTCTGATGATGCTTTTTGAAATAGAGAAAACAGATTGATTTTTCTTATATGTTAAACGAAACTGGGAGAAGCTATTTATAAAGGATTTTGCACCTGTTGGGAATAGGTTTTTTTTTATTCGCCAACAGGTTTCTATTCACGAAACGTCAGGACCCCCTTTGGTTAGCGGCGTTGAAAATATTCCAACAGTTTTCGCTACCTAGTAGTAGTCGTTGCTCCAGTCATAGAGAAAATCCAGCGTAACTTGATGAAGTTGTTCTTGAATAGCCTTCATTCTTGTGTTGAAGGTCTCTTTAAAAGTCTGACATAAACTCTTTCGTCTGAATTGGATCAAACTTACAAAAAAAAACCAGCTACTATCATTTCATCATTATAGATTGAGATATTCTTTGAACTTGATGTATAAAGAAACAAACTGGCGATAAATAAAACTTTTGATCCTTCAAATTCATTTTTGATGGCCGACCGATATTGCACACCATCATTTAGCAATTATTTTCCTGATAGCCGTCACATGTATATGACTAACTGGGGTATTGGTCATGGATTGAAGGATATTTTAATGGCTCATAGCACGAGCTAAGATAGATGGAAACAAACAAACGAATAGATTAGCTCCACTTGTTTTGGTATATCTAGTATATTTCATAAAGTAGGAGTCCGCAAAAACGGCGGAACCATAACTCATAAATCGTACATGTGAGGCGTGGAGGGGACTGGACTGAAAAAGACATGAAGCTTACTTACTGACTCTTTAATTAGCTCCTCACATGTAGGGCATATGAGTCTCTAAAGAGTCTTGAGGCCTTTTTTGTACTCAACTAAAATAGGAGATGTGCTCCTTTGGGTAGTCGAATGTGCATGAGAGAGTGTTTACGTAATTCATTATTATAATAAGGAATGGGAAACACTGAGAACTAGAGCACACTGCGATGACTCCGTTTCCAAATCGTCTGAACCGACCTAAAGACTTTATCTTCCGGTGATATATGGACTCTTGTACAAGTAGGTCCGGTGATTCGAAAGAATTCGACCATAGAGGCATCTCCTTTTAGTCGACTAAGTAACCAGGTTGTGGGAGATTACCAAATTTTACAACAAACTACCAATCTAGTGAAAAGAGTGGTTACTAAAGAGGATTTTGGGGTAATAATATTCAAGATTTGGTACTGAGAAGTTTCAATCTCGAGTCACTGGTTCATCACCGAATGATTTTTTTTTTTTTTTGAAATAAAAAAAAATGTCGAGTTACATTTATAAATCTTCCAATAGTTGCAAACTAATATTAATGTGGTTAAGGGTGCACACAGCCTAAAGAGGATTTTGGGTAATAATATTGAAGATTTGGTACAGAGAAGTTTCAATCTCTAATCACTGGTATTATCACCCAATGATTTTTTTTTTTGAAATAAAAAAAAATGTCGAGTTACATTTATTAAATCTTCCGATAGTTGGAAACTAATATTACTGTGGTTAAGGGTGCACAGGAACCGAGCCGAAAAAACGGACTGTGCCGAAACCAATGAAACCGTACCTGGTTTTGTACCGAACCGAGGAAATGAGTACAGGTACCGGTCCAAAAACTGAGATCCGACCTCTAGGAGGTACAGATACACGGCTCTATTCATGTCCCGTCCCGTTTGTACCGAATAATACTGACCCTTATTAATCTATAAAGGTCCCTCTCAAGGACTGGAGGTTTAAACCCAGGGAAGGACACACGTGGTTCATGAGCACAGTCGAAGATACAATAGAGGATGATGGAGTAGAGTACCTTTACTTCCGCTCAGAGTCATCTAAAGGAAGGATACTCTGTTTATCATCTCGTGATCGTCGTTATGGCAGAAATAACTTCTATGGGTTAGCATGGCCTGAGAGTCTCCCATCCAATGCTACTTGTTGACTGATCTTGGTTAGTTTATCAACTAAATAGTAGCAACTTTCTAATGTCTGATTCTTTCAGGTTTAGTAGCGTTGAGCGAGATGATATAAAGGATCCTTTCACCGAGGTAAATGGTTTTGATTTTAGAAATGCTGATTTGAAAAACATATTGAGGTTCAAAAGCATAATAATGGTTTTATTTTGCAATCCTGCTAATTACAAAACATGTTTGCAGTAGTGACATTGATTCCTAATTGACATACGCTTCAGTTCTGCACTCATGATGATAATTCGCAAAGTACCGAATGGTACCGATACCGTCCCTGGTACGGTATTTGTCCCGAATGATACTGGAACCGAGGAATAAGGTACAGGTACCGGTCCAAAAACTAAGAACCGAAACTAGGGAAGTACAAGTACTTAGCCTCGGCAAGAACCGGACCGAACTGTACCGTCTGCACCCTTAACTGTGGTAGAGTTAATCTATTCTCTATGAAGTCTATCGACTCATTCCTCTTTCGAAAGTAAATCTGTTATGTTATTCATACATGACAAAAATACCAGTAGTTAAATTCCCAAAAGAGTAGTCTAATGTCTTTAACCAAATTGTGAAGTCTCCGATCCAGAATGAGATTTCCAGAATTGACTGCATCTACCAACGATTTTGAGTCTAGTTCAAAATGCGCTTTCTCCGGCCTTAGTTTATATTGCAATGATATCGGCAAAGTACTTATTCTTTTCTCTAGTTTAGTGATCAAATTAAAATAAACTCCTCAATAAATATGGTTTTCCTTATTTTCCATTCCCATTTTTCCTATCTCCCATCCCTCTTAATTCCTATCCCTAAATATCCTAAGTACCACTCATATAAGATTTCATATATCCTAAGTATCATCTCTAGACTTTTTATTTACACCCAATAAAATCATTCTACAAATTAATACAACAAAAAACCCTAGATAATAAATCCTGTTTCCATCTCCATAATTCATCACCCGAGAAAGTTCAGTACACATAATTCATCTCCATAATGGTAACAGTCATGGTCAAAATCAATTTAATTTTGAAAATCGTGAAGGGGATGGGAAATAGGAAAAATAGGGACAGGAAATAGTAAAAATCATAAAATACTTATCATAAAATCATAAAAATTCGGAAGCAACTCTATGTATCAGAGCCAGGTTTCGATCCTGGGACCTGTGGGTTATGGGCCCACCACGCTTCCGCTGCGCCACTCTGATCAGTTGGTATAATCATCCAAGTCAACTGATGAATTCCAAATCTAAACCTGGTTCTTAACCCATGTTTAAACGTTTTCTCGGGATTTCATTTTCAAGTTTCTGTAAAATTGAATCTTGATTTTGGGAGACTTTTTGAATCGGCTTTCTTCTGCTCAACTAGTGGTTCGTTCAGAGTCAACTTCAGCTGCCGCAGATCCTTAGTGTACTATCAATTTCCACTCACCACAACTACCCTCCGGCCAGTCCCGGTGGCAATACACATCAATTAGCCTCACAGGAGCAGTCACAGGCAACAAATCTTCAACTCTCTATTAATTTTAGTAATTACTGTTTGAATAATTTAACTGAAACCTCCGAAGTGATATGAGTACTCTATTACTACTATTGATTGTTGTTCTGGGGTTGTTTTTTTACCTATGCTACGGCGGATCTCTAAATTCCACCACCACCACCACCACCACTGACTGGTTTCTATGCCAGTATAACTCGTCTAATTTAACTCCTTACAGGAGGAGATTGGGTGGTGATTATGATAAGATTGTATTGTTAGAGGAATTCACATTTGGTGTAAATTCTGTTCCGTTCAGTAGTTGTCATGCTTCTACTATTGTTGAAGTTGAGAAAGACCATTTTTTAGTTGCGTATTTTGGCGGAAGTTCCGAAGGAGCGCCGGATGTGAGGATTTGGTTGCAGAGATACAAGGATGGGTGTTGGCATTCACCAATTGTAGCTGATGAGCAGATTAATGTACCAATGTGGAATCCGGTGTTGTTTAAGGTTTCTAGAGATGAGTTGCTTTTGTTCTATAAAGTTGGTCAGGAAGTGCAGAAATGGAGTGGGTGTATGAAGAGGTCTTATGATAGAGGCATGACTTGGACGGAACGCGAACAGCTTCCGCCGGGAGTATTGGGGCCGATTAAGAATAAGCCGATTTTGCAGAATGGGAATTTGTACTGTGGGTCGTCTGTGGAGAGCTGGAACTCATGGGGTGCATGGATTGAGGTTACACCGGATGCAGGGAAAACGTGGAAAAAGTATGGACCAATTTACATTGAAGGCGAAACCTTAGGAGTGATTCAACCAGTTCCGTATTATACTGCGAATGGTACGTTACGCGTTCTACTGAGGTCATTCAGTGGGTTAGAGAGGATTTACATGTCAGAGTCTTATGATGGTGGAATTAACTGGAGTTATGCAAGACCTACGGAACTTCCAAATCCGAATTCTGGAATCGATGGTGTTAAACTGAGTGATGGTAGATTGGTACTTGCTTATAACACAATATCAAGAGGTGTGCTCAAAGTATCTGTGTCCAAAGATGATGGTGATTCCTGGAGTGATTTGGTGACACTGGAGGAGGATTTGGGTATGGAATTCTCTTATCCTGCTGTCATACAAAGCAATGATGGGTTAGTGCACATTACTTACACATATAACAGGACCCAAATTAAGCATGTTGTTATACAGCCTTTAGAAGCCACCTAATACACATGTTCTGCTGCATTTCTTTTCTCAATGTTCTTAGTCCTTCAAATTTGAGATTTATACAATTGACAATGTATTGTGTTTTCTCGCCTATCTTTCCTGCATTATCTCGTGGCTTCTTTGCAATTCATCAGCAGTCAGCAACATTTGTAATGGGATCGCCTTTTGTTATATTTTAGAAGGTGCAGAAGAAATTGAAGACATGGCTGACTTGTTTCACTTAATCAGTGACGATGTGGCAAGCCACTCTTGCAGGCAAGCAGGTGAGGAAAAAAAAAGAACAAAAAAAAAAAAGTTGGGAACCCACTATGCATATTATCAGAGCCAGGTTACGATTCTGGGACCTGTGGGTTATGGGCCCACCACGCTTCGGCTGCGCCACTCTGATTTGTTGACAATCAGCTGCAATTTAGTTATAGGTACAAAGCCAACGTTAATGACCGACCTGAGTAGAGATAGTTTCCCTGTCATTCTCTCGCCTGAAACATTTTCTCATTGGATCAACTAAAAAAATGAATAATTGCACTTTCCTGTTGGATGATGCATGTAAATGAGCTGAAAACTAATGAAAAGACTCTTGATGAACAACAACAACATTATAAAATATTCTTGTCGAATGCTAATTTGTAGCTGTCATTAATGTTAATCTATCCGTTATATCTCCATCCTCGCTTGCAAATCCTTGTAGTGCAAATCATCATCTTGTTATATTTTAATATTTTTTATCATTTTCAACGATTGTTCTTTTTTTAGTGATCGATCAATGCTTCATGTTTGACACTGATCGTTTATATTAAAATCACCTCAAAAGCAAAAATTGGATTCATGTAGTAAAGTTAGTGAGCATTGACAGTAAAAAACATGCGAGCGCGCCAAATTTTTTATGGATCAAAAAAAAAATAAAAAAATGAATCCATTTCTGGTTCCCACAGGTTAAGTTTCATCACCAAACTCAACTATTAGTCAAACTCGGCTCTTCATATGCAATGATTTATCCTTACAAGTTTAATAAATATTTAATTAAACGTGTTATTTGTTTATCAGTAAATGATTTGTTTAAACGTTTTGTCTGGGAGACTTTAGTTACGTCGTTTTGGATTGGTCTTCTGCTCAACCGCCGGTTCAATTCAATATCAATTCTATGCTGCCGCAGATCCTTAATCCTTTCAATTCTACACACTACCGGTGACGACCAGCCAGTTCCGGTAGCAATACCCATTAATCCTCACAGTCAAAGCAGTCACAGGCAATAACTCTTCAACTCTCTATTAATTTATTAAATACCATTACTGTTTAATTTAAATTGAAATATTTCTCTGAAGGTATGAATTCTCTACCATTACGAATGGTTCTTCTTCTGGGTTTGTTCTTTTATTTTATGTTACACCGGATCTCTGAATTCCGTCACCAACAATAATAACACTGACGGGTTTCAGTGCACGTACAACTCGTCTAGTTTAGCTACATACAGGAGGAGATTAGGTAATGACCCCAAAATTGTATTGTTAGACGACTTCACATTTGGTGCAGATTCTGTTCCATTCAAGAGTTGCCATGCTTCTACTATCGTAGAATTTGAGAAGGATCATTTTTTAATTGCGTATTTCGGCGGAAGTTTTGAAGGAGCGCCGGATGTCAAGATTTGGTTGCAGAGGTACAAGGACGGGTGCTGGCATTCCCCGGTTACAGCTGATGAACAACTAGGTGTGCCAATGTGGAATCCTGTGTTGTTTAAGGTTTCAACAGATGAGTTGCTTTTGTTCTACAAGACTGGCCAGGAAGTGCAGAAATGGAGTGGTGCCATGAAGAGGTCTTATGATGGAGGTATAACTTGGACGGAACGCGAACAACTCCCGCCGGGAGTGTTGGGTCCGATTAAGAATAAGCCGATTTTGCAAAATGGGAGTTTGTACTGTGGTTCGTCTCTGGAGAGTTGGAACTCATGGGGTTCATGGGTTGAGGTTACACCAGATGCAGGAAAAACATGGAAAAAGTATGGACCAATATACATTAAAGGTAGATCACTAGGAGTTATTCAACCAGTTCCGTACCGTACTGCGAATGGTACACTACGCGTTCTACTAAGGTCTTTCAGCGGGCTAAGGAAGATTTACATGTCAGAGTCATATGATGATGGAGTTAACTGGAGTTATGCAAAACCTACGAAACTTCCGAATCCAAATTCAGGGATTGATGGTGTTAAACTGAATGATGGTCGATTGTTGCTTGCTTATAACACAATATCAAGAGGTGTGCTCAAAGTGTCTGTCTCTAAAGATGATGGTGATTCCTGGAATCATTTGGTAACGTTAGAGGAGGATTTGGGTATGGAATTCTCTTATCCTGCTGTCATACAAAGTAACGATGGACTAGTGCACATTACTTATACATACAATAGGACCCAAATTAAGCATGTCGTAATACGGCCTTTAGAAGCCTAATACATGTTCTGCTGCACTGCTTTTCTCTTCTTATTTTTTTTCTCAATGTTCTTAGTGTTCGAAATTTGAGTTTTGTACCAGTGAAAATGTATCTTGTTTTCTGGCATATCTTTCTGCTTTATCTCGTGGCTTCTTTGCTCTTGATCAGCAATCAGCACCATCTTGTACATTCTCCACTATATTGAATAAATCTTTAATTTGTAATGGAATTGCCTTTGTGAAATTCATTTTCTATAGTTTTCCAACGCCTTGTTTGTTGTGAATAATCAATGCTTCATGTTTAAGATTTACCAAAGAAATCATTCTCACTGTGCGTCTCTGAAGAACAAGTACTAATATTGCTGATTTCAGTAAGTTCAAATCCCACTTACTACACTCTTAGACAAAGATCATTTTTTAGTAGGAGCTCCGGATGTGAGGATTTAATTGCAGAGATACAAGGACGGATGCTGGCACTATCCTGTGTTATTTAAGGTTTCTAATGATGAGTTGCTGTTGTTTCATAAAGTTGGCCCGGATGTGCAAAACTTGGTGCGTGAAGAGGTCATTTGATAGAGGTACAACTTGGACGGAAAGCGGACAGCCACAGCTTCATCATTTTTATTGCTAGTTCACGGAAAAATGATTTGATCGGAAAATATATTTCGTTTTTGAGGAGGTGGTAACGTTTTGAGTTATGGGTGTTTGCCTGTTTGGTGAATTTCATTCAAGAGAATAAATCACATATAAATACACAACCAACTCAAGTTATAATATGAATGCATACTGCATCAAAAGATTAAACTGTTAATTACAAATTTAAGCCAGATAGTAGATTCTAGCCTCTCCTCCAACATATTCCCTTATACGTTTCATCTCTGATTTAGCGGCGCCTTAATATTGCAGCCTCCCCTGCACATCACTCTTACACCTTTTGCCCTCATCACCTTGAACCTCTGAGCCCTCATTCATCCTACAAGTAACGTGAATTCCAATATCGTCAGTTACTTTAGAGATTGCTACCATGTACTTCTCCTTTTCTATTTTGTATCCAGTTATTCTAGTATCGTCAGTCAATTTTGTAGTTACAAATTTGCTCTCACGAATATAAAAACGGCTCGAATTGTTGAAACAGTAATTTGTCTTACGGGTATTATATTTATACATGCATGGTCCATGTCCTTTTCTTTATCTCATTCCACGGACATGGTGCCTAACTAAACTGCAATAGTCACGAATACTAGAATAATCTGGTTCTGGCGAACGAATAATCCCTGTCCCTATGCAACAAGTAATATTTTTCCAGAATGAAGTCGAAATGGTGATTGTTTTTTGTTCTTGTAGGCTGTAGCATTTTCTCTTCAAAATCTTAATTAGCTTTCGTCAATCTGACAATACACATCCACGACCCACTGCAAGATAGGGGATAGGAAACAAACTGCCCAAAAGAACTGCACAGAGAGTGGGCTCACCGCCTCACCCTCATGTGAGGGCGCGTTTATGTTTTTTTGTGTATTGTTTTCTCTTTCTCCTTTACGGTAATTTATACTTCGAGGATTTAATTAATCCCGTTTAACACTTAGTTCTTCTTGTGCGTTCTTCACAATATAGGAGTACCATTGTTTAGTTGTGCGAACGCTCCGTAGGTTTTAATGCAAGAGATGGCTGGCCATAATCCTTTTAACCGTCTTCCCCAAGAAATATCGTGGAATATATTTTCTAGGTTACCAGGGAAGTTGGTATTAGATTGCAAAACAGTACGTAGATCCTTTGCTCATGAACATCTGCAGCGACAACAAGGTCATGATCCTCATGCACCAGCACAACAGCAGCAGCAAAAGCCGTTTTAATTATGGTTCTGATTCTGGGAGGATGAACTTCGTTGGCTTTGATAACGATCAAGGTCTTTGGTATTTAAAGTACCGCGACAAATGTGGAGAAGTGTGGGAGAAACCTACGATTACTTAAGGCCGAAACATATCATAGGTCATTCAGGTGTTTGTGTTAATGGGGCTCTTCATTGGCTCTGTGAAAAATCTGCGCGTATTGTCGTGTTTGATTTGGCTGACGAGGAGTTCCATTTGCTCAGTACACCAAACAAGCAGCTTCATGAATATGAAACCAGAAGAATCTTTGTTATGAGACGGTGTTTGTTTGTGTATTGAATACTTTAGATTCGGCTCCATAGAAATTTGGCTTTTAATGAAGAATAAAGAAGAGGGTAATAGTAGTAATTACCACATGAACGAACAGTATTACAAGTCCTGGAGTTGGAATAGACAGTTCACAGTAAATTTAGAAGGGGTATATGCAGGATATTATAGCTCTTGGGTTAATGGTATTACTAGAAGATATTCAATATTTTCCATTACAAAGATGGGTGAACTTTTATTAACAGATGGTCGACGAGAAGTTGTTTGTTGCTCTAGTTACGGGTCTAGTTCAAATTTTTCCATTTCAAAATATGACGATTTGAAGTTCTATGACTATGACGAGAGGAGTGATTGGAACGCACCACTATCACACATCTACAGCTTTGTTTCTTTGGAAGCATTAGGAGAAACAAATGTAATGAAATTTGTAGAAGAAAGACGTACAAAGACACTTCAAGAATCATGGATGGTCTGAGAGAGACAAAGAAATTGCGTAAACCTCTTTTGGGTCTGAGATAGACAGAGAAAATAGATACTTAAATCTAGTGATTAAGTAGCGTAGGACTGAGGTTAGAATTATTTATTAAAATATGTGCAATATTTTGCTTATCATTTAACTTGTTAATTTTGCTTGATCATTAGTAAAAGAATTTGTTGGGTCAAGGGTGCGGTTGGTTTATAAGTCCTTTGGATTGTCGTTAACTTGATGTTTAGTAAGAAAATTATCTATCAAAATTTATCATTTTAAAGATGAGAAATTGTACTTGCGTTTTATTTTATTTATTTGTTTGATCGATATGTTACATATCTATAAAAACCGCACCCTTTCTTTCGATATCCAAGTCAAATCATCTTGGTAAAATATAAGTCCACAGATAATCTTCAACGACTAGGCCTTCTACAAGTTCTGCAGTATTTCTTTTCTCAATTTTTTGCAAACTACTTGAGCCATATTTAAGTGAACATAGCTGTCATTCAATTGTATTACATTACAACTCGACAAACCTTAGCCTCCATCATAAAGAATCTTGATAAACAACAAAATCAGAAATATACTGTAATCTAGTCTTGTTGAATGCTAATTTGTCGTTGTCGATGTTAATATACCGGCTTCATCTCTATCTTCACATGCAAATCCTTGCTGTGAGTTTTTATATTATTTTTCAATTTTCAACGCTTTGTTTTTAGTGAATAATCAATGCTTCGTGTTTAAGATTGATCATAGAATCATTTCTCACTGTTAAGATCCTTTGAAGAACAACTAATACTACACACTTGAATTAATTTGCTGTTTTTTGATATGAAAATTGTATTGCTAGAGGAGTTCACATTTGGTGTGAATTCTGTTCCTTTCAAGAGTTGTCATGCTTCCACAATTGTTGAGGTTGAGAAAGATCATTTTTTAATTGCGTATTTCGGCGGAAGTTTTGAAGGAGCGCCGGATGTCAAGATTTGGTTGCAGAGGTACAAGGACGGGTGCTGGCATTCCCCGGTTATAGCCGATGAAGAGCCTAATGTTCCAATGTGGAATCCTGTGTTATTTAAGGTTTCTAATGATGAGTTGCTTCTCTTTTATAAAGTTGGGCCGGATGTGCAAAATTGGAGTGGATGTATGAAGAGATCTCTTGATGGAGGTACTACTTGGACGGAACGCGAACAGCTCCCTCCGGGAGTATTGGGACCAATCAAGAATAAGCCAATCTTGCTGCAAAATGGGAATTTGTATTGTGGATCGTCTGTGGAGAGTTGGAACTCATGGGGTTCATGGGTTGAGGTTACGGCGGATGCAGGAAAAACATGGAAAAAGTATGGACCAATATGCATTCAAAATGAACCATTAGGAGTGATTCAACCAGTTCCGTACCTTACAGAGCATGGCATTTTACGTGTTTTACTTCGGTCTTTCACTGGGTTAGAGAAGATTTACATGTCAGAGTCGCATGATGATGGAATTAATTGGAGTTACGCAAAACCTACGCATCTTCCAAATCCAAATTCAGGATTCGATGGTGTCAAATTGAATGATGGTCGTTTGTTGCTTGCTTATAATACAATATCAAGAGGTGTGCTTAATGTAGCTGTTTCTAAAGATGATGGTGATTCCTGGAACGATTTGGTGACATTAGAGGAGGATTTGGGTATGGAATTCTCTTATCCTGCTGTAATACAAAGTACTGATGGGTTAGTACACGTTACTTACACGTACAATAGGACCCAAATTAAGCATGTTGTTATACAGCCTTTAGAAGCCTAATATACATGCTCTGGTGGATTTCTTTTTTCATTGTTATTGATCTTTCAAATTCAAGTGTATCGTATTCTCTGGTGATAGGTATCTTTTGGTGCACACCCCTGCATATATAGACACTTTAGTCACCTTTGAATGACAAATTCATATCTAGATAAAGGCGAATTCACAAATATATGGACAGTTGAAATCACTTTATGCCGTCACCAAATAGCAAGTTCACTATCGTTTTTGCAAAAACAATTTAGGGTAGTCTGCTTATTTTATGTTTCAGAATACAGATTTTGCAAACCAAACCAGTGCCTCTTTTGATTGCCATCCATTTTATCAGAGAAAATCTAGTTTCCTATTGATAAAATCCAAAGTTAGAGACTCGCTGCTGAAATAACCAAGTTTTGAGACTTAACATTATAGACTCATTACCTTTGTTATTGCTGCCCATTTGATGGCTTTTCCGCATTCAACTTCTTTGGGACGATGATCGCAGCAGCATCTGTCGTTTCCTCCTGGGAATCCTGACGCTGTGCCTTGTCAACCAGCATTTGTTCTAATTTCTTCCGATCCAAGGAAGAGAGCTCAACGTTGTATCCAATTAGTTTAACATCTTCTTCTAGTTCAACTTCAACTTCAAAGATCACCTCCACTCCACAATCTTTCGGATCAAAAACAAAACACTCATCCGAAACAGAAATTTCAACTTTAGTTTCCTTCCATAATGTTTCAGCCAGATTTCTTTCCAACGGCGCAACACGGCCGAAAGGTATTAATGCAATCCTATTCTTTTGGAAAAGTTCAAGCCGGCATCCATTTTTTGTTACTGCAAGGCCTTCGGATACACCTCCATCTTTTTTTTGTTACTCTTATGAAATCCCCAAGCTTGATTGAATTCTTAATCATCAACTGGGGTAACACAAATCCAAACGCTGTCGATTTTAAATTGGCTGCAGGTTTAAAAATATGATCAGCAATGGGAGCATGATTTTGATGTTTACCTCTTGATGATACAGATAACTTAGGAACAACCAACTTAGGATAAATCCTTCCATCTTCTTTTCCATTAAAACTTGTGCTATTCTTTTCACTGCATCTAATAGTGGTACTTCTGTTATTATTCCTTTCACAGTGTCTAATAGTTGGTGTTGGAGTTCTTAAAAAAGTAAGCGACATTTTGTTAGGGTTTATGGTTTCTGGTTTAATAGATCGGAAGCCACACTGAGTATCAGAGCCAGGTTTCGATCCTGGGACCTGTGGGTTATGGGCCCACCACGCTTCCGCTGCGCCACTCTGATTTAGTGATCATTTTAAGCAAGCAGCAACATATATTTATGATTCTTCAACTTTTGCTTAGTCTATTGACTACAAGAAAAGTTGGATTAAGCGACCAGGCATTTTTGGTTGGAAAAGCCCATATTGAGTCGCCCTAACCCTTAAAACGACTTAATTTGGCTCTCCCTCTCGAGTTACAAAAGGTGGGATTTCTACAAGTCTAGAGCAGCTAGGCAAACACTTTAGTAATCAAGCAACTATCATGTAGCGTCTTTTTTCTTAATTGCTTCATGGCTAAACCGACCTCCCTAGAGCAAGCAAAATAGTGATCGCTTTAAAGCTAGACCAACCAAAATACAGCAAGTAAAACGTTGATCACTTCATAGATAGACCAACCATAATAGAGCAAGTGAAATACCTGAAGTTGGTTGCTTACATTTTTGAGCTACCAAATGTTTTGCCCTGAAGTTGGTTGCTTGCGTTTTTGAGCTACCGAAGTTGGTTGCTTACATTTTTGAGCTACCAAACTTTTTTCCCTAAAGTTGGTTGCTTACATTTTTGAGCTATCAAACTTTTTGCCCGCTACATCTGTTATTTTGGAGCCGAAAGTATCTGGCCTATTTCGATTTAGATAATCCTAAATTGAAATTAAAATTAAAATTGATACTAAAACAAATTATGAACCAAATTAAAAACTGAATCATGTTTTATTATATCACATAGATCAATTTACATCATTTCTTAAAAAAAAAAGACAATCTTTAGAGGAACAAAAAGATCAAAAATACAAACTAATCATTTCTTTAAAAAATACTGATTACAATTTCCTTAATTTTGAAACTAAAGATGAACACTCCTTCGATTTTGTAGCACCAAGCTCATAATAAGAGATTCATACTGCCATCATTCTTGTGTTTAAGTTCCTATCTGATCATTCATCATTCAAGTGTAAAGAAACCAGCAAATCCTGAATCTCCACAACTTGTAGTCTGCTTTTTGCCACAATGTTACTAATTCAGATTATACAAAACACGAACATGTCAAATCAAAGATAATGATATTCATAATATAAATTTTAGAAATGATCTAATGAAGAATGTCATTATTAGCCAGGAACATCTGAAACAAAGGACATGATTGGGACATACTTTCGGTATTCCGATGGAGGCACTAGTTTCCTCAATAACGAGACCATCACAATGGTGGATGTTAGGTTGTCAAGGACTGAGCTTCGAAAGAAAGTGACAATTCCAACCTGAAATGTACAGCAAGAACCCATGGTGTTATCACAGCAACGTCATGCATTTCAATCACATGAAGATATCAAAAAGCATCTAATGTATACTTACATCAAGAATATATTTTCATGACTATACTCTTAGGCAAATCTATATCTAATGTACTTCAATATTTCAGCTTAGACATGGATGGGATAATCGGAAGCCACCAGAACTTCATAACATGAGCCATCAAAATATGGCAGTGATTCTCTGTCCTTGCAGATTTTTAGAATGAAAAACAGATATACATGTTTCTGCTGAGAATGCATTTTACAATAGTGTGAACAAACACTTCAAGGATTATTTTGGCTGTATAATACATATGTAGGCATCTGACAGTAAAAAGTGCATAACACCTTACTTATATGCTTTTGGAGCAAATGGATCAATAGAAACAACAGAGGTAACACCAATACACCATGTCATAATATGGAAATGGAATCAGAAGAATCAGTCAATGAGGAGTAGCGACCACTCACCACCCAAAGAAGAGTCTGTGGCTTCCGAGTAGTTATATTATCAGTAACCAGTTTAAATCCTTGATGAGCATCAACTATCTCTACTATGGTCATTGCACCAAGCAAAAAAAAATACTATTTCACTAACTTCTGCACATGTATGACTGAGCTCATTCACAGCTATATCAGTCGAGGGAGCCTGTACCAGAAAAGACAACAAATTATCACAACCAAACAAATAAGAACTTAATAGGGGAAAGAAACAAACATGAAAACCTCCAGATAAGAGAGGTTAGAAATGAAAGGAGCAGCTGATTATTTCGAAAAAGAAAATAGCCAGTATCATGTTTCTATATACTTTTCCCATTAAGTTGAAATCTCAAGAAATTGAAATGAATCTTACCCCGATGCTTCTGATAACCCATAAACTAACTGCCATCAATAATCCAACTCCACTTTTATTGAATGCTAAAGATTCCTCAAAGATAATCCCTCAATATCCTAATCCGAATACCAATGACATGGCTATGTCCTGTACCATGATACAACTTCCAGTTAAACCAGTGTCAGCAAGTTCTTTTGCATGTCTAGGCACTTCAATGGAGATAAACAACGAACAGTGCTAAAGAGAAACTTAACCTATATTACCAAATAGAACTAATTTGACATGTTCCTGCAATTAACCACTTGCATAAATTAGCAAACCAACACAGGGTAATTGAGAAAATGTAAGAAGTCAAGTGACTTAAATTTCAACTCGCCAGAATTGCAATAACACTTCTACCTGGCAGAGAATAGTGCAAGGGATCACCTCCCCAAGACTTTGTGATAATCCCGTTCTAGCTCATCACAATGTAAACACTATGAAAGAAACAAAAATGAATAAGTGACTACGAATGAAAGACTAAACCATATTCAATTCACCAAAACTTTAACAACTTTACCCTCATCTCCCATGCTAACAATACAGAGAAAGACCTATTATAATCAACCATATTATCAAAGGCTACTATAATCCAACTATATTATCAAAGAACTTCCTTCAAGTTACTGAATGAATCACACTATAAATCACTTCAAAATAATTATTTCTCAGAGGAATATTAACAAACACATAATAAGCATGGAACAAAATGTTTATCAAACAATCAAAATGAGATGCTTAAAGCCTCAGACAAGTATTACCAAACAAAAAACCCCTCTAAAATCCTAATTACATCTGAAACTACATTTTCATAATATGGGATCCCATAAAAAGCCGCACAATCAGAGAAAAAAAATCCCTAAAAACATTGATTTCTTTAGTTTCTTAAGCATTTTACTTTCAAGATCTTTGTAAGACCGAACTTCAGTGTTTGTATGGCCACGAAAACAAAATTATAAACATTAAAAATGATAGGGTTTAACTGTAATTCACCATCCATATTGATTTCAATTCCTTCTTTTCTGTAATCAATTCCATCTACAGTTCAGTTAAATCTTCATCTCCAATTTCTTGTTCAAACCCTAACTGTAATTCACCATCCATCTTGATTTCTAGCAGCAGCAACACCAATTCCACAAATCGAAGAGATAATGAATTTTATGTTATTGATTCGATGTTCAGGGATGGAGATATATGATTCTTATGGCTAGGTTAGATGTTGAATGAAAAATTGAAAGGGGTTCTGAGATTGAATCGGTGAAAGAAGAAATCAGTAGCAGATTACGAATTGAAATCGGGTTTCGTTTGATTTAGGGTTTGTAGAAGGTGGATCTGAGGTATTTAATTGTTGAGTTTATGTGACTGAGGTTGTGATGATTTTCACCAGAAATTGTAGATGAGAATTAAGATGGGTCAATTCTATCAAGAAATGGAGATGAATAAGAGGGATTGAGAGAAGAGCAGCGGTGGTGATGCAGCGCCGACGGTGTGCTTCGGAGGAGAGGAAGAAAGAAAGAGAGAACCAAAAGGAATTAGAGTTCGAGTAGTTGATGATACAACCAAAATGAAAACTAAAATTATCGACGAACCACATTTTGTTTGATCTACTCATACGGATCAAGAAAAAGATCTTGACGGTTGATATTATATTTGGGATGTTCATGCGGATTGAGAAGTAAGTGTTTTTCTGTTTGTGCTAATACGAACTCATGTATCCGATTTTGTTATCAACATTTGACACGAAAAAAATCCAAAAAAAATATTAATAAATTTAGGACATTGTTATCGACATCATGATATAAAAAAATCCAAAAAATACATAAGAATGAATCGGGAAAATGAAAAATGAAATCGATAATTGGTGTGTTTCTTTGTGTTTTTGTGCTTTCTTTGTGTGTTTCCGGTTTGAATTTCGACTAGCCGCATAGGTCATAAAGTAATTTCTAATAGTCATATAGGTCATGAAGTAATTTCTACTATTCATTATAGATAAATATGAAGATCAGTATGGATTTGAACTTCAAATTTGGTATAACGGCATAGAAACTATGAACCACGAAGCTCCGGGAGGGTTATGGCTTCAAACTTAGCATGATACATCATATTTATCGATAAATATGAAGCTCAGTGTCGATTCGAACCTCAAATTCGGTATAACGACAACGAAGCTTCAGGAGGGTTCTGACTTCAAACTTAGCATGATACATCATCAAAATCGATAAATATGAAGCTCAATGCCAACTCGAACTTCAAATTCGGTATAACGACAACGAAACTATGAACCAAGAAGCTCTAGGAGGGTTCTGACTTCAAACTCAGAAGGATACATCATCAAAATAAATAAATATGAAAATCTCAATGTCGATTCGTACTTTAAATGTGGTAAAATGGCATACAAACTATGAACCACGAAGCTTCAGAAGAGTTCTGACTTGAAACTTAGCATGATACATCATCGAAATCATTAAATATGAAACTCAATGTCCATTCGAACTTCAAATTCGGTATAACACACTATCACTACTTGAACCAACTTTGTCATTAAAAATAGATTCCTGATTATAAATTAGACCGGCCTTGTTATCCGAAACCTACTGTTTGGTTTATACAAGTGCATCCTCAATCGATCGACCTTAGTCAATTTCGCCACATAGTTATCTATCAAATAAACCGAATGTTCGTGGCTTCACTTAATTTCACTTTTTATTTGTCAATCTTACCCAATGTCAATCGGCCTCACTCAGATTTTCCCAAAAATCATAAGGTTCTTTAGTTATCTATCATTTTAATTGAATGTTCATCGACCTTAATTAATTAAAGACATTATTTATCAATCTTGTCCAATATTACTGGATCTCACTTAATTTTTCTTAGATTCCATGAGTTTATATGGTTATCGATCAAATAAACTAAATTTCCTTCGCTTTGACTTAATTTAACTTGTTATCCATCAATAGATTACCCTATATCGTTGGACCTCACTCAGTTTCTCTTAAATAGATTGGTTTATCTAGTTATCCATTATTTTAACTGAATGTCCATCGACCTTTGTGTATTTCACCCTTTATCTATCAACGTTATCCAATTCGCTCGACCTTACTCAATTTCTCTTACATAAATTGGTTTATCCAGTTATCCATTATTTTAACTGAATGTCCATCATTAGTTCACCGAGGATGGGAACTACTGACAGTAAATCGGGAAAATTGGTCAAGTTCCACCGATTTTTTGAAAAAAAGGAATTAATGATATAATTTTTAAATTTTCAAGGTTTTGATAAAACACCTGAAACAATTTCATGTTGAATCATAGGAATCAGATTTTTCCGATTCTTTCTTTTTTCTGTCCCAAATTTTTTTTAATCATGCAATTAGGATGTAAAGAGTATTTAAGATCATACAAAATTGTCCTAATTACAAAACGAACAAGGAATACGATTTTTCAAATTTATCTGGCCAATAGAAAGCCAAGAGTTAGGTAATGATTGGAAACAAATTCGGTAATTACCTTCGGTTTTCAATTAGATAGAATTTCGAGTATTGTATTAGAAATGGACGGAATGAACAAGTGAATTATTATCGTAGAAAATACGTAGAATATATATATTTTGGATTGAATACTGCGAATGTGTATAAATCAATTGAATGAAAATGATTAGCAAAATGATAAAGAATGGGGAACCCACCTCGTAAAATTACTATAGAACTTCTAATAGAAACCCACCTCGTAAAATTTCTACAAATCAAAATTAAACATCTCAATATCAAACATCAAGCACTAGATTGGTGATCGCTTCCCTTTCCCATTATTAGAATCATCCACTTTCCTTTTCTGAATTGGTGGTCGCTATACCTTAGTTGCTGAGACAGGTTTTTAGCAGCCAAACATATTTTGAATTGCTGATACATGGTAGCTTGAAGTAAATAGCTACTAACCTACTATTCCACTCGCTATGTAGTACTGGGAAACAGGCTGGAGCAACCCACAAATTTAATTAGTAGCTATGATTTAATGGGGGCATGTTAATAGCAACCAAAGTTTTTGGTAATTGCAAACATGGTTGCTTAACTATTAAAGCGACCAAAATTTTGAGAGCTTGCTAAGATTTTGGTCGCTTAAACCAAGTTTTCTTGTAGTGATTAGTTAACTTAGTAATCTTCCTCGGTAAACATATAATACCAAGATGGAACAACTTTACTATTTTTATCAATTCCGAAAGTTCTAAAAGACGATCGTTAAAAGCATAATAAATTTTACGAGAGAGCATTATATAACTATTAAACCATCGAAAACATTATTTCTTTTTATTTTTATTTTTTTGAGCAAAAAGAAATTCATTGGAAGTATTAGAAAAATACAGACAAACAGACCAAAACACTCTCAAGAACCCTCAACAAACACTAACAACAGAAGCAAAGATAAAACAGACGCTAACTAAGTAGACTCTGAAGCAATAAAACTTATTTCTCTATTGAGAATTTCACTGATAATGGTAGGAGGTGAATCCCACCACTGTTGAAATTTGATGCTCCTCCTGACATGTTTTGCAAGCAAATCTGTTGCATGGTTGTGATCCTTGTTTTAAAAGACACTACACACTGACTTCAACCCTCAAGAACTCGTTGACACTCTAGAATAAGACTATGGTCTTCCCAAGGAACACCAGCTAGGTTAATATTACATCCATTAATAACAGACAAGTCATCACCTTCCACTATGACTCTTTGAAGATTCAGATCTTTAATCCAATGAAGAGCTTTCAAAAGTATCATAGCTTCAGCTTGCATCACATCTCTAGCTACTGCTGAGCAGGCCATTGCCCCCATGAATTCTCCTGTACAATTACGAATTATTAGAGCAAATCCTGCCATAGATAAATCAGTATTTATAGAAGCATCAATATTGATTTTCAGCCAGTCTCTAGGTGGTCTTTGCCAATATTCTTTTTCTTCGACCTTTTTTGTGTTTAAACAGTTCCTAGTACTGATGTTATCACTAATATAAAACTTAATTTTTTTTGATAACTTCCCTAGGATGATGGGTCTTGTTCTGGAAAACTCTTCACATCTAACTTTCCACAATTGCCAAAGAATACAGGCAGCTGTGTTTGCTAGGTCAGGGTTATTAGCTTCTAAAGAATTTCTATTAGAGAACCAAAAGCTTATCCATTGTTGTAGAGAGTTGCTGTTATTTTTGGAGTGGTGAAGAGATGAAGACATCCCAAACTAGACCACATCATCAAATTCACAGTTAAGAAGGAGATGAGAGCTTGATTCTTCTTCTTGTTGCACATTGTACAAAAACTATTGATATCTTTTATGTATGTGCTTAACTTCTTGTTGACTGGCAAGAGATGAAGGCTGCACTTCCATAAGAATTGTTGAAGTTTGTAAGGAATATTCATGTGCCACATTTTTATCCAATCTTGTTCTTTCATGTTGTGAGATGAAGGAATTTGATTTTTGTTCTTGCTTAACTCCTTATAGACAGAATTTGCAGTAAGAGACCATCTTAGCTTATCTTGACCCTCCTCTGGTATTCTAATGGATTTTATTTTATGAGATAGGTTCTGATTGAATATTTGATTGAGAAGGGTAACATTCCAATTTTTTGAGTCTTCAATGAGATCAGACACCTTTAGATCTTCATTTCCTGGGATTTGACTTCCTTGAGAGCTGAGAGAATCACTTATATTAGCTGACTTGTCTTTTTTCTTATCCAGTTATGCTTGAAAACTTTAACTGAACTGCCATCACCACTTTCCCATATGTAGTGTTGTTTGAAAATTTTGAGGCCATGTAGAATGTTGTTCCAAACCCAAGAGCAATATTTTCTGGAGATATCATCCACCAAAGGATCCTTACTTGGAAAGTGTAAATCCTTAAGCAATTGAGTCCATTTTTCTGTTGGATTAGTTATCATCCTCCAAGATATCTTGGTGAGCATAACTAGATTGTACTTATTTGAGTCTTTGAATCCCAGGCCTCCATATCTCTTTGGTTTACTCATAGAAGTCCATGAAATTGAGCAGAAATACTTCTTATTTTTCTTATTCCAGAAATAGTTTCTCTGAATTCTGTTAATTCTGTCATGAGTTTTATCTTAAAGAAGAAAAACACTCATTTGGTATTGTGTAGCTGAGCTTACAGAAGATTGGATTTGTGTACTTCTTCCTGCCTGACTTGTGAGCTTTCCTTGCCACCATTGAAGCATATGTTGCATTTTTTCCACAGCATAATCAGCAGCTTGATCTTTGTTTCTTGAAACTATGAGATTAATTCCCAAATATTTCTCTTTAAGCTCAATTTCCTTCTTCTGAAACATAGAAGAAATATCTTTGGCCTCTTGAGGTGTCACATTCTTGCTTAAGAATACACTTTACTTCTCTAAATTGACCATTTGACGTGAAGAAGAAGTGAATTTATGGATGATCTGCATGAGATTTGTAATTGCTTCCTTGCTAGCTTAAGTGAAAAGAATGTAGTCATCTGCAAAAAACAAATGAGAGATGGCTGGACACTACTTTGATTTAGCTTGTTTAATTGGAATGATCAATCTTTCTTGAGCTGCCTTAGTAATCAATTTGCTGAAGCCTTCCATGCATAATATGAATAAGTATGGGGATATGGAGTCACCTTGCCTCAGTCCTCTGGATGGGAAGATTTTTTCTCTAGGAGTGCCATTGAGAAGAAGAGATATGGATGAAGTACTTATGCAGTGTTTGATAAGGTCACACCATTTTGAAGAGAAACCCAACTGCTTCATGATTTGTATAAGGAAGTCCCACTCTATTCTGTCAAAAGCTTTGGCCATATTTAGTTTAACTCCAACAATTCCTTGAGAGGCTCTTGTTTTCTTCATAAAATGGACCATTTGTTGTGCTATAATGACATTGTCTTGTATATGTATTCCTGGAACATAAGTTGCTTGCCATTGAGAAATCATTTTGTGTAGGAGTGGCTTGAGTCTTGTGGCTAGTATCTTGGTGATGATTTTGTAGGATATATTACATAAACTGATTGGTATCAGCTCCTCAGGTTTGGTAACCACTTCTTTTATTGGGATCATAACTTGAAAAGTTTCATTAATGTTTTGATGGAAATTGACATGAGTTGAAAAAATATTTGATAAGCTGAGTGACTTCTTCATTGACTATATCCCAAACTTGTTGATAAAAGCCTGCTTGATAACCATCTGGTCCAAGAGATGCCCAAGATTTATAAAGAAAACTGCTTCCTTGATCTCTTTATCACTTGGAGTTTGAATTTGAATTTGGTTTTCTTCTTCTGTTATACATGGTTCTATCAGCTTCATGATGTCTTCATCTATGTTATGAGTGGAAGAAGTGTAGAGATCATTGTAGTATCGAAACAGTACTTGTTTTAACTCTTCTCTGGTTGAAGTCCATTTCCCATACTTATCCTGTATTGTATCTATGTTATTTTTTTTCCTTCTGTAATTTTCCCTTGAGTGAAAATAGTTGTTGTTCCTGTCTTCAAACTTGATTTATAGTCTCTTGCTCGTTAATAGTTGATTAGGTCTTTTTTTTTACACAAAGAATTTAGTTGATCTTTTAGATTCTTGATCTGGAACTTGTCTTGATTTCTGGCATTCTTTGTTTGTTGAAGTTTCCTTTGAGTTTTCCTTATCTCTGTTTTAACATGTCCAAAGACCTTGTGATTCCATTCCTTAAGAGCTTCAGTTGTATTCCTCTAGCTTTTCCACCAAGTTCTTCTTATCTTGTCATGTGTTGTTCTTCTGCCAACATTTTTGAATCACCTCCTTACATGTGGGATTTGTTAGCCAGGCTTGATAAAATCTATTTGGGGTTTTTGTTTTGTTTTCTGGAGCATGTGTATGAAGAAGAATTGGCGCATGATTAGATCCATGGGGCAGTAAATTGTTTATGATAGAATTTTGGGATTTGGTAAACCATTATGGGTTTCCTAAAGCTATATCTATTCTGGTTTGGATGTTTTGTTGTAGGTTTCTTTGGTTTGACCAGGTAAAAGGGTATCCTATGAATGGGATGTCTCTTAAACCATGAGAACCAATTGTGTCATAAACAAACTAATAAAATGGAGAGGGATGAGTAGAGAAGCTTTTCTTTTCTGAACTGTGAATAGTGATGTTGAGATCCCCAAGAATGACCCAAGGCATGGACATATTTTATCCCAGTTTTTGTAGTGAATTCCACTGAGTTTTTCTGTCACTTTTTTTATGTGACCCATACATACATGTTAAGAACCAGCTGCAATATTGAACATTAGAATTGACAATCACATTCATCATATTGCTAGAAACACTATCTATTTTAATACCTAGACCATCTTTCCAAAGCAAAGCAATGCCCCCTGACCTTCCTATTGAGCTTTGACAATTGATATTTGGATATCCCAAATGCATTAAGAAATTTCTAGTTTTTTCATCTTTGTTTTTAGTTTCTGAGAGGAAGATAATATCAGGGTTATAATTGTATATACAATCTCTAAGATGCTGTCTAGTATTTTTGTTGCCTATACCCTGAACATTCCAAGCAAGAGTTTTCATGGCTATGAAATTTTGATTGCAACTAACTAGGGAGATATTGTTGTCCAAAATAAGAATAATGGGGATGCAATTCAGGCTGGATAAGATATATGTGATAAAAGCAATTGACTGATGTTGAAATATAAAGTTTGAATCAAAAATTTGTAATTTAGAGATGAAAGATACATGATCATTCTGCCATTCTTGGTTTCCCTGCTGTTGATTGACATGTATGTCCCAATCTCTATGTTCATTATTATACATTTGATTGTAGTAGGCTTCATAATCCTCCATATTATGGCTGCTTTCATGCTGCATCTGAGATTCCTGAGTGTCACCTTTTTGTGCATCACTAGCTTGAGAGGAGCTTCCATAATCTCTATTTCTCTTATTTCTTATAGCATTTGATCTTTCTGGAGTATTGGAAGACCCTTGAGAATAGATTGTAGAGACCAATTGACCATCCTCAGGGATGACAAAAGCTTTCTTTTGGCTATTCTTCTTACTCTTATTCTTCTTAGGGGATATGTGAATAGGCTCTCAACAACAAAATATGGATTTTTCTCTCTTGGATCAATAACCTCTCCAAAATCCTCTCCAAACTTGAATATATATCCTGCTATAATTTGAACATGGCTAGCTTTCTTTTTACATTCACTTTCCTTGTGATTGGCAATCAAACAAGCAGGACACAACTTCCTTGGCTGCTTCTGAAAATAAATTGTTATCCATTGAGTGTATTTGGCAGCATTTTCTTCAAGGATTCCTCTTATCACAGGGTTAGTTATATTAAACTCAATAAGAGCACTTACAATGTTTATATCCATTGGACATCCATCTTCAGGTTCAAGTTTGATCACTCTCCCAACAATGCTAGCAATCTTATTTGCAACCTCAGCATTCTGAAACTCAATTGGAATCTTTTTTATATCAATCCAATATTGCTGAATGTTGAAATAAATTCCTCTGTGATCCATAGTTGGATTCCACTCTTTCAACACAATCAAGTATCCATCCAAGTTCCATGGATCACTGATAGACGCATTTATGTGTCTAATATAGCTCATTTGTATATATTGTTAGTACTCGATATTGTACTTATTTGATTATTTTATGTATTTGTAGGTGTTTTTGGAAAATAATCACTTGCGGCGAATTTGGCTAAAAATGTGGCATTTGGACCTCCGTTGATAACGTACCGGAAGCGCCTCAGAAGTGTACCGGAAGTATCCCAGAAATACCCCGGAGGAACCCCGAAAAAAGTGCGGAAAATGCCCCAGAGGACACTTGCTATACGGATCCTTCATTTTGGATAAGGGGTAACCTAATTACTAAGGGGTGACCCATTTCCAGGCAGCTGCTAAAGGGACACCAGAACTGGATAGGGGGAGGTCTTCTTCAAATTTCAAATACTGGTTTTGGCGGGAAAGGCCATGCATTTCGCTGTTGATTTTTGATCCGATTGTTGGAGCGGTTTTAGGGAGATTAAACACCGGAAATTGATTGGGATGGACGTGATATGGATATAAAATTCTAGTATGGATGATTTCATGGGCTTAATTGGGCTAGAATATCCGGGAGAAGCAATCAAAGTTAAAACAGAGAGACGTGTCCTGTTGTGCACTTTCAAAGATTTTTGAGAGATTTCTGGAGGAATTTGACGATGGATTAACATGTACATGGTCTTATTCAAGTCTAGGGAAGAGTTTGGTAGCTATTTTATAGCTAACAACACGTGAAAAAGCTCAACAGAAGGGATTATTCTCTCAACAGCGCAGAGAAGAAAAAGTCGGAATTTATACGAGTTATTTGGGGATTTGAGGGCTATATAAGAGTGGTTTCAAGTCATAGAAAAGTTTAGAAACCGGGAGGAGAGAGTTTAGAGTCCAGGAGAGCCGAGGAGAAGCGATTACAGAGAGTTATTGTTGCTGCTGCTGCTGCTGTTCGAGGAGGAAGAAGAAGACGAAGAACAGACCTGCTAAGGCAGTCGTTCTTCATCAGTCTTAAAACCAGAAACTGTGTCGTTGTTTTACAGCAACAGAAAAGTATCGTTTAATTTTCAGCACTTACCCCTTTGTAACAGTGACGCTGTAACACTTTTACAGCGTTGCTAATTCCTATTTCATCATATAATCATCAATAAAAACACCTATTTTAGCCATGAATTTATCTTGTGAGTGTGTTTTTGGGATGAGGAGCTAAACCCATTAGCCGAGACGACGGAGGAAGCCATTGGTACAAAATTTATTGGTATAATTCTAATTTTTATATTTATTTGCAATATTATTATTTGATTATTTGCACGAATTAAAATTGAATTAATAGTTTTTATTGAGTAATTGTGAATTGACTTGATGAAGCATGCTGGGTTTTAGTAACTTTTGATGTTTTATACTTTTTAATTACAATTATTACTTCAAAAACTTATTTGAGGCAAATATTAGAATTGATTTTAAAGATAAAATTGCATAAGAACTATTTAGAGTTTACTATTAAAATGGTCATTGGTGGAATCCTAGTCTTGGTGTTTTTCTATATAACTTTGAACAACTCTTTTTATTTGCCTGTTTAAATTTAAATCTAAAAACTGTTTTCTTCACAAGTCTGAAAAGAACCTTTTTACCACTACAACTACAATCACTATTTGATAAAACATCAAATTTTTGGCGCCGCCGACGCGGACCTGTGTTTAGTTAGCATTTTTTTTTATATTTTTTTTTTTATTATTATTCTTGTTCTTCTTTACGTTTTTGGTTTTTTTTGTTTCCTTGCAGATTTTTGAAGTTGGAGCGAGAGATAAATTTGCCAAAGCTTGTGGTGATTTACTTAAAGTTTGGGTGCGAAAAGCAAAGCTAAAGGAGCGAAAGAAGAAGAATTTTATTTATTTATTTTGATAAAAAGAGAAAAAAAAAGAGAGACATCTTTTTTGTAATTTTTTTTTTTTAGACTTTCTTTTCTTTTGTATTTTTTTTTTATGGATTTTGGACATTAATTTTGGGACATTTTTATTTTTATTTTTAAACCCTACAGAAGGGTATCCTTAAATACAAACTGTTTGCAGGGAAGGACGGTGATTACAATATCACCTCGGCCCCTCGGGTTCGCACACGGCATAGGAGTCGTGGCCCGAGTCGACTTCAGCGGTTCTTCGCCCGTCTGGTACGGGAGGTAAAATTCTAAACACCCGCGAATCTCCTGCAAGCGGGTTACTGGACTCCTTAAGGTGAATATATGCTGAGGACTTGAATATGGACTGTTTTTAAATTCCTAGTAAAGGGCAAGGACTGGACCATATAAGATAAGGGTTCGGATTTCATCACCGCTCCCTTCTTGCCCGCCTTAGGAAAACGAAACCTAAAGCGAACCTAAGCCTAAAATTTGGACTAGAAAGAGACCTATAGGGTATCGAGCTTAACAGGACAATCATTCGAAAAATATTGGTTACTCTTTTAAGCACACCTTGAAGTTCTTGACGGTTACTGCGAGTTGAATGCGTGACTGCGCCGCATTGGATCGGTGAGGTTTTGGGTATCAAATCTCCACTGAGCTTCCCTCGCCTCGATTCAACTTGTTTTAACTTGGATTGATTCCAGAGGGGTTTGCTCAAATTGTAACGAATTCCCTTTCGAAGGATTAGAAGCTGGTCTAGAAACAATCTAAGTGGAGCCATCATGCTTGTTGTTTGCTAGAAATCTTTAGGTTTGCTGTGGTAAAGTCGAGTCAGCCTGTTGTGTGATTGCTAGAACCTTCCTGTTAGGATTTTTATTTCTTTTTGAATTCTTTTTAGTGTATGCCCGATTTTGTTAGGGCTTGGAAAAGAGATACTCTAGGACGATTGATTAGCGAAAAACCTAGTAGTTCTTCTGATTTAAGCAGGGAGCTCGAAGACTCTTCTTTGGAGAGCCCTGTTTTTGGAAACTTCAGTTTTGAGAATTTATCTCTGAGTGAGAAAAGTACCCCTAGTACTCCAGTTGTGCCAACGATGGCAACTTTGAAAGATTACATGTTCCCAACTAGGACCAACCGAGCTTCATGCATTACCTTACCGATGAAGTCTTGAAACTTAAGATGTTTCCATTTTCTTTGAGAGACAAATCCAAGACCTGGCTTAACAACCTACCGTCTGAATCCATAGAAACATGGAAGGAACTTATCGCTGCCTTCTATATGAAATTCTACCCTAAGCATAAAACTGCAGCTGTTAGGCAGAAAATTAGTGCTAGTGTGCAACAAGAGGGAGAGTCTCTTTATAGGTTTTTAGAGCGATTCAATGATCTCCTATCTCAGTGTCCTCACCATGGATTTGATAATATGAAACTTGTACAGATTATTTATGATGGTTTAGACTATTCGACCAAAGCCATGGTTGAGTCTATGTGCGCTGGTGAGTTCACTAGTAAAAATGTTGATGATGCTTTTGCCTTCTTAGGAGCTATCGCTGAAAAATCCCAACAGTGGGAATCTTGTGTTGAACCCCCTAAAAGACTCTTAGTCAATAGAAGTAGCACCAATGTGGTAGATACAAGTTTTGGTTCAGATGCTAAGTTTGCTGCTTTATCTAGAAGGTTAGAAGCTTTGGAAATGGGCCAGTCTAAAAATAGGTCCCTTGTTGAACCTAATAGAGCCTCTCAAGTCTCTAGTTGTGGAATAGAGCCCGATAATTCGTTTTGGGAAGGTCAGGTTAGTGAAGAGCAAGCCCATGCTGTCTATAACAACTCTAGGTTTGAGAACCGTCAGAAGTTTGACCCATACTCAGAAACCTACAACCCTGGTTGGAGAAACCATCCTAATTTCTCTTGGTCTAAAGGCCAGAGTCAAGGCCAGTCTAGCAATTCTCAGCCTCCCCCAGGTTTTGGTTTTAAGAACTCTTCAGGTCAAACCCAGTTTCAGAACACTTCCGAGAAAAAGATCTCTACCTTAGAGGATACTCTCACTATTTTAGCAAATAACCATGAAATGCTAACAAAGAACCACATGAGCTTTCAACAAGAAACTAGGCAAGAATTGAAGAATAATTCCCAGAGTCTTGCCAAATTAGAACTTCAAGTAGGACAAATAGCTAAGTTCATAAGTGAGAGAGAAGATGGAAGGTTCCCTAGTCGTACTGATCCCAACCCAAAAGGAGAGAAATCGTACAATCATGTGAATGCTGTCACAACCCTAAGAAGTGGAAAGAAAGTTGACAACAAGGTCGCCATACCTGATAGTGAACATGCTGTAGTTCACCCTGCTGAGCCAGAAAATGAGGAGACTGATAGAGTCTCCAAAGAGACCAATGAGGGTCCTGTTGAGCCTCACTTTGTTCCCAGAGCCCCGTTTCCCCAGCTGCTAGTTCCGACTAAGAGGGAGTCCAACTTTAATGATATATTGGAGGTTTTTAAGCAGGTTAATATCAACCTTCCATTATTAGATGCAATTAGGCAGATTCCCTCTTATGCCAAGTTCCTTAAGGACTTGTGTACGCGAAAGCGTAAGCTCAGTGTGCAGAAGAAAGCCTTCATAGCTAGTCATGTGAGTTCTATTATTCAGAATACCACTACTCCTAAGTATAAAGACCCAGGGTCCCCTACCATTTCTTGTACAATAGGTAAGTATCGTGTTGAGAAAGCGTTGCTTGACTTAGGAGCCAGTGTGAATTTACTTCCATATCATGTGTACCTTAAGCTAGGACTTGGTGAGATGAAACCTACCCAGATGACACTTCAGTTAGCTGATAGGTCCGTTAAAATTCCTCGTGGTGTGATCGAGGATGTTCTCATAGAGGTTGACAAGTTTATTTATCCAGTGGATTTTGTTATCCTAGATACTCAACCTGTCCCTGACCCAGAGAACCAGATACCAGTGATTTTAGGTCGCCCGTTTTTAGCTACATCCAATGCGATCATTAACTGTCGAAATGGTATTATGAATTTGTCTTTTGGTAATATGACTATTGAGCTGAATATTTTTAATATTAGTAAGCTACCCTCTGAACTAGATGACTCGAATGTAGAAGAGGTGAACATGATAGGAACATTAGTCGAGGAGTCATTACCAAACACTTTGTTAGAAGATCCATTAGAAAAATGCCTAGCTCACTTTGGGATTGATTTTGATGATGATAATGTAATTAATGAGGTGAATGCTTTGTTAGATTCAACCCCTTTGTTAGATACTAGTAATGGATGGAAACCTAAGTTCGAACCACTACCAGTTTCTAAGTCTACCCTAGTTCCTTCTTTAGAAAAGCCTCCTAAGTTGGACCTAAAACCATTGCCAGATACCCTGAAGTATGTGTTTTTAGGCCCGTCTGAGACTTTACCTGTGATTGTTTCTTCCGACTTGGATAGAGATCAGGAAAGTAGGCTAGTAACCGTCATTCAAAACAACAAGGAAGCTTTAGGGTGGACCATAGCAGACATTAAGGGTATAAGTCCTACTGTTTGTATGCATCAGATCTATTTAGAGGAAGACACCAAACCTTCTAGGGAGATGCAACGTCGACTAAACCCCAATATGAAAGAAGTAGTTCGAACTGAGGTTCTTAAGCTATTAGATGCAGGCATCATCTACCCTATTTCAGACAGTAAGTGGGTCAGCCCCGTTCAGGTTGTTCCCAAGAAATCTGGTATTACTGTAGTCCAGAATAATAACAATGAGTTAATCCCGACCCGAATGACCACGGGTTGGCGTGTTTGTATTGACTATAGGAAATTGAACAAGGTCACTAGGAAAGACCACTTTCCCCTTCCCTTCATCGACCAGATGCTAGAGAGATTAGCTGGACATAGTCACTACTGCTTTTTAGATGGCTACTCTGGATATAATCAGATCGTTATTTCCCCAGAAGACCAGGAGAAAACCACTTTTACCTGTCCCTTTGGTACCTTTGCATATAGACGCATGCCTTTCGGGCTATGTAATGCCCCAGCGACTTTTCAGCGTTGCATGATGAGCATATTTTCTGACATGGTAGAACGGTTCTTAGAGGTCTTTATGGATGATTTTTCAGTGTTTGGTTCGTCTTTCGATGAGTGCTTGCATCATTTGTCATTAGTTTTGACTAGGTGTAAGGAAAAGAATTTAGTGCTTAATTGGGAGAAATGTCACTTTATGGTTCGTTCAGGAATTGTTCTAGGGCATATTGTATCTTCAAAGGGTATAGAGGTGGATAGAGCAAAAGTTGACCTTATTAAAACTTTACCGGTCCCAAAAGCCGTAAGAGATATTAGGTCATTCTTAGGACATGCTGGTTTTTATCGTCGTTTCATTAAGGATTTTAGCTTGATGTCTAGACCTCTTTGCAATTTGCTTGCAAAAGATGTTAAGTTTGTTTTTGATGATGCTTGTTTAGAGGCTTTTGAGAAGCTTAAGTCATTACTCACTACCGCCCCCATAGTCCAGGCACCCAACTGGAACCTACCCTTTGAGATCATGTGTGATGCTTCAGATTATGCTATTGGTGTTGTGCTAGGTCAGCGAGAAAATAAGTTACTTCATGTGATTTACTATGCTAGCAAAACTCTGAATGATGCCCAGTTGAACTATACCACTACCGAGAAGGAACTATTAGCCATTGTGTTTGCCTTAGACAAGTTTAGACCCTATCTCTTAGGTTCTAAGATCATCATATATACTGATCATGCTGCTTTAAAATATCTTTTGTCTAAGAAGGATACTAAACCTAGATTGATTAGGTGGATTCTGTTGTTGCAAGAGTTTTCTCCAGACATTAGAGACAAAAAGGGTGCCGAAAATGTTGTAGCAGATCACTTGTCTAGGCTAGTTGTTAGTTCCCCAGATGATTCCCTTCCTATAAGGGATAGCTTTCCTGATGAACAATTGTTCTCTGTTACCCACTTACCTTGGTATGCGAATATAATGAACTATATTGTTACTGGTCGAATGCCCCAACATTGGGGTAAACAAGATCGTTCTAGATTTTTAGCTGAGGTTAAGCACTTCTTTTGGGATGATCCTTATTTGTTTAAGTATTGCCCAGACCAGATTATTAGGAGATGTATACCTGAGAGTGACCAGTCCAGTATTATTTTCTTTTGTCATGATCATGCTTGTGGGGGTCACTTTAGTGCTAAGAAAACAGCTGCTAAGATATTGCAGTGTGGATTCTATTGGCCTTCGTTGTTTAAAGACTCCCACAGTTACTGCGTTACTTGTGAACGATGCCAGAAATTAGGAACCATTTCCCGTAGGAACATGATGCCCTTGAACCCTATTTTAATTGTTGAGGTCTTTGATGTGTGGGGTATTGACTTTATGGGTCCGTTTCCTAATTCTTTTGGTAACCTATACATCCTTGTCGCCGTAGACTATGTCTCTAAGTGGATTGAGGCGGTTGCGTGTAAAACCAATGACCATAGGGTTGTGATTGAGTTCTTGAAAAATAATATACTTACACGTTTTGGTACACCGCGAGCTATAATTAGTGATGGAGGGTCGCACTTTTGTAATGGGACTTTTAGACTTCTGATGAAGAAATATGGTATTACACATAAGATAGCTACCCCGTATCATCCACAGACTAGTGGTCAGGTAGAGGTTTCCAATAGGGAGATAAAACATATATTAGAGAAAACAGTTAATCCTAATCGGAAAGACTAGTCGTCTAGGCTTACTGATGCCTTATGGGCTTACCGTACTGCGTTTAAGACCCCCATTGGAATGTCGCCTTATCGGCTTGTTTATGGCAAGGCATGTCACTTACCTGTTGAGTTAGAACACAGAGCTTATTGGGCTGTTAAGCAGCTAAATTTTTCACTTGACAAGGCAGGAGCCCATAGGAAACTCCAGCTCAATGAGTTGGACGAGATTCGTATAGATGCTTACGATAGTGCGAAGGAGTATAAGAACAAAATGAAACTTGTGCATGATAGAAACATATTACGGAAGTCATTTTCTCCAGGTCAAAAAGTTCTTCTGTATGACACACGTTTGCATCTATTCCCCGGGAAACTGCGCTCTCGGTGGACCGGTCCTTTTGTGGTCCGTACTGTTTTTCCTCATGGAGCTGTTGAGATCGAGACACTGGATGGTAGTAGTTCTTCAAAGGTTAACGGTCAGCGATTGAAGCCCTTTTTAGAGCCTTTTCCTACAAGTGATGTTGAGGAGGTACCTCTGGAGGACCCTGTTTACCCTTGATTGACCATCGAGGTGATTTGTATGTTGTATAATTTCTATATTCAGTTTTTGGTTTCACTTCACTCAGGTACTATCTTTCCGAACTCTCTCTTTACTATTTCCTCATGTTACTTATATTCTTGGTACTGTTCTTTCATAAGAAACATTGAGGACAATGTTAGATTTAAGTTTGGGGGTGGGGAAGAAACTTTTTGTTAGCTTTTAGTTGCAATAAATAAACTCCAGAGCCTAGAAATTTATGCATATTGAGGATTGCACTAACTAATCTAAGTGGATGGAAGCATTTTGATTGTAGGAGTTTGAGGAACCAATCTGATTAGATGGAAACATCTAAAAGAGTCTATTCATAAAAGCACAGAGCTCAGGTGTTAGAAATAACATGATAGTTTCACCATATCTCGTTGAGTCCTTTTCACTTCTATTTTTATTTTATTTTGTTTTTAAACTATGTTTCTCTAAGTGATAGGTGGGGCCCACGATTCAAGTTGTTACCAATGCTAGGGTGAATTAGAGTGATTGAGATACCATGAAGAAAAAAAAAAAAAAGTTGAAAAAAAAGTTGAAAAAAAATTGAAAAAAAAAAAGAAGAAAGAAATTGAGACCAGACCATTTGACCAAAAGGAATAAATTCAATAAAGTCGACCACTGGTACCCTTGTATATGCCAGTTGTGTTGACCTAGAGTTAGGTTATCGACCACTGGTACCCTTGTATATGCCAGTGTGTTGATATTAGTCAGACTAGTATCTCAATCCATTAGGATAGGTTCATTTTGGAGGAGGCCTTCAGACAGATATGGGAAACGTCGTTCACTTAGTAAACATCAAAACCATCTATGTTTTCTATATCCATCTTCTTGATCTATCCATGTGATTAGTTTTGACTCCGAATATGATGTCCATAGTGCAACTATCTGAGTAGAGCTCTGTCACTTTATATGAATTTTAGTATGCTTGAGTGCAAACTCGTGTACAGCAATTGGAATTTCGCATCAGGGTACTTCTTCCTGTAGTCAATAAGTATGCCAACCAAGGAGATTCTTTAGTGCCTTCCAAGGTTCTGCGTAGATAGCTAAGGTCTGGAGTACAGGTTTTGTGGGTATATCTCTGGTAAGCCCTCCCGAGACTATAACTCGGCCACTAGGGACACCTAGGGGTTTAAAGGCTTATTGCATACGCTAAATGCAATCGACGATGCCTGCGACAGTGAGTTAGAATTTTATTTTGTAGTTTTGATTTGCTCGGGACTAGCAAATAATAAGTTTGGGGGTATTTGATAGACGCATTTATGTGTCTAATATAGCTCATTTGTATATATTGTTAGTACTCGATATTGTACTTATTTGGTTATTTTATGTATTTGTAGGTGTTTTTGGAAAATAATCTCTTGCGGCGAATTTGGCTAAAAATGTGGCATTTGGACCTCCGTTGATAACGTACCAGAAGCGCCTCAGAAGTGTACCGGAAGTATCCCAGAAATACCCCGGAGGAACCCCGAAAAAAGTGCGGAAAATGCCCCAGAGGACACTTGCTATACGGACCCTTGATTTTGGATAAGGGGTAACCTAATTACTAAGGGGTGACCCATTTCCAGGCATCTGCTAAAGGGAGACCAGCCACAGATAAGGGGAGGTCAACTTCTCAAATTTAAAAGCAAATTTTGGCGGGAAAATGCATGCAGCGTCTGGCAGATTTTGGTTCGATTATTGGAGGAGTTTTAATGCGATTAAACACCGGAAATCAGTTGGGATAATCCTGTTAGACCTAAACAGACCCTATGCAAGTGATTGGGCTGATCGAATTGGGCTGGAATGGCCGTGAGAAGCGATCAAAGTCCAAACAGAATATGTGTTCTCTGTGAAGTTTTCAAATATATTTAGAGATTCTGGGAGAGTTTTACGTTGAAGTAAAGTGTATTTAGTCTTGTTTAAGGATTAGGAGAATTTTGGAGCGTAAGAAATTGCCAGAAGACGCGTACAAAGCAACAGAAAAGAGATTTCTCTCTCAACTGCACGTGAAGAAAAAAGGGAGATAAACTCGGATTTAATCGAGTTATTTGGACCCTATTGGTATATAAAGGCTGGTGGGAAGTGAGAGAAAGTTTTATCAAGAAGTTTGGGGAAGTTTAGAGACCACAGAGACGCAGCAGAGAGGCTGGAAGACGAAGAACAGGAAGCTGCAGGAAAGCTTCCTGCTGCTGCTCGAGAAGGAAGAAGAAGACGAAGAACGGACCCTCCAGGACCGTCGTTCTTCAACAGTGCTAGCAGCAGTACACCTGCGTCGTTCTTCAACAGCAGAATACCAGCGTCGCTTATCAACAGCAGCACTAAGGTATCAAGATAACGAGGTTATAATTGGTAACACTACTTATTTAGATAAGGTTCAATCATCTTCGTACTATTATGATGATGAGGATAGTAGTGATGAAGAATCTGAAATATGTAGGCATAGTAATCAGGAATCTAGTAATCCAATTGAGCTTTATAATGATTATATTATTTCTAGTTCAAATCCAAATAATTATTATGATTATTCACCTATTCAAAAGGACGAGGATTTGATTAGGGATTCCACTGTTTTAGACGATGTAGTTTTTCCTGTTTACGAATCCGATAAAGGTTTAGAGGAACCGGTTTATCTTGAGACTACTGTTTTCGAGTCGAACGATTTAGAAACTGTAATCGATGATGGTTTCGAGGAACGGTTTTACCCTGAGAATACTGTTTCAGAGTCGTACGATTTAGAAACAATAGTCTTAGATGAACTCGTAGAGATTAATGAGGATACACTGCAATATTACAACTTAGAAGAATCAATTGCCCATTTTCAGGAATCTGATGACCTAGAAATTAGGGAGATTGTGGCTAGTCTAACTAGAGACACTGAAAACTCTAAGTTTGGGGGTGATTATCACTTTCCTAGTGCTTTACCTTTAACTCTCAGAAAGTCCCCTCACATAGGACGTGATATCCATGCCTCAACCATCTTACAAGATTATCTTCATACTAGGTTTCCCGAACCTAATGATGTCATGAAAAAAGTTCAGTCGTTAGAAACCCATCCTCTGGTTGATGTGGTTTTCCCAGGCTATGATACCCAGATTGACTTTGTTTTCCCACCAAATAGTTTTCTTCCAATTGTGGGAACGTATAGATTTCAAATGTGTTACTTATTAAGTTCTGAGACTAAGCCTAAGTACTTTAGGAAATTAGAATCGACACATTTGTTTCAGAATGACCACTACTCTGACTGTGGTCAACTATGTAAGTCATACCTAATTGACTTAGAGGATCCTAAATTATTTAGGTTATTTTGTGATTCCAGGTTCTTATCTGAGTTTTTCCAGACTCTAGGACCTAATAATTTGAATCCTACCTATGAGGAAATGCATCCGAGGAAAATAGTCTATTTAGACCCCTTCATAGAACCTGAACCGCAATTAGCGATAGTTATCCAGAAACTAGGTAAGGGCATGCTAGTCTTGTACATTTTCTTGGTTCACTGCAGTTTCCTTTTGTCAGCTCTTTTTGGTTTTAAAGACCCACAGTTATTCCGGCTATTGTTATACGGTTCGAGTTGACTAAACCTTTTCTATGTCTGGCTGAAGACTTTAAACTTAGCACTTCTTGGGAGGTAACCCAAACTCATGCAACCAGGTAATATCTTTCCTTAACTCTTTTTCTTCGAATGGTAATAGTTTCTCCTTGTTCATGTTTTTAATTTTATCTTTAGAACATTGAGGACAATGTTAGGTTTAAGTTTGGGGGTATGGGAGAAACTTTTTAGTTGCAATAAATAAACTCCAGAGCCTAGAAATTTATGCCTATTGAGGATTGCACTAACTAATCTAAGTGGATGGAAGCATTTTGATTGTAGGAGTTTGAGGAACCAATCTGATTAGATGGAAACATCTAAAGAGTCTATTCATAAAAGCACAGAGCTCAGGTGTTAGAAATAACATGATAGTTTCACCATATCTCGTTGAGTCCTTTTCACTTCTATTTTTATTTTATTTTGTTTTTAAACTATGTTTCTCTAAGTGATAGGTGGGGCCCACGATTCAAGTTGTTACCAATGCTAGGGTGAATTAGAGTGATTGAGATACCATGAAAAAAAAAGTTGAAAAAGAAAAAGAGATGAAAAAAAAAAGATGAAAAAAAAATGGTAGTTACCAAAAAGTAGAAAAAAAAAAAAAAATTTGAGACCAGACCATTTGACCAAAAGGAATAAATTCAATAAAGTCGACCACTGGTACCCTTGTATATGCCAGTTGTGTTGACCTAGAGTTAGGTTATCGACCACTGGTACCCTTGTATATGCCAGTGTGTTGATATTAGTCAGACTAGTATCTCAATCCATTAGGATAGGTTCATTTTGGCGGAGGCCTTCAGACAGATATGGGAAACGTCGTTCACTTAGTAAACATCAAAACCATCTATGTTTTCTATATCCATCTTCTTGATCTATCCATGTGATTAGTTTTGACTCCGAATATGATGTCCATAGTGAAACTATCTGAGTAGAGCTCTGTCACTTTATATGAATTTTAGTATGCTTGAGTGCAAACTCGTGTACAGCAATTGGAATTTCGCATCAGGGTACTTCTTCCTGTAGTCAATAAGTATGCCAACCAAGGAGATTCTTTAGTGCCTTCCAAGGTTCTGCGTAGATAGCTAAGGTCTGGAGTACAGGTTTTGTGGGTATACCTCTTGTAAGCCCACCCGAGACTATAACTCGGCCACTAGGGCCACCTAGGGGTTTAAAGGCTTATTGCATACGCTAAATGCAATCGACGATGCCTGCGACAGTGAGTTAGGATTTTATTTTGTAGTTTTGATTTGCTCGGGACTAGCAAATAATAAGTTTGGGGGCATTTGATAGACGCATTTATGTGTCTAATATAGCTCATTTGTAATCACCAATTAATACTTCATTATATTCTCTCCAGCTTCTAAAAGTGAAAGTGAAAATATTGAAATCTTTTTACCTAATGATGAAATGACCATGACCCCATTGAAGAGTAGCTTCATATTCAGTTTTTCCGATTGAAAAAGGAATTTCATGCATTATGTTCCCAATAAGGCTTCTCTCACACTGTTTAATTCCTTTGCTTAATTTGATGTGAGGATATCTTATAACTCTCCTGAAATTATCATCTTCACTCAGACTTGTTGAATTGATTTTGCTAATCAATTCAGATACTTCACCATAGGAGGTATTGTCCGACATTTTGGATAAAGAGGTTGTAAAATGCAGAAAGAGAATGATGATGTTGATGAGAAGCTAACTAACCCAATTTCTTTTTATAAGTGATTTGCATGATTTTTTCCTAAAACGTGTATGATTGCTCAGACAGTTTTTAACAAGTTTTATTTGATGCAAGTATTTTCCGATTAGTGGCCTTTGACGGCTATGAATTGAACATTGAGCTTCTGAACAACATCTTTCGGAATCATCAACGTATAATAACTTTTCTGAAGAAGAAGCCATTACAACCTTTGGAGATTGGACCAACGTCTTTGACAGGGAACCTTTAATGGCAGATGACCAGTGAACGCACTACCTGTTGTTCATGGAAGAAACAAAAAAAAAAACATTAAATTATGATAATCAAAAGAGAGGGAGAAAAGAAAAGTGAAATAAAAGCTTGATTAAGACAACATAAAGACAATAGGAGTTAATTTCGAGACATGCAGAGGAATCGAGATGCACTAAATGGAGAAGAAGAAGATTTTCCTAAACTAAGTTGACTCAGTAGTCGCCCGAGTCACATTCATAATAGCATTTCACGTTTGATCATGACAGCACTCGAAAACATAAAAAAAAAAACAATGAGCTTATTCGCGTTTTACTATTTTTCATCGTCATTATTTTTTTTTATGAATGATTTCACACCCATCAAAGGAAAAAGTACTTCCATATGAATTGTAAATTTCATGGATCAGAATCGTATTTCAAAATCAATAATAAGATTTTTTGGCTGATGCCGCTATGGGGATTATTTGTATTTATCGAAAATTATTCTCATTGTGCTGCTACTTTGACATCAGTACTTGCCTTGCCCAGGGTCCCTATGTTTTTTATGCAAAGTAACGACACTTTTTCGTTACACACCTAATAATATAGTAATGGGTAGAGCCTATCTATGAAATATTTTATCTTTTTTGAAATATGTATGAAATATATGAAGCATGTTATTGCATTTTGAGTGGTTTGGCCTTATGACTTGTTGGGACAATTCACTTGTGTACACATATATCTCACTATCAGACACGTGTATATAAAGATACGTGGAAAGCATGCAGGCCAAAACATCAAAACATGATGCGTCACGAAACACCAAATAAACCCCGAGGAGTTACTTTATCTCATCCCCAAAAGAGAAGCTAAGATCAACTGTGGAGAGAAAGTTAGCTGACACGGACTGACAGGGGCAGAAGACACTTGTCTGACACGAGCAGACCCCTCAACTACCCGCATTAAACACTCTGAGCAGTGTACGTGTCGACCAACCTGTGGAACGAGCGAGGATGCCTCTGCGGGATCAAGGGGCAAACGCAGACCTCCGCGTGATGGACGCAAGTACACAAGAAGATAAGGTTCCAACGGTCTTCAGAGATGGGTCCCACGTTCTAACCATATAAATACCCAATCTCCACCAAGAGGAAGGGGGATCGGAAATATCAGGAAGGGAAGGAGAGAGAGAGAGAGAAATATTAAGGGTAAGTTAATCCCTTAGAGGAGAGAAACCTGAAAACCCCAAAAGTCATTCAACTATTCGTGTAACCGTGAAGAACATAGTAAAACAACAAACCCCGTGGATGTAGGCCTTAGTGCTGAACCACGTAAACCTTGGTCTCATTTACATTTCAGCACTTTACATTCATTTAGCTCCATGCATGTTTACTTATATGTTTTGTTTTCCTTAATACTTATATCCCATGCACAAACGCCTCGCATGGAGTTGTTGGATGAGGCCATGATAAACCCGAAGGTTTTGAGCCAATGAATCAACACCAGGGTACCATCATCACAATCTCTTTAGATGATAATGATTGATTGTGAGCGTTCGGACCCCCTCGTGGTTTGTGTGCTCACAATTTGGCGCTAGAAACAGGGACTTCGTCCCAGTAAAAGATTTATCTTGTCCTGTGATTTCATTTTAAATTGGCATATGATTGCTCTGATTTATCAGCTCGGACCGTATAGATCATTCGTTCACTGTATTATGTTCAAAAACCCACCTTTTATCTTCGATAAGAGTTATTGTTCTAAGCGGGTTATTGTTATAATCCGTCGGATTTACAATTTTCGTAGTTTTTATACTAAGGATCTCCTTTAATAAAACTTTAACCCGTATATTATAGCCTGCGGGTATTAATTCCCTCTTGAAAAATTGTATTTCGCCGACTAACCCGCTTCACGTGGATATTCCCGTTTCTGTTGTTTGAAATAACTTATGCAGAGAGAACGCGTTGTGAGTAAAGAAGGCAAGTTTAGGCGAGATTTCATTATCAACAAAAGGGCACGTGATGGAAAAGACGCAGGAAGCAGGAAAATCCAAAGCTTTGTCAAAAGAAACACCCAGGACAACCCCGATCATCACCCGAAGCAAGCAGAAAGGAGATAAAGCTAAAGTGACCAATCGAAGGCAAGATACTGCGGAAATCACTTCACCTATGAACGCTAATTCAGTTGCAGCGGTGGCTCTCAGAGCAGCAACGATAAAGTACGGGGAGGATGCGGTAGTCCCGAAGGCTGCGGAGGCTAGCAATACCTTCGCCATGAGTCAACTTAATCAACCAAGAGAAAGGGTGGATGAATCCAGAACATTCCAACCCGCGCACCTTCTAACTTTTGGAATGCCGCTAACAAATAATCAGAATCAAACCATACCGGCGGCTCTGGCACCGCAGAGGGGCGCTCACTCCAATTTGGAAACACCAGCAACCGAAGCTGAACCCCTGCCACCTTTAGTACAGACCATGGAGGAGGGCGGCACCACGGCTGTAGCGGCACGCGCTGGGACTCCCAATCAGGGGTCCAACCAATCACACCGACTAATGGCTGAGCTTGAGGAACTGAGGAAGAGCCAGCAGGTTTACGCAGAATCTGTAGCTCTGTTGGCCAGAGAAAATCAAGATTTAAAGGAGCGGATTGCTCTAACAACGAAGACCAGCCAACAACTTGATGAAGCAAGCTCCAAAGCACCAGAGCCAAACCAAGACTGTAGAGTCGTCCTAGCGGCTAATGAAGACGCGAAAAGGAGACGTAGCGTATCCGACCCGGATTATGACGATGGAGAGTCAGACGGTAATGAGCTGAAGAATTTAGAGCACCAACGCGCAATGGAGGAACTACGAGATGAGATGATGGCCGAGATCAGGCAATTAAAAAATAAACAAGGTGGGGGAAGGTTAGAAGAGGTCATGAGAGAAGCTAACTCCACGCCCTTAACGCATCGCTTGGCCAACACCCCTATTCCACTGAAATGCCCTGTCCCAACGTTCGAATGCTATGATGGATCCAGCGACCCTGCTGCACATGTTCGGTACTACAACCGTGTCTTAGCTAGATGGGGTCAGAACGACGCCTTACTCTGTAGATACTTCCCGTCAAGCCTGAAGGGATCGGCGTTATCATGGTTTGATAATCTGCCACCAAACTCCATCCACTCATACGACCAACTCGCAGAGAAATTCTTAAGAACATACATGTACAACAAGACCGTAAACACCGGGATGGATAAGCTCTTTTCACTAGCAATTGGCTACAAGGAAACCACGAGGGAGTACACAAACAGATGGCATAAGATCTGTCAAGCCATAGGGAGCGTGGACCCAGTGGTAAGCATCAACTGCTACGAATGGGGCTTAGACCGAATGAGTCCCCTATTTGTTGAAATTCATGGGAGCGTGCCCAAGACAGAAGGAGATCTCCGAATAATTATCGAAAAGCACGCTCGACTTGAAGAAATTCAACGGGAAAACCCGAGGGCATATCCGCAGAGGTCTCACCGCACCAATTCAGCGGAACAAACCAATGGGGCCAAAAGGGGTTGCTCAGATGAGAGACCTCACGGAGATAGGAAGGAACGGAGGGATGAACGAAGAACAGGCGACCGAAAATTCGAAGATCAAGTTTACACGAAACTCAACGCTAGATATGCTCGTATCCTACGAGAGATCAAAGGGAGGGAAAACCTAGAGTGGCCATGGTCTAAGGGAAAGCAGCCCCCGAGATCCGAGAAGTCTAAAGATTACTGTGAGTATCACTGTTTCAACGGACACCAGACCGAAAAGTGCAAGAACCTTAAAATAATGATCCAAAAATTAATTGATGCGAGAGAGCTCAAACATTACATACGAAAGGATATTACCGAGGACAGATCCAAACGAACCAAACCAGTCCAACTTCCGGAAGAAAACCGAACAATCAACACCATCTCGTGTTCCGAAGCCACAGGACCCTCACTCACAGCGCAGATTGGAAAAAGGTTACGGAAGCAATTCGAAGACCGCTGCGAGTTATATAAGGTCGATGGGATAGCGGTGGACGAACACGAAGAATGGATGGAATCTCCTATCATCTTCGATGCCGAGGATATCGAAGAAGATATGGAAGACCATAACGATCCCTTGGTCCTAACATTACCAGTAGCTGGATGTAACCTCAAAAAGATCCTCATAGACGGGGGAAGCTCTGTAAACGTCCTATTCTATGATGCATTCAAACAGATGAAGCTCCATGATTAACAGTTAATGACCTCTTATCACACCATCTACGGATTCAATGGAGCAGCCACGAATCCCTTGGGAGACATCGTGTTACAGGTTAACGCAGGGCCCATGAAACTGGATACCCGATTCAGTGTGGTGGACACCCCTTCCCCCTACAACGCCATTATTGGACGAAAATGGGTACATAAGCTCAAAGGAGTTGCGGCAACATACCACCAATACCTCAGATTTCCAACACCTGAGGGAATAATGGAGATCAAGGGAGATCGAATCACTACGCGAGAGTGCCAGGCCACTCAGGATCATATCAACAATGAGCAAGAAGAGCAGCGAAAAATCCGAAGAGTAAGAAATCAAGAAACCGCGAAAGAGAAGGCCGTAGACCTGTTCCTTAAGAAAACTACAGGAAAAGGCTTGACGAAAGATGGTAATGTCCAAGGCTCGGAAACAAGTACCTCAACAACCATCGAAGAACAGAAACACGCTAAATAGCAATTAAAGAGCGCCCCAGTCCTCGGAAACCCGAAGCCTGTGTTCACACCAGTAGAACCCGTAAAGGAAATCAACATAGGAACGGAAGAAGACCCGAAGATGATCAAAATCGGGACCATCATGGACGAAGGAAGAGAACGTTCCTTAACCAAATTACTTAAGGAATATGCGGATGTGTTCGCCTGGAAGTTAGGAGATATGCCGGGGATTGACCCAAAAGTAATCCAACATGAACTACGCATCAAACCGGGCACGCCCCCGTTCAGGAAGAAAATACGAAAAGTGGCTCCAGAATATCATGAGGCAGTAGAAACAGAACTTCGGAAGCTAATAGATGCAGGATTTATCAAGGAAGTCAAGTACCCTACCTGGATCTCCAACATGGTCATTGTTCCTAAGAAAAATGGAGGGGTTAGAATATGCATCGACTTTACTAATCTCAACAAGGCATGTCCAAAGGACAGCTATCCCCTACCGAGCATAGACCAGCTGGTAGAAGCAGTAGAAGGATACGAAGAACTATCATTCATGGATGGACATTCTGGTTACAACCAAGTAGCCCTGGCAGAAGAAGATCAGCCACACACAGCGTTCTATACCCCAGATGGCCTTTATTGCTATACCAGAATGCCTTTCGGACTTCGAAACGCAGGGGCAACATACCAAAGGATAGTCGATGCTATCTTCAAGCCATTGATTGGAGGAACCCTATAAGTCTACGTGGACGACATGCTCGTCAAAAGCAAGCTGCGTAAAAATCACCACCAGGACCTGAGGAATATCTTCGAAGCAATGAGACAGCATCACATGAAAGTGAATCCGGAGAAATGTACTTTCGGGGTCACCTCGGGGAAGTTCCTCGGGTATCTGGTGACGAAAAGGGGCATCGAGGTAGACCCAGCGAAGATTCAAGCCATAGTAGAGATGTCATCCCCAAAGAATCTAAAGGAAGTGCAGAAGCTCAATGGGTCTATAGCAGCGTTGGGCAGATTTATTGCACGGTCTTCGGACAAATGCAAACATTTCTTCAATATTCTTAAAAAAGGGAGCAGGTTCGAATGGACCGCCGAATGCGAGGAAGCATTCCAAAAATTCAAAGAACATCTAGCTTCAATCCCGATCCTGCAGAAGCCAGACCCTGATGAAGTTTTGGCACTGTACATAGCAGCAACGGAGGACGCAGTCAGCGCGGTATTAGTCAAAACCAATACAAAGGTAGAACAGCCTATCTATTACGTCAGCAAGACACTCAATTCCGCGGAAAGAAATTATACTAAGATTGAACAACTCATCCTCGCACTGGTATGGGCTACCCAAAAACTGAGAACCTACTTCCTAACTCACCTCGTCAGGGTACCATGCAAAGCACCATTGGAAGCAGTCCTCAAAAGCACGGGAAAAGTGGGCCGAATAGCCAAATGGAACACCCATCTGGACCAATTCAACATCATTTATGAAATTCAACATTCTCAGAAGTCCCAAGTGCTGGCAGATTTCTTAGCAGACCTCCCCCTTGACAACGACGAAGAGATTAAGGGAATACCAGAAGCCGAGGAAGAAATCAAGGATCCAATGGATATCCTCGAACCTGCGAGTCAAAGACAATGGGAAGTCTTTGTCGACGGATCTAAAAATAAGGAAGGGGCAGGAATAGGCATTGTCATTATCACCCCAACTGGAGAAAGGATTATACAGGCACTTAGATTGGAATTCAAAGAGCATACCAACAACATTGTTGAATACGAAGATGTCGTACATTCCCTACTATAATAATAGAGATGTGGGTAACCGATGTAAGGCTGACAAGTGATTCGCAGCTTGTCATACGGAAAATAGGGCTCGAGTATAATGTGTACGATGATACCCTTTCAGCTTACATGGCCTTGGTCCAAACATTGGCATCACAAATCCCGAACATTAAGTTCCGGCACTTATGCAGAAGGGACCTCAGGCACGCGGATGCCCTAGCATATATATCATCCATGCTGAGGGATAAAAATGCCGAAGGTATTAAAATAGCAAGGGTATACGAGCCTTCGATTGAATCTCAATTCTCCTTCGCTACCAATCAAGATGTGATGGAAGAAAATATCGAAGACCAGGTAGGAGAAGACATCCATAATGACTTTGATGAAGAGGACATCCTGTCAAGAGAAAATCAAGACGAAGACTTCAGCAACGAAGATGACTGGAGGGTGACAATACATGCCTTTCTCGAAAAAGGAAGCTTACCTGCGGATCGGAAACAAGCTAGGAAGATACTCTCCAAAGTGGGAAGATATGATCTTCGGGAGGGGGTCCTGTATAAGAAATCCTTCCTTGGACCATTACTACGCTGCTTTTCCCGGAAATAGGGGCATCGAATTCTAAATGATATCCATTATGGTGACGCGGGGAATCATAGCGGCATTAGATCACTAGCTGACAAAGCAAAAACGCAAGGATATTACTGGCCGACAATGATACAAGATGCCGCGAGGATGTCCCGACGATGTGAAGAATGTCAGCGCTTCGCGAAAAAGATCCACGCGCCGGCAACAATGTTAAACTCCGTCGATAGCCCGTGGCCATTTGCAAAATGGGGCGTAGACATCGTCGGACCTTTCATCGAAGGATCAGGGAAGAGACGATTTTTGATAGTAGCCACGGATTACTTCAGTAAATGGGTGGAGGCTAAGGACTTGGACAGGATCAGAGACGCGGATGTGTTCACTTTCATATTCCAGAACATCATTTGCAGATTTGGTATACCTGCTGAAATTGTATCTGATAACGGCAAGCAATTACAGGGGAAAAATATAGACATGCTCTTCGACACTTTCAAAATAAGAAAGAACAAGTCCACCCCCATATACCCTCAAAGCAACGGACAAGCGGAAGCAACCAACAAGACCCTCGCCCTTATACTCAAAAAACAATTAGACGAGCATAAGGGAAGATGGTGCGAACAACTGCACAATGTCTTATGGGCATACATGACAACACGAAGATCCGCCACCGGGGAATCCCCGTTTCTTCTAACTTATGGAGCTGAGGCAGTCATACCTACGGAAATCCTCATGCCAACCACGAAAACCGAAGCTTGGGAGAAAAACCTCACAACAGATATGATGTTAGAAAGGTTGGACGACTTGGAAGGAAGAAGGGAAGTAGCATTGTAAAAGATGGAAAATTATCAACGAAGACTAGCAAGGGAGTACAACAAAAAGGTAAAGCTACAGAATTTTGTAGAGGGACAGTATGTGTTGAGAACAATCCCACGGTATCAGCAAGAAAAGAAATGGGGAAAGTTAGCACCTACATGGGGAGGACCTTTTATAATCCACGACATTGCGGGTAACGGTTCCTACTACCTTCGTAATCTAAAAGGCGAGGTCCTCCGGCATCCTTGGAATGCTAAATGGCTCAAACCATACTTCCCATAAAAGCAACGCAGATTTGAATCTGCTTGGAGTGTACCAGAAGAAGAAGGGAGCCTGACCGCTCCACATGTTTCTATCTCTGGAAAAGGAATTGCAGGCCTCAACTTATCAATCAAACAAGCTTTCAAATTATCAAGTCAGTGGAATCTACCGAAAATATTGGGGAAAGTAGTTAATCTACAATCTCTCAGGGCTCCCCCATCAGTGTCCATAAGTGTAGGACCAGGGGGAAGGCACCCAGCAGAAAGAGATACCCAACCAATCTTAAGGCAACGGGTCGACGGAATGGGTGTGTAAATATTTTAATCCTATATCCTAGAACGTTGCCCCGGCCCCCACCGTCTGGGAATCCTCTGGCCCAGGATTCGCCAGCGGGGTGACAGGTCTCAAGACGATCATGAAGGTACCTTCCTTCAGTATCGCACTCAAAAACACTTAAAAACTTTTGTTTTGTTTCTTCACAAATACTTAAAATAAAAACAAACCAACATTGCAGGTATATCAAGAAGAGGATTCATTTCATAAAGGGTGATTACAAGAAGTGAAAGGCCAAAGTCAAGGATACACAATCAAAAAATATTCCTTTTACAGGATCATCAGCAAAAAATATCCTTGTTACATGATTACAAAAAGTATAATGATGTCGCGGACCCTACAGAATGCTGCGGTCTCTACCTAGGTGGCGGCCCCATCGGCAGGATTATTACGAAGACTTGATGGGACGCTCCCACCAGAAGAGGGGCCCGAGGAGCTGGGCTAGGCAGAAGGAACGGGACGACGAGGATAGTTCTTCACGAGACCATGTTCGTTCCTTAGGCCAAGTTCTATCCTCTCCAGCATCTTGTTCGTCTCCTCAGCCAATTGACAACGAGCCTTGTGCTTAATAACTGTTGTCCGCTGTTGGGCTTGGGATAATAACGAAGATAGCCGATTCACTTCTCTAGAAGCAGCACCAACGGCCTCCTCGCGGGTTGCTGCTAAATTCTTGAAGTGATTGGTCTGTTCTTCCTGCTGCGCTAAGGAAGATTGAGCCTTTTCAAGTTTTTCATTTGTGACGCGAAGGCGTCCCTCGAGCTCTGAAAAAGACAACACCACGGGGTTAGCGTAGAAAAAAAACAAGGTCACACTCGATGAAATAGGATTATACCTTCGACACAAGCCGAAGCCTCTTCATACTCATTAACAACCGCATCTCGCGCTTCATCAAGATGGTCATATTCCGCGGATAATTTCTTATAGTCTAGTTGAAGGTTGGTGAGAGTAAATTGACAGGCATCTAATTCTACCTGCTTCATCGAGTCCATATGACGAAGGTGGTCGACCTCTTTATTTATCTCTGAGACCCCTTTGCTGAGTCAGTACATGCACACTTCAAGATTCCTCTCAGACTCAGCATGACGAGCTACGTCGGCACGAGACGCGGAAAGAGCATTGCTGAGAGCGTAGACTTCAGCACGAGCATCATCTCTTTCTCTGGCAAGACAGAGCATATTATCCTGGACCCCTGAAAGAGGAATGGATCGAGCCGTCTGTAATTCTTCTTCCAACAGCTGAATCCTAGATTCCAACAAGGAAGTACGCTCACGGGCTTCCCGCAGATTATCACGGGTCCACAGCAGTGTGCCATTAAATAAAGCACGATCATGGTTGTACAGATTTTACATGTCGACCATCTGAACATGCCGCGCGCGCCATACCTCAGCCTGAGCATCCCATTTCTTAGCTTCACTCTTAATTTTCTCAACCAAATATCTAATACGAGATTTTTGCCGAGCTCTTTCGTTTCGAAGCCATATCAGCTCGGGGACGCCACCCACTGGAGGTAGGGTGGGGAGACTCAGACAGAACAACTAAGAGATAAAAGAATGACGACATACGGCGAGGGAAAAGAACCAAACCTGTGAAAGTGGAAACTTGGCTACGAGTTTGCTCTAACTCAGCGCGCACTGCAACAAGTTCTGAACGAAGATCGACCTCTGCTTCACCCAGCTTTTCTTTCTCCTTAAGGCTTTTCTTCAGCTCTTCTATTTCCACCTCAGCCGCAGATAATTCCTTTTCTCGGTGACGAAGCTTAGCCTCGAGCTTCAGATATTTCGCTTTGAAGAACTGATACAGCACGTGGTTACAATGCTCGCTCCTCATCATCTACACATCAAGATGACAAAACATTATTTCACCGAAGCGTCTGATCGTCACGTAGAAGTATGTACGAAAATTTACCTCCAGCACACGCTGCTGCGGAAAGCCATATAGATACCCGTCGGCGATGGCCAACATATCGGCAACAGAAGTAGGAGGCTCCGGCACAAGTGTAGCTTCGGGAACAGTCAACCTTTTTCCCCAGGCTTTAGACACCTGCGCCTTAGAAGACATCTCCATCATGCGACGGGTATACGCGGTTGATTCCTTTTCCCCAGCAACAACAGGAACGGGATGAGAGACAAACAGAAGATTCTTTTCCTTAAACCAATCCATGATGGCGTCCTCACCCTCAGACGTCGGCGACTGGGGAAGATTATCGGCAGGCGCATCGACGACAGATTTTCCTTTCTCTGACACGACCCCCTCAGCACGAATGTTGGCATGCTCCTCCGCGTCTACATGCACAGCAGGCTCCTCCGCACCAACATCTTCTACAGTAGCGTCCCCATTACCATCACCACCAAGAACATCCCAATCATCATTGGGGGAAAGTAAAGAGAAGTCCTCGGGAAAATCGAGGGCTTCGTCAAAGAACTCCCCCGTGGAATACATCCGATCAAAAGAAAATTCTTGAGAAGTGGGAAGGGTATCCGCGACATCACCAGCAGGGACGGAAACATCCCCGATAACAACGTCATCAGCCACCACAGCTTTGTTCCTTCCTTCATCACCAGCATGACCAGCGAAGACCTCTTCTTCGATATTGATAGGGGAGGTACCAGTACGTTCCTCCCCATCTGTAATCTCGTCCTCAGCAAACTCTTCGTTCACTGGACTAGTAACTTCTTCTTGGGCTTCAACCTCGCCCATCACCGTAGTAGAAGACTGCTTCGGCCTAATCTTTTTCTTCTTCAACACCTGAAACCAACACCACAAAAAGAATTATTTTTCCCGACTGATGGAAGTTCTAAAAAAGAAGCGCAGCTAGAATCTGCGTACCTGAGCAGCTGAGATATTCTTCGGTGGGAGTATAGCACCGGAACCATCCTCCTCGTCTCCCTATACGACGTCCAGGGCATAAGGAAAATTCATGCCCGCAAAGTTCAGACGCCAGGGGCAGAAATCTCCAAAGCGAACAGGAGGAGACTCGCGCGGCTTACTATTCTCGGTAGGCCGCCAACCGCGGGGACCAGGAATCCAACCGAAAGCCCACGGACCAACTATCTCGATAACGGTGGCGTGCCACTCATAGTCATGATCGCGCTTGATCCTCTCTCGCGCGGGGAAGAGTTTCCGACGACTAGACGCCTCCGTGCCAGGAACATACTTCAGCTTGGCATCGCTGACCTCATTTAACAGACGAATCTCGCCCCGAGGAGCAGGGAGATTCCGAAGGCTGACACTCCACGGCTTGCGATTCCTACTATTGACGTAATCACCGAAGGAGTTATTGAAATTCTCAGGAGTATACCATTCCTTCTCCATGGGATTGGGGACGTAACAAGTCATCGACGTTTCCCCCTTACTCCGCAGATAGCATTCCTTCAGGGCGCGGAGATAATTCCCCGATAGTTGGGATACGGAACGGCTGTGAGTATTGGTGGAAGAGCCCTCACGACTAGCGAGCACGTCGTAGTAGAAGGAATCACCTGATTTGTACAACGGTAGCATGAGACCAGCTTCGAATGCCCCAACCGTCGTTAACAAATGAAATTCATCGAACTCATACTTGGAGATAAGCTCATACGGAATATCATCCTCAGGGGCATAGAAACGAACCCCGAAGGCTTGAAGCTCATGCTTTTCCTTGAATATTTCAAGATCGATATGCTTGAAGGGTACTTTTTTCCTGCTAACAGAGACACTGCGTATCAAGGGAGTAGCCTCATCCTCCTCGGCGGGGCCGGATGAACTAACGAACGCTTCCGAAGCTTTTCTCTTCACGGGGGGATTCTTTGAAGATTCAACCCTAGGAGCTACACCCTTCGTATTCTTCCCTTTAAAAGTTGGAGAAGACCGTAGATGATGCTCGGTCACTAACGAACGTAGAGGAGGAATGTCAAAAGCAACAGCGCGGGGCGGAGCCTGCGTACTCCTAGTATCATCACGAGGACGAGCCGCTGAGCGATCAAAGACTCTTCGAGAAGCAGACGGAATTATCGGAGGAATATCTTCCCTAGAGGACGAGGCTTTCGCTCCAGAAGAAACTCGACTCCGAAGAACATCATCTTGAGACTCTCGACGCGGAGGAGATCTGGATAACCCAGAATCAGGAGTCTGATAAGTAGGCCACGGACGGTCAGACATGGCTGCGAAAAGAATAAAATCAAGAACAAGTTACACACAATCAAAAAACATTACCAAAGATCAAAAAACACATCCATAGCAATACAACCACGATAACGCAGCAACCCTAAAATTAGTATACATGCTCAAAATTTCACCCTCGAAGTAATGGCTTCCTTAATTTAAGATGAAGAACAGGGGCAAACTAGTATGCAAGCATCAGAAGAAGTTCTTCATCACAAACAAGGAACAACAGTAGCAGAGAATTCACAAATCAACACATCATAAAACGGTGGAAATAAAGAAAAGAAAAACTTACCGGCAAAAACAGCAGTAGAAGAAACAAACATGAGAAGCGGGCGTGATTAATGCTAAGGTGGAGAGAATTTAAGATCACAGGTGCAATGAAGACTGACAGAGAATTTAAGATCACAGGTGCAATGAAGACTGACATAGAATTTAAGGTCACAGGTTCAATGAAGACAGACAGAAAATTTAAAGGCTGAAAAAAGAATGAAAACTGAGAGAGTGTTTAGGAAGAATGAAATTAAATTTTCTTTCTATCCTTAAAATACCCGAAAGAAAGAGAAGGAAAGTAAGGGAGGAATGGGAAACGTGCCCGTTACATAAGCAGTTAATGCACGAATAAAAGACGTGCCCAAGTATCTAGGAGAAGTTATTAGGAGTGAGAAGAATATGCGACGATAGTTTTTCTTCAAGGCACCCATTAGTCATTCAAGCCCGAAGAAAAGGGGCAAATTGTGTACACATATATCTCACTATCAGACACGTGTATATAAAGATACGTGGAAAGCATGCAGGCCAAAACATCAAAACATGATGCGTCACGAAACACCAAATAAACCCCGAGGAGTTACTTTATCTCATCCCCAAAAGAGAAGCTAAGATCAACGGTGGAGAGAAAGTTAGCTGACACGGACTGACAGGGGCAGAAGACACTTGTCTGACACGAGCAGACCCCTCAACTACCCGCATTAAACACTTTGAGCAGTGTACGTGTCGACCAACCTGTGGAACGAGCGAGGATGCCTCTGCGGGATCAAGGGGCAAACGCAGACCTCCGCGTGATGGACGCAAGTACACAAGAAGATAAGGTTCCAACGGTCTTCAGAGATGGGTCCCACGTTCTAACCTTATAAATACCCAATCTCCACCAAGAGGAAGGGGGATCGGAAATATCAGGAAGGGAAGGAGAGAGAGAGAGAAATAGTAAGGGTATGTTAATCCTTTAGAGGAGAGAAACCTGAAAACCCCAAAAGTCATTCAACTATTCGTGAAACCGTGAAGAACATAGTAAAACAATAAACCCCGTGGATATAGGCCTTAGTGCTGAACCACGTAAACCTTGGTCTCATTTACATTTCAGCACTTTACATTCATTTAGCTCCATGCATGTTTACTTATATGTTTTGTTTTCCTTAATACTTATATCCCATGCACAAACGCCTCGCATGGAATTGTTGGATGAGGCCATGATAAACCCGAAGGTTTTGAGCCAATAAATCAACACCAGGGTACCATCATCACAATCTCTTTAGATGATAATGATTGATTGTGAGCGTTCGGACCCCTCATGGTTTGTGTGCTCACATCACTATTGCATGTTTTGTCTTACATTTTGATTAAGAACCTCTTCTTTTGATCCTATTACAAAACCATGAAAGTGGGGTTATCGTGCTCAATCATTTCATTCATCTGCAACGATCTTGACTTTCAAAGACTTTTTAATTGTTTAACTAAACTACCAATCACACCCTAATAATAATGTTTGATTGAGGATTTATTTTATTGGTGTAGTAGGAAGGAGAAGGTATTGACAAAAATACTAAACAACACCATTTTTATTTTTTCTATGCTAGAAAACATCCAACTAAACCTCGCCGACCCTTTTAACCAATTTAATCACGAAAAAAAACCCTTGTCGCTTTCCCACAAAAACCGGTTTCCTTTCGAATTTTTCTCGAAGTTTTTTCGCCATGAGCGGCTAATCAGCCGGCTCTTGGGATCTGATGGCAAATTATTCAACGAATTCATAGAAGTTCTGCTAAATATTGAGATCTAATTATTCAAAACAAGGGGATGAATATTCACAGGTCTTGCATCCACTCTTGCATTCTTGCATTCTTTGTGTAGACAGTAATGAGTCCCGAGATCACATTTTCATCCATTGTAAGGTTGCTCATAAGATCTGGTCTTCTGTTACACCGAAGGATCAATGTGCATGGGTCTTCCCAGACTCAATGTTTAACCTTGCAAGGACTTGGCAGAATAATCATTTGTCTACCAATGTGTAAAATTGTTTGGAAACTTCTTCCGGCAGCTATTGTTTGGATTTTATGGAGGGGAAGAAATTGCCGCACTTTTGAAGAGAAGTATATGTTCAAAACTGACGAAGACTTGTGTTTAGATGTTAAAACTCTTGTGCTAAGTTGGGCTGCAAGTTTTGGCAACAGGGTTCATTTGAACTTCTCTTACACTGTGCGCAATTGGAGTTCTGTTTATCTATAATTCTTCTGCTTTTCCTTTGTCATTTTTTTTTATTTAACTACCTCTGGTAGTTTTTGTAAATTCTTCCTCTTTTAATAAATCTTTCTCTTCTGATAAAAAAAAAAAAAAAAGAAACGGTTACA